>NC_090224.1:10605833-10940000 GCF_024489055.1 Chanodichthys erythropterus | reverse complement strand
TATAATGTTACCAAAGGTTTTTATTTTAAAATGCTAATCTTTTGAACTTACTCATCAGAGAATTCTGAAAGAAATGTATCACATTTTCTGGAAAAATATTAAGCAGCACAAGTGTTTTCAACATTGATAATAATAAAAATGTTTCTTGAGCAACAAATAAGCTTATTAGAATCATTTCTGAATGATCATGTGACACTGAAGAATGGAGTAATGATGCTTTGCCATTACAGGAATGAATTACAATAGAAAAAAAAACTGTTATTTTAATTTGCAATAATATTTCATAAGAAATATATATTTTTGATCAAATAAATGCAGTCTTAGTGAAGACTTTAAAAACTTGCATGACTTTTGAGCTGTATTAAAAAACACAATTATTATATAGTTATTTTTAATTATTTTTTAAAAATTTTAATTTGAATATCTTTGATTTTTTTTTTTTTTTTTCATGTCATATTTTCCTCAATAGTATGTTTTCTATTGTCACAGTGTCACAGTGGTCCTCTATGTCAGTCAACGGTACAGCTTATGTTGTCTGCAACGTCCGGCGGCTTAAATCTGTCTCCACATCTGGGTGGTTTGTTTGATACATTCTCCTCTTGAAAGATGCATGGATCTGAGACATGTTTTATCAGGACTCGTTAACTCTGACGGTTGGCACATTGCATAAAGTTTTAGCTCTTGTAAACCTGCATGTCTGCACTTGTCTTCAGATGCTGTCGAGTTTTAAATCAGGACAAACCAGATAAGGTGGGTGAATTACTGTAACTGACTAGCTAGCTTTTGTTTGTGACTAGCTAGCTAGCTTTAGTTTTTGCGTCTGGATTTGTGTCTGAATGTTCATAGGGAAAAAGCGAATTACTATCCGAACCGATGTCACCCTATAAAAGATAATAAAGCAGAGATTCTACCAGTGTCACTCTTGGGGCTTTGAAGAGCTGCTTTGACATCAATTAAGCCCTACACACACACACACACACACACACACACACACACACACACACACACACACACACACACACACACACACACACACACACACACAAGCCTCAAGTCAGATGACTCCCCACAAGAATCATAAACGACACATCGCTTTAGGGGGCGACTTGTGTCAATTTAGACTACTCTTCATCTACTGCACACATAAATCAATGGACGGACATTCGTGGTGTAAATTAAAGCATGTGGAAGTGTTTCATTGTGTGTAAGTGTCTGCTTGTATGGGAAATTGTGTCTCTGTGATCATTTGCAGAAACACTCTAGAGACAGATGGGGCAGTAATAGCTTTGTTGATCTGATGGAGAGAGCGAGAGAGAGAATTAATGTTTCTGTTCATGTTGTCAATAGGGAACAGTGTTGACTGTATTCATCAAGCTCAGTCATTCAAACCTTTTACCAAAGGTAGTGTAACAAATAATTGAATTGATGGGGAATATACACTAATCAATAACTATAAAGCAACACTTGGGTCCCTTATTTCTTTCTTCTGCTGAAAACAAAAGAAGATATTTTAAAGAATGTCGGTAACTAAACAGTTGATGAGCCCCACTTGACTTCCATAGTATTTTTTCCATATATAAGGAACATTATCATTATATATTGTAATCATTATGATCGCAACTTTTAATAACTGCTTTAATGAGATCATTGTATCTGTTATGTTAGCTAACTGCATGATGTGTATTATTTTAGAACTGTACATTTCTGATATATGGACATTACTTGGACACAGTCGGACACTTTTACAGTATGTTACTGTAAAAATGCAATGGAAGGCAACTCATTTCATTTGGAAAACTGATTGCTTCAAACAGTTTGAGTTTAAAAAGTATTATTTGCGGTTAGCACTGTGAACTTCATTTGAGTCAACTGAAAAGGAATATTTTTAATATAAAACTGAAATAATAAAAAACATGACTTTAACTTAAATCTTTGCGGTTCATCATTAGCAATAGCATACATGTATGTGCTAAAGTACTTAGCAAAGAGACTGACACTTCATCAGTAACTACACAGTTACTGCCTTTATATAAAGCAACATGCAGCATATCTTGTTTCTCTGCTCGTCAAACGAAACAATAAACCATCAACATCTAAACCTCAACTTTTTAATAAGAACTTCTGTAGACAAATGACAGAATAAAGTCAATCTGGTTAGTAATAAGTGAAGCTGGTAATGCTTTTTGTGGAGTTGTTTAAACAGATCTTGAGAGATTTAATATCTTCTTTTAACTTCAGTTGATATAATCTATTTTCTGTTCTTTTTGATTCTCTTTCATTCAGTGATTCTGCTTGTTAACAGCAGGTGTTCATCAGTTTCTGAATTCATTCATTTGTTTTCATGGACTATATTAGTGAACTAATGTAGGGAATAGTGAATGAGGGTATAGGGTGTGATTTGATACACAGCCTCTGAGTGTCGACTTTGAGTGCTGTTAATCACAGTATATTTCAGAATGCATTGTTTTCAACAGTATATTACTATTTTAATGCAAAACAGTAAGAATGAATATCTGAATGCTACTGATTTTCAAAATGTTTAGACGTGTATATTTAGACATATCTCTATTTATTAAATCAAATATAAAATCACAGAACGGATCAGCTGTGATTTTTCAGGCAACCCTCAGGATGCATCCCGTTCAGAGTGGTTACAACCCTAATGTTATAGCATACTCAATTTGTCCTCATTTTTCAGTCTAGACTCTGCAGTGCTTCTTTCTCTTAAATTCATTCTTTCTATCCTCATCCAGTTACCACCAAAACCGACATGCACCAAAGTATCATCTAACCCCAGTGGGCGTTAGGGGATCTTATCGCTAAAGGCTAACGGCTAGCTGCAGTGAGTGAGATATAGGGGCTGTCGCGCTGGTCCAGATCCTGTCGTTAATGAGCTCGGGGGCCGTTAGCTGCAGACACAGCTGCTATGATTTAGGCGCCAGTCATCTCTCCATCCCACTACTGACAGATGAGGCGGTGGAGCAATATGTTCTGGGTGAAATCAGAGACAAGGTATTGAGTTGTCTAGGTGAGTGTGTGTGTGGGTTGGTTGTGCAATCTGCCTTAACACTTTTAGTTTCAATTGCTGTGAATGAAAGGATCCTAGCAGTATTTAAAGGGATAGTTCACAGTTCTGTTATTATTTGCTCACTCTCGTGTCATTCCAAACTATTTGATTGTTTTTCTTTTGTAAAGAAACAGTATGTTACACTCTAAAACTGCTGGGTTAAAAACAACCCAAGTTGGGTTGAAAATGGACAAACCCAGCGGTTGGGTTAAATGTTTGCCCAACCTGCTGGGTAGTTTTATTTAACTCAACTACTGTTTAAAAATTACTGTATTGCTTGCTTAAAATGAACCCAAAATAGGTTGGAAATTAACATTTATTTTAAACATTATTAATATGTTTAATAAAACTAATTAAACAATGAACATTCCAGGATTATTCTCCTTATAGTGGACTTCAATGGCCTCCAGATGGTTGAAGGTCAAAATGACAGTTTCAGTGCAGCTTCAAAGGGCTTTAAATGATACCAGACAAGGAATAAGGGTCTTATCTAGCGAAATGATTGGTCATTTTTGAAAAAAATACAACTGAATATGCTTTATAAACACAAATGATCGCCTTGCACATGTTTCCGCTTTCCGCATTCTTCAAAACGCTTACGCTGTATGTCCTACGCCTTCCCTATTCTACTTGCGGAACAAACTCGGCGCCAGTTTAGTTTTTTTCTGTAAGTAGAATAGGGAAGGCGTAGGACATACAACGTAAGCGTTTTGAAGAATGCGGAAAGCGGAAACATGTGCAAGGCGATCATTTGTGTTTATAAAGCATATTCAGTTGTATTTTTTTAGATAAGATTTATAGATAAGACCCTTATTCCTCGTCTGGTATCATTTAAAGCCCCTTGAAGCTGCACTGAAACTGTAATTTTGACCTTTAACCGTCCGGAGACCATTGAAGTCCACTATAAGGACAATAATCCTGGAATGTTTTAATCAAAAACCTTAATTTCTTTTGGAGTGATGAAAGACATGAACATCTTGGATGACATGGGGGTGAGTAAATTATCAGGAAATTTTGTTTAAAAGTGGACTAATCCTTTAATAGCTTATTAGTAATTGTTCACATTTGTTCATATTATTTTTGCCTCTAGTTATTATTGTTCATTTTAAGCCAGCCATAGAGTAATTTTTAAATAATATTTGGGTTAAATAAAACTACCCAGCAGGTTGGGCTAACATTTAACCCAGTTAAAAACATTTAACTCATAATGCAGTGAACAAACTAACTAACTGATCAAGTAGAGTGAAACAAGGGACAGCGGCATTGCATCAATGCATACAGAGGACACAAAAAGAAATGAATGAGGGATTGAATGAGAGGTCAGTGAAAGAGTGAGTTCAGTATTGACAGAGAGTCAGAAAGAGAAGGAATGATGGATGAGAGTCGCCCTTTGAGAAGAGACAGAGCAACAGAGACACATGAGCACAGCAGTAGACAACAGTGCAGAAACAGACAGATTGTTAGACGGATGAGCGAGAGTCCTCTCTGCCGGACGGTCACAGTACTCTGAGCGGGTCGGCCTGGAAGGGTTCGGGTGAGGAGTCAAAGTTCATTCTGGGTTTAGGGTCATCCTCACCGACACAGAGTGATGAGTCAAAGGAATGTTCTTAAAGCACTAAATCAACTTTTTCACAAGCTCTCTGAAACTTTGTCAGCCTAGACAGGTAATATGAATGGGTAGTTAAGTAGTGTAGCGGTTAGTTGGGTGGGCTGTTGATCTGTCTTCTGGTGTGAGTAACAGGACAGCAGCAGGCCAGACCTGAACATATTCATTGATTTAATCAGCAAGATTCTATCTATCTATCTATCTATCTATCTATCTATCTATCTATCTATCTATCTATCTATCTATCTATCTATCTATCTATCTATCTATCTATCTATCTATCTATCTGTCTGTCTGTCTGTCTGTCTGTCTGTCTGTCTGTCTGTCTGTCTGTCTGTCTGTCTGTCTGTCTGTCTGTCTGTCTGTCTGTCTGTCTGTCTGTCTGTCTGTCTGTCTGTCTGTATCTATCTATCTATCTGTCTGTCTGTCTGTCTGTCTGTCTGTCTGTCTGTCTGTCTGTCTGTCTGTCTGTCTGTCTGTCTGTCTGTCTGTCTGTCTGTCTGTCTGTCTGTCTGTCTGTCTGTCTGTCTATCGTTCTATCTGTCTGTCTGTCTGTCTGTCTGTCTGTCTGTCTGTCTGTCTGTCTGTCTGTCTGTCTGTCTGTCTGTCTATCTATCTATCTATCTATCTATCTATCTATCTATCTATCTATCTATCTATCTATCTATCTATCTATCTATCTGTCTGTCTGTCTGTCTGTCTGTCTGTCTGTCTGTCTGTCTGTCTGTCTGTCTGTCTGTCTGTCTGTCTGTCTGTCTGTCTGTCTGTCTAGCTATCTGTCTGTCTGTCTGTCTGTCTGTCGTTCTATCTATCTATCTATCTATCTATCTATCTATCTATCTATCTATCTATCTATCTATCTATCTATCTATCTATCTATCTATCTATCTGTCTGTCTGTCTGTCTGTCTGTCTGTCTGTCTGTCTGTCTGTCTGTCTGTCTATCTATCTATCTATCTATCTATCTATCTATCTATCTATCTATCTATCTATCTATCTATCTATCTGTCTGTCTGTCTGTCTGTCTGTCTGTCTGTCTGTCTGTCTGTCTGTCTGTCTGTCTGTCTGTCTGTCTGTCTGTCTGTCTGTCTGTCTGTCTATCGTTCTATCTATCTATCTATCTATCTATCTATCTATCTATCTATCTATCTATCTATCTATCTATCTGTCTGTCTGTCTGTCTGTCTGTCTGTCTGTCTGTCTGTCTGTCTGTCTGTCTGTCTGTCTGTCTGTCTGTCTAGCTATCTGTCTGTCTGTCTGTCTGTCGTTCTATCTATCTATCTATCTATCTATCTATCTATCTATCTATCTATCTATCTATCTATCTATCTGTCTGTCTGTCTGTCTGTCTGTCTGTCTGTCTGTCTGTCTGTCTGTCTGTCTGTCTGTCTATCTATCTATCTATCTATCTATCTATCTATCTATCTATCTATCTATCTATCTATCTATCTATCTATCTATCTGTCTGTCTGTCTGTCTGTCTGTCTGTCTGTCTGTCTGTCTGTCTGTCTGTCTGTCTGTCTGTCTGTCTGTCTGTCTGTCTATCGTTCTATCGTTCTATCTATCTATCTATCTATCTATCTATCTATCTATCTATCTATCTATCTATCTATCTATCTATCTATCTATCTATCTATCTGTCTATCTGTCTGTCTGTCTGTCTGTCTGTCTGTCTGTCTGTCTGTCTGTCTGTCTATCTATCTATCTATCTATCTATCTATCTATCTATCTATCTATCTATCTATCTATCTATCTATCTATCTATCTATCTATCTATCTATCTATCTATCTATCTATCTATCTATCTATCTATCTATCTGTCTGTCTGTCTGTCTGTCTGTCTGTCTGTCTGTCTGTTAACCTGTCTGTCTGTCTATATCTATCATTCTATCATGTATCTGTCCGTCTATCTATCTATCTTTTGAACAACTAACCGATTGACCCACCCTTTATAAAGAAAGTCTCAGTCAGGTAGGTTTAAGCTCTGGGTTGCAGTTTTTCCAGAGATCCCTGAGGGAACTGGAGTTTTTAAAGACTTACAGTAACTGAAATCCATTTACTCCTCCTTCTCTCTCCTCCTTTCCTTTCCCTTCTTCTCTCATCTCCCTGGAGTACTCTTTTGTGCTGTCTGGCAGCAGATCAAAGCACATTTGTGAATGTCACCCATGGGTATGGAAAAGGGAGAAAGAGAGAGGGAGAGATCGAGAGAAATGAGATAAACCATTCATTAGTGACAAACTAAACTCTGACTGTTCCGTTTAATGTGGGCACAGTTCAAGACTTCGGCATTTATGAGTATTCCCACCCCTTTCTCCTCCCCTCTCCTCCTCCTTCCTCCTCTCCTCCTTCCTCCTCTCTCTGTCATCAGGTGATGCTGAATGAAAAGAAAGGCTATTCTTTGGAGTCTTATTTTTTTATTTAGTAAATATCCAAGTATTTATTTATATGGTATATATCACATGACTGTATAGTTTCTATTGATTTTCCCACACATCATATCAGCACTGTTTTAAGTAATGCAAGCATTATAACATACAAGAGTCTTCAATCCTTGTTTACCATATTTATTTACATGCTTTATGACATTTCAAAATATAATTAGTTGATGTGATGGCAAAACTAAATTTTTAAGTAGCCATTATTCATTTTCAGTGTCACATGATCCTTCAGAAATCATTCTAATATGCTGATTTGGTGCCCAAGAAACATTCTTTGTATTATCAATGTTGAAAGCCGCTGGTTGATATTTTTGTGGAAAATGTAAATCTTTTTTTTTTTTTTTTCAGGATTCTTTGATGAGTAGACAGTTCAAAAGAACTGCGTTTGTTTGAAATAGAACATTTTTGTAAATGCCTTTACTGTCACTTTAGTTCAAATTAACGTGTCCTTGCTCAATAAAAGTAGTAATAAAACAACAGACTCAAAACTTTTAGATTGTGCTCTTAGTAACAGTTTCTGTGGTCTCTCTCTCTCTCTCTCTCTCTCTCTCTTTAGCAGTGACTCATGCTGTCAGATTGATTCAGTGCACCTTTCCTTTAGCCTCAGGGGTGACTCTGAGAGTTCATACACACATACAGAAGTAAAACACCATTAAAACTGTTGAGAGTCATAGTCAATCATGATTACAGTAGCTAAATCAAAATAATTCCGTTTGGATAGCACTTCCTGTGTCCTTTATCTCCTCCTGTCTCCTGTACTGTGTGAAAATCTGCTCTTACTGAGAAACATTTGAATCATCAAGGCATGTTGCCTAACTCAAGTAGAAAATTTACCTCAGGTCTTTGGATCAGCATAACCAAAGCATCACTCACACATGTACCACAGTGTGTTTGATATAGTAAGTATGAGGGAGGAGGAGGACTGTGGGAGAACTTTTTTCTTGTTAGGCAATGTTCTAACACAATTGTTACATTTTTTACACCACATATGCTGTAAAATAAACTCACTCAAGACACTGAACATATTTGATCTGTGTTACCTGCCACAGGGGCATTTCTCATTACCAGGTGCAGAGGAAATGCCCTATGGGGTGGGTGGGCGGGACTTCCTGTGTCTTGTTTTTTAACTTTAATCCGTCGCTCCAACATAAATCCCTCACAACAGTCAAAACTGTGTACAGAAAGGTGGAGAATTTACCGGTAACAGCTTCCTGGAATGTGACTGAACTTATTTAGCTGCTTGACTCGACATTTTCAACTGGGCCTGAAACTGAATGCCTGTAAATCACAAAGTTCCATAAGCCCCGCCCTTCGTGAGCTCATTTATGAAATATATACCAAAATCGCATACCATACTGTTTAGAAGGTACTACATTTGGTTTGAAACTTTGTGACTGTTAAAAAAGTACAGTCTATATAGCATTCCATAGCCGCCATGTTGTCACTGTCGTGACCTATGGCGTCAGTTGTGTCAAAGGCATGTGTTCCACTCCAAATTTTTATGCCCTTCACTTGATAACTTCCCTCCGTCTCATGGACTCGGATGTGTGTCATTGCTTATGCTGCACAAGTGCCCACTACTGGCGGAACTCATGCATAAGGTTTGAATGAAACTCACTAAGCCCTTGATCACTTGGAATTCACTATGGAGCTAATTTATTATTTAAACCCCTTTTCTACTTATGAATTTGTTTTATGCACCATTCTATATGCTTATAAATTGTTGGAGAAAAATAAAATTACACAAATGAAACTAAATATCAATAGGATAAACTCTGACTGTGAACATAAGGAAAATACATGTATTATGTAATTGAAACTCAACATAATATATTATAGACCATTATGTGATTAATTCTCAAAATAATGAATATATCATACACCAGTTAAAGGCCCGCTAAAGTGTCTTGGAACACGCAGCATTATTCAATGTGTTGACGTAATTTCAACTGAAACAGGAAGACATAACAGCCCCACCCCTTTTTAAAAATAGCCAATAGCCGTTAAACAAGGTAAAACCTCAGTTTCCTTATAATCTCTAACCGTTTCTCCTCCTAATGCCCTCTATATCACTTTAAAATTCAGCATTGTGTGCAGAATTCAAACTCAGAATTCATTCCGCAGATATGATCCTCTCGTGTCTCTGGACCAGAGCAGCTCGCGCTGCGGCAGTTCACATGACACTAACGTGAAAACGGACTTCATTCGCATCAATGGAAAGCATATTTACACTGTCTGAATCGTTCCCTATTCTCTATATTGTGCATTATGTGTCATTCACCATGTAGAAACTAGTAAATGTGTGAGCAAATGACCGATTTCAGCCACAGCTTCAGTGTCTGTTGATAGTGTAGGAGGGGGCGGGACACTTCAGATTCTAGAGAGCATTTGATTGGCAGTTGATCTGAAGAGCTGTGATGTCAATGATTCATTTTAGCGGAAGTGAAAGACTGTAAGTTTTGAATGCTTATATCTCCTAAATGTGAATTTTGTCATTGTTTTGGAACACACCAGCTTATTCATAACCTGAAGGCTAACATAGTTGCAAGAAAAAGTTTGTGAACCACTTGCAGAATCTGTGAAAATGTGAATAATTTTAACAAAATAAGAGAGATCATACAAAATGCATGTTATTTTTTATTTAGTACTGTCCTAAGATATTTTACATAAATGATGTTTACATATAATCCATAAGACAAAAAAAAAAAAAAAGCTGAATTTATTAAAATGACCCAGTTCAAAAGTATGTGAACCCTTGATTCTTCATACTGTGTGTGGTTACCTGATGATCCATGACTGTTTTTATGTTTTGTGATGGTTGTTAATGAGTTTCTTGTTTGTCCTGAACAGTTAAACTGAGCTCTGTTCTTCAGAAAAATCCTCCAGGTCCTGCATAATCTTTGATTTTCCAGCATCTTTTGCATATTTGAACCCTTTCCAGCAGTAACTGTATGATTGTGAGATCATCTTTTCGCACTGAGGACAACTGAGGGACTCAAACACAACTATTAAAAAAGGTTCAAACATTCACTGATGCTCCAGAAGGAAACTTGATGTATTAAGAAAACTTTTGGAATTTGAAGATCAAGGTATATTGTATTTAATCTGTCTTCTGGGAAACATGTAAGTATCTTCTGTTTCTTCTGAAGGGCAGTAGTAAATGAAAAAAATATATATATTTAAACGAAATAAGAAAAATCTTCATCCTGTTAAAAAGTTTTCACCCCCCGACTCGTTTAACTACTCGGGACAAACAAGAGACTCATAAACAACCAGGCTGGATCAAGCTAATGCGCATCTCTTGTGCCTCATTTCGGAGGCGCGAGTCTGACTGTTTCTATAGAAACCAGTGCTTCTAACGGCTGCTGCAGTGATGCGATGACTTTACCAGTCAGCAATTGGCTCTTATTTAGAAGGCGGGACTTATTCCATCATATTGCGCCTTGCACTTTCTCCCATTCAAAACAATAACAATGACACGTCTTGTGTTATTCTATAGTCTTTGTAATATTTTTGTGTATATTCTTTACTTTCAAGGAAAGTCTGTTCACTCAGCAGCCATATTTCTCAGGCTAGACTAGCCAATGCGCATGTGCAGTCCTAAGATCAAGTCTCAGGTTGCAATGACTTTATCAATCAACTATTTTACTTAGAAGGCAGGACGTGTTCCGCCATATTGCCTGTTGCAGTTTCTCCCATTCATAAGTAATAGGAAGAAACCGTCTATAGTCTTTGGTTGTGTCTTTTCACTGAAATTAGGCTTGTTCGAGATGCATCAGCACTGCGCAGACCGATCGGCGTATGACGTCAAAGTACCGCGAGAGCGATTTAAAAGCACAGGGAGTGGAATGCTCTCCAATCACTCTCGCGGTACTTTGATGTCATACGCTGATAGCGCCGATGCATCTCGAACAAGCCTAATTTCAGTGTTTCCTTTTCACAAATCCTCTCCAGTGGCCTCATGGGATAGAAAAGTGTCTATCGCACTTCTGAATCTCACTGGTAGTAGGTAGTAGTAGTAGGTCATCCGGGTACTACCGTTTTATGAAAATTATGAATACTGTTTTATGAATACTGTTCACGAATATCATGAATTTGGCCAAAGACTATAGAATAACACAAGACGTGTCACTCGTATTGTTTTGAATGGGAGAAAGCGCAACGTGCAATATGGCGGAATAAGTCCCGCCTTCTAAATAAGCTCCGGTTCCTATAGAAACAGTCAGACGCGCGCATCCGAAATGAGGCACAAGAGACGCGCATTTAGGTCTGCGCATGCGCATTAGCTTGATCCAGCCTGAAAAATACAGTTTGTTGTCATGAATCGAGCGTTTAGAAAAAAATTTATGAGACAGTTGTTGTCAGATTTCATTGGTGATTACAAATATGAAATTTAATCGAAAGCTTGGCAAACAGCTTTGGAGAATTTGATGTTTCCCCATTCAAAGAGATAGGAGTTGCACTTGCATGCCCAAGAGGCGTTTCAAAGATGGCCGCCGAGTGAAATGACTTGTCTTAAAGCGACTTTGATTTGGATCTTCTTTTTGCCTAGGCATATTTGGATGCAGTTTTGGACTAATTTGAATATTAGAATGCAGGCCAGTAGTTCTGTTCAACACATTTTAACACATTTAAATCAATTTCACAGATTTTTAGCAAAAAAGAAAAAAACCAAGATTCGATCTGGACCTGCTTTTAATCTTGCTGTGGGCCCCTGGTTACATTTTTATGTTGTCTCATTTTTGTTCTTTCCGCATCTTTTTACCATTTATGTTAAGAAAATGGCCTTCAGACTTGAGAAAAATGCAATATCTGTCTGAAAAGTGTCATTATTCTGTCGAGAAGCATGTTGAATGGGTTACGTGTGAGACTGCGGGGTTTAGGAAGTGAGCAAAAGGTGGACAAACGTATAGTGTCACCATTGGAAATAAGCTCTGGCAGCTGGAAACCATTTGCTCCCAAAGATGCTTGGGAGTGGAAACATACACACGCACACACACACACACACACACACACACACACACACACACACACACACACACACACACACACACACACACACACACTCATATATATATATACAGAGCTACTGCAGTTACATAACATGAAAAGAGAAGTACAGAAAAAAAGATAAATAGAACATTTTAAATGTCTCACTTGCAAAAAGTTGGTTCTGGTTCAGGATAGAGGTTGAATATTATGGGTTCCTGTAAAACGTGAACTTGATCAGAGTGTTTGTGCACTGATAGGCTCCGTGATGTCCCATCTGTTGTATGAATTCACAAGTAACCATATTATATAATCAAATTTAGGGTAGGAATGTAAGTTGAGGTATGTGTGTGGTCTTGTGTGGATTAGTTTAAAATGCAGGGTTGTTTACGAGCACTGCTGTTAGTTTGGGTATAATTACAGAGAGATGTCCTCCTGTGTGTGTGTGATTTGAGTTTGAACAGAAGTCTGTAATAACACATGGGTACTGGTTTACTGCGAGTACAGTGATGCAATTTTAAATTATTAATGACATTTAACTTCATTGCTCTCTTTGGACTTTGCTCTACTATAAATAAAAGTACAGTGCTTATGACATGAACCGTACAATGGAAGACTCAGAAGTACTGAGAGCGTGAACATCTCTCCTTTAATACAAGTCCGCCACCTAGTGTTAGTATTAGGTACTGGAGCATAGTGAGTATGCTTGACTGAAAGGCTGTTGCAGTCTTATTAGGCATGAAACTCTCTATTATATAATCATATACATTTAATATAACAAATTTTATTCTTGTTATTAGGGGGAGGACCCTCTTGGAATTGCAGTTTATTTTTCATTTGGAACTTAAGTTTAAAGTAGTTTTTTTTTTGAGATATTTTTAGATAAAAAATAAATAAAAATAATTCCGAATATTTTCCATCAACTTCCTCTTTGCATCTGATGTAGGATAGCAGACTAAATTTAAATCTCACTTGAGTTTTCTCAAATACCGAAAAGATAAGCTCTGCTTACATGTCGCGAACACAATAACTAAAGAAAACAGATACATCATGCTCTTTGAATTTATTTCAGGTTGATCACTTGCTTAACTTAAATGCGTTGGAAAAACAAAACCAATTTTTACATTTCTTCAATATTTAAAATATTAAAGAAAATACTGCAAATCAATTATAACAAGCTAATTTCTTTTACGTTCACACTACATGAACCAAAAATTAAATACATTTATAATGTAAAGTTAGTGACAAAGATTCTTGTCCTTTAGAGTCTTCATTTGCGATCATTTCAGTATGGCACATACAAGTTTGTTCTAGAATGCTTTAAAGAGCTGGTTGGGTAGATAGCCGAGATGAAGGAAGGAAGTTTGCGCCTCTCTCTCCAGGTTGGCCAGTTCCTGTACAGTTGGGGCCAATATATCCACATGGCCCTTATAGAGACCACCTGGGGGAAAATAGATATAGATATAAGTGACAGATACATAGTGAAATGCCTACAAACAGGACATCTGAAAAACACTCACCGCCGGTAGCCCTGCGCTGCCCGTATGTTACTTTGCCGTCAAATTCGTCAACAGGTACTTTGATGTCAGGTTCACACTGAGTAATGGTGCATTTCAGATGTTCCTCGATTTCTGACAACAACTAAAATAGAAGCACAATTAGAATAAGGATAAGTAAATTTGAATCTTGTTAATGTCATGTAAATGCAGTTCTCACCTCTTTCTCATTGTACCAAATAGTGCATCCTCCGTTCTCTTTGAGTTTGGTGTTATAGCAGCCTTTTCCTCTGCTGGCACAAACGTGGTACCACACCTGTGTGAAACCCCCCCCACACACACAAACACACAATTAACACACAAACAAATTACATTTCTACATTTCCACCAGTTCTCCTGTACTTTCTACTTACTTTCTCTTTCTCCATAGCAACCAGGGATATAGCCAAACCCATCCTGTAGTGACATCACAAATATTCACTCAAACGCTGACTAAATGTAATCAGACATGAAGACAGATTGCAGTCTACACATAATGATAGAAGATAAACGCTGGCCGTCACCTGTCCGCTCTGCCAACTCTTCCAATGCGATGAACGTAGTTCTGCTTCTCATCTGGTAGAGTCACATTTATCACTGCAAAACAGAACAATATTGCAATGATCTGTTTTTGAATTTATTTTAGATACGCTTGATTGAATTTTTTACTTTTTTTTTTAACAATGGGGTCTATTAATAAATGGCACATGTTGCTGTGGATTTGCACTGTGCGTTTAACAGAAAACTGGAAGCTTGTTTCTGCCACAGAATAAAGCAATTTAAAAGAATTTCAACTTTTTAACTTTTTTCAACTTTATAACTCGCAACTGCAAGTTTATATCTCACAATTCTGAGAAAAAAAGAATGGTCAGATATAAACTTGCAATTGCGAGTTATAAAGTCCAATTCTGAGGGGAAAAAAAGACTGACTTTAGATTTCTCACAATTCTGACTTTAAACTTGCAATTGCGAGAAAAAAGTCAGAATTGTGAGAGTCGCAATTACCTTTTTTTTTAAAAAAAATTTTATACAATGGTGGAAACAAGCTTCTATAGAAAAAACTTTGTTCATGGGTAATGTTTTTTTTTTTTTGCATAAATTCAGTAAGTCAAACAGAATTTTAACATTGACGGTTAAACAATCGAAATCATTCTGCAAATCAAATTGAATAAATATTAATGATATATTCATCTGTTTCATAAATTATTACTACTATTATTATTAATAATGATCATTTATTCAATAATAAAACCAAAATAATTAATAATTTATTTTTTTATTTATATTTTATTAAATACAGTATATAAATATTAAATTATTAACATTATTATTATTATTATTATTATTATTAAGAAAAATAACACATATGGCTTTACAGTCTAATGATTATTTAGTTATTATTGTGGCCAAAAACAATGATAATAATAAAAAAAAAAACATTCTGCATATTATAGGAAAGGCATACAAACTAAATTTTAGTGATTAAAGTCTGAAAATTGAGAAATTCTGGTCCTCCTTCTTACCATAAGGAACACCATGGATATCGATTCCTCTAGCAGCCACATCTGTGCAAATCAGAAACTTTACTTCCTGTTTCTAAAGTGATGATGATAAAAAAGTGACTATAGTCAGTAAAGTTATTCAGTTGCACAATTTAATTTATTTTAAATCTGATTCCAATTTTTCTTTACCTTGAATCGCTCCAAGTTATATTTGCGCTCATTTGGTTTCCTGTCACCATGAAGACAGACACAAGAGAACTGGTGTCCTTTCTTGTCTGGACCTGTGGGAAAAGCCAAATATTTGCATCCAGACCTGAAGGCATATAATGGATGTTAGACAATGATGTCAAAGCTGAAGCTGTGTGCCCGCCTCACCTCCTCCCTGCTTGATGAAGTACTGCTCCATATTGTCGCAGTCGATCTTTGTCCTGCAGAAGATGATGGCCTGATCCATCTTATGCTCCTTAATGGCTCTGATTGCATACTCTCCCTTCAGAATCTTAATGGCCTCTGACCACATCTCTGATAAAGCCATATAAAATGATTCACTGCAAGATCTTTATATCAGTCAAGGAAGGTCATTTTGAAATGTTCACAATTGATAATGCGAGCATGGAACCAATCAGATATTTCATTCAGATGTTCTTAAAGGCTGGGGATTCATACCTGGGGTGTTGGCTCCAGGTCGTGTGTCATCCTTGGTATGAACTTCATCAGTCTGGGAAAACACACAACATTACTGATTTAGACTTTGTGTACATTTAGGCAAATGCATAATGAAGTGAGATGTTTGTTACAGTTAAATATATGCACCCTGATGTGGCTCTTTCCCAGTCTCTCCCAAAGCCTGTCAGCTTTTGGGTTGACTGGCACCACCACGTGATGGACCGTTTCTGGTACAGAATCTTCTCCCTTCAGATCCACCCATGTGGGGAAATGCATGATCTTCTCTGAGAGCTTCTTCACGTCGAATGAATGCAGCGTGGCAGAGCAAACAATCACCTACATAACACACATGGTTCACAGATGAAGAACTGTACCTAACGAACTCTAATGCATATTGATGGAAAACAGATATGAGAGCTTTGATCACCTGTAGTCTCTTGCCATCTGAGGTGACCTGAGGGATCTGGTTGTAGACCCTCATGATGAAGTCGGTGTAGCCAGCTGTGAGGAGTCCATCCTGAACACATTTATTCAACCAGAATAAAAGTATTTCTTTTTTGCACTTTCCCATATGTTAAGATAAATTTAATCTTGATGATGATAAACATTTATAGCGTCTTTTGTTAAAACACCTCATACAATGTTAGGTGCATTTTTGTTTCAGCATTTTTGGCTTGTTTACTCAAATTGATGTAAAAGTTGAAATTATTTACAGTGAAATCATCAGCATGTCATGAATGCTGTCAATAGAACGTTTAGTTAAGCCAAAGTATTCCATTCATGCTAAACTGTACAGAATTATATAAGCTTAAGTGTTCAACATACACACTCATCCAGCACCAGGAAGCGGACTTGGGATAGATCCAGCTTTCCTGTTGATATGAGATCATCCAGTCTGCCCGGGGTCCCAACCACAATGTCAACCTAAAAGAGCAATAAAGTGTACAAACAAAAAGATGCATAGTATTGTAAACATTGTTTAATGTTGTAAATAATTCTAAACTGTATTATGGTTTAATGTTCTGAATTCTATATTATGGTCTAAGACAGATGTCCTCAACATTTTTCAGTCCAAGACCACTTTGTAGCTAGCTAGCTAATTATCAGCATCATTACTCCAGTCTTCAGTGTCACATGATCCTTCAGAAATTATTCTAATATGCTGATTTGGTGCTCAAGAAACATTTCTTATTATCAATATTGAAAACGGTTGCACTATTTTTATTTTATTCATTTTTGTGGAAACAGTAGTTTTTACAGGATTCTTTGATGAGTAGAAAGTTTAAAAGTACAGCATTTATTTGAAACAGAAATCGTTACTAACATTATAAATGTTTTTACTGTCACTTTTGTAATGCATCCTTGCATCCTAAATTCTTACTAACCCCAAGCTTTTGAATACTAGTGTATATCATGGACACTTACCCCACTTTCTAAAATGGAGAGCTGTTCTTTAGCGGCCACTCCTCCGATTATCAGAAGATCCCTGCAATAACATCACGATGATCAGTTAACGCCAATCCATCATCAGACTACAAAAATGAAACTCACTGCAGCTCCTCTGTCAATCTAAACTCACCTTAGTTTGGGATTATCAACATATTTCTTGAACTGGTTGACATTATTGAGGGTTTGTTCAGCCAGCTCTTTAGACGGCTCAATGATGAGAGCTTTGGGGGCGTTAGAACTGGATTTGACCTGACTCACTTTAGCACTGCCTGAGGACAAAAAACACATGACAGGCAGAATGCAAGAAAAACATTAATATAAGCCCTGCAGGCAGGGAGAAATTAATGTGTTTTCAAACTCACCTGTCTGGCTGGATTTGACCACATGACCATCTGAAGCCTGGTTCAGGGCCACATATCCATCTTTAGGTTGGTTTTTGAAGGGTTCATCACCAAAGTTGAATTTCAGTTCAGCATTCTGGGTTTGATTGACACAAATACACATTTTAAGAGTTGTTGGCGGTTAAAAAAAACGTTAGGCAGCAACGAGAAGGTGTTTATTATATGTAAAGAGTAGCTAGTAGTGCATGTCAGATACCTTCAGCACACAGGAAGCAAAGAAGGGCTGATTTTTCAGTTGCGGAGGGATCTCAAAAGCCAAACCCAGATCATTGCCTGGGAAAGCCAATCAGGAATCAATTACAGAGGCATATGAATTAAAGGCAGCTGGTACATCTATAAAACATTTATAGATGTACAGTTCACATACAGTTCAAAAATTTGAATTCTTTCATTAAAGGTGCCCAAGAATGCTTTTTCACAAGATGTAATATAAGTCTAAGGTGTCTCCTGAATGTGTCTGTGAAGTTTCAGCTCAAAATACCCCATAGATTTTTTTTAATTAATTTTTTTAACTGCCTATTTTGGGCATCATTAACTATACACTGATTTTGGCAGCGCGCTGCCCCTTTAAATTGCCTGCTCCCTGCCACACAAGCTCTCGACTATATTACAGTGCATTTACAAAGTTCACACAGCTAATATAACCCTCAAATGGATCTTTACAAGATGTTCGTCATGCATGCTGTATGCATGCTTCGAATTATGTGAGTAAAGTATTTATTTTGATGTTTACGTTTGTTTCTGTATGAGTTTGAGGCTGTGATCCATGGCTAACGGCTAATGCTACACTGTTGGAGAGATTTATAAAGAATGAAGTTGTGTTTATGAATTATACAGACTGCAAGTGTTTAAAAATGAAAATAGCGACGGCTCGTCTCCGTGAATACAGTAAGAAACGATGGTAACTTTAACCACATTTAACAGTGTATTAGCAACATGCTAATGAAACATTTAGAAAGACAATTTAGAAAGATCACAAAAAATATCATGATATCATGGATCATGTCAGTTATTATCACTCCATCTGCCATTTTTCGCTGTTGTTCTTGCTGGCTTACCTTGTTTGTGCACAGATCCAGACGTTAATACTGCCTTTCCTTGTCTAATGCCTTGAACATGGGCTGGCATTATGCAAATATTGGGGTCATACATATTAATGATCCCGACTGTGTGATCCGCGTGTTTTCCGGAAGTCTTTTAAACACATGAGATTTACATAAGGAGGAGGAAACAATGGGGTTTGAAACTCAGCGTATGTCTTTTCCATGTACTGAACTCTTGTTATTTAACTATGCCAAGATAAATTCAATTTTTGATTCTAGGGCACCTTTAATATAAAGTTCAAAAGAACAGCTTTTATTTGAAATAAAAATCTTTTGAAAAACTATAAATATCTTAACTGTCACTTTTGATCAATTTATTGCATCCTTGCTAAATAAATGCATTATAAAGTCTTTCAACATGCTGCACGTGTGACAACATGCTCAATGAAATATAATTTATATATTTTATAAAATATCTCCAAGGCATAAAAACAAACCTAACCATTTTTGGAGAATGACACATGGCCTTTATCCACATCTATGTAGCATCCGATGGTGTCGTGCATAGTGAATTCCTGGAAAAGACATAAATCATGTCAAATCTCTAAAACTTGAGTATCAAATCAAAGTCTCTCATTATGCCTTACCTCTCCATAACTATCAAACTGCTTATTGTGAGATTTCTTTCCAGTTCCCCCAAAGCCAAATCCATATTTATCCGTTCCTAAGAGAATAAGAAAAATATTATTACTGAAGTTATGGTAGAACCAGATCAGAGTAATGAGGTCATACTGAAACATACCCAAGTCCAGTGATGCCTGGGCAGTGGACCAGCCCACCCTGCACAGCCCTTGATCGTGACAGGCCACTTCATAATAATACTTCCCTGGAGAAAAAGGAGTGAAAACTGAATCTTCCCAGGACGCCCTTGGTTTTTAGAAAGAAAACACAAAAAGGTTGTTATCTTACCTTTTGTGACTCCTTTGGTGGAACGACAGCCATGCCACTCTTTGAACTCTCTGCTCTGACAGCACAGGCCATCGGCACCAATAGCTAAAGAAAAAAAAATAAATAAATAAATTTGTTGCAACAAAGAAGTGAAAATAAGCTTGCAGAATCACAATGAAGAGTTCAGGATCAAACCAGGCTAGGTCTTTCACATACAAGTAAAAAAAGTTAAACACTTACCAAATGCTGGGCTTCTGTCATAGGGGTTCATCTGCCATTTATTGAAAACTGGGATGGACAACAAATCCAAGAACAACAATCAATTAATTGAAATCAAATAATAATCTATCTAATACATGAGAGCAAATGTCAGGAAAGTGGTTTCTGAAATGAAATTCGCTAGCAGTTTCAATATACTTCAGACATTGGAGGTAAAGTTAATAATGTTTAATTGCCTTTTGTTGCACAAATTTCTACTATTATCATTTAAGTATTATTTATATACTATTATAGTATTTATTAATATTTTGAATTAGCTTTTATTTTTACTTTTAAATTTAGTATAAATTAATAATTTTATGTGCTTTGTCATTTTATTTCTTTTTTGTACATATTTATATTTTGATTTTAGTTTCAGTAATTTTAGTACTTCATCTTAGTTTCTAAGGTAACATTTCATCTAATATTTATATCTTATTTCAATTAATAAAAATTATTGTTAATAGCTTTAGTTTAGTTTTCGTTAACAATAACAGCATACAGTAAAATCTCCAGTCAGAGACAAGCCATCAAAACATAAAAAAAATAATGATAAAATGGGGACATATGATCACCATATAGTAATTCTTACTGATGGTGTGTCAATATAAATTAAGAGTAGCTGTACATAAATTAGTTGAATGATTACATAGAAATAAGTTTAATACCTGCTCCTCCTGTCTTCACCGCACTACGTCCCTTCTTCCCCTCCTGCTGGTCTTTAAGAGTCTCATAGACTATTTGGATGACTGGAATACTGAAGGCCTACAAGACCACAATCACATTTCACTGATCCTTTCATACATTTGTTTATATACATTTAAAACTATAATATACAATATACGTTTATAACAAAGTGCACAGCCAAAACCCAAAACTGCTGCGGCATCAGCATTTATTTATGTGAATGGTTTCACACTTACTCCAGTTTTTCCGCTCCCAGTCTCAGCGGCCTGTGAACATAAACACACAGGTGAGCACAGAGGTGTGGATCATACACACATAGGCACTGGCATTGGATATGATGGTGATTCTCACCATGAGCACGTCTCCTCCACCCAGAATCAGAGGGATGGATTCGGCCTGAATGTCTGTTGGCAACCTGAAAGAGAAGATCAATTCCTACTTTATTATGCATGGATAAATAACTTATTAATACACCACCTATGAGGTGTGCAAGAACTAGGACGGGGGTTTTCAAAGTGGAGTCCGCAATGGAGTGCTGGGGACTCCTTGGGAATGTTTAGAGAAAAGCAGTGTAAAAATAATAATAAAATAATATTTTATTTAAAAGTAAATAAAAATATAAAAAAAAGATTGAAAACCCCTGAACAATGAGACGCTGTCTAACTCACAGCCAGTCCATTTCTTCCACCGCCTGTGCAATTTCAGGCATTACTCCCATTTCTGTAAGGCAAAACAAACAGATATACACATTGCAAATAGTTTAACCACACTCAATTTATTACTAAAAATAGTTTTACTAAAATGTTGACAGGTAAATCTCACCGCCGAACGCTGCCATGGTGTCAAACTCCTGCGTATCACTCCACCGGATGTAACGTGTGCTATTTTTGACAGGGTGCTAGCAGAAAAAACGGTCCGTGCGGATTGCACTTTCTCGCTTCAGTTCCGCTGGTCTTGTTTTATTAAAATAAAATATATAAAGTTAATTTTAAAATTCATACAATTAATATTTTAGTTACAGATACGTTTAGAAAACAACTTATAGATAATCAGAAGCAAAATTGAAAGCTCATCGGTCTCTTTTTATGTACCTCGCAAGCCGCCGTAGTGTGACGTGAGCACAGTCCAGTTCATTGAAAACATGGCAGGTGATATTATTCTGGAAGACGATGAGGAGAATATTTTATATGATTTACTTGTTAACACAGAATGGCCACCCGAAACAGACACGCAGGTTTGTCAAAATATACCCACTTTCTTTGAATAAATGATTTTTCTTACCCGATATTGAAATATTTACGTTTATTCAATCAGATCAGTTCTGCGCAAGTTGTTTTGAGCCACGTATCCAAGTTCATCATCCAGGGTTTATATTCAGCAAAAATGATTATGTAATAAATATAATCATGATGATTTAAATCTCGTTATATATTATTTTTTTCTGTATATTTTCACGTATAATCTCCAGCCTGCTTGTTTTGGGAGAAAGGGCAAGCTGACATGCTTAAATTGTTCATTTAACAGGCGAATGACAGTTGATGCAAGCAGTCCTGTAGATTCACGAGACCGTGAAATCATGCTGTTTGTGTTTGATGTGTTTCAGCTGCGTGGATTGAAGGAACACAACTCTTCACTCGTTGCAAAGGCAGTAACAGGTATGAACAGCAAGGATAAGATGCAGAACATGTTTGCAAGATGTTATCAGTCAAATATAGTCATAAATATTGAAATGGTGAAATGGTTGGGTAAAATGTGACTAGACCGCATACATTCTTGAGACACAGCCATCATTCCACACAGCCAGCAGCTTATTGTTATAGACAACAGTGTTTCAATTTGAATGTTATTTTTGGCAGATGTTTAACTCAATATAAAAGAAACGTCTTTGGGATAAGGTCCTAATCTTATCTTATTTAGTGATTTTAAATTTTGGAGTCTGAACCAAGTTGCTTGTACATTTTAAGATTATTTTCAGTTCAAGTGAGTTTTTTACACATGAAAAATATTTGATCAACTTTACTTATGCATTTCATTTCGGAATAAAACGACTTTCGGTAATATTACAAATACGATTTCATTGGGTAACTATTTAAGTTAACAAACTAACTATGCAAAACACTTCTAAAGCATTTATTAATCTATCTTAGTAAATGTTAATTTCAACATTTACTAATACATTATTGAAATTAAAAGTTATATTTGTTAACATTAATTAATGCACTGTGAACAAACACGAACTGTATTATTTTATATACAACAAAGATGAATACATTTAAATTTTTAATTCATGTTCGTTAATACATAAACTAATGTTAAGAAATCAGACCTTACCTAAAGTGTTACCCAGCTTTCTATTCAAATTATGCCTTTTGCAGTTTTTAGATGATTTTCTCATTATTTTTAGTGTTATTTTAGTATTATTTATAGCATAATTTGTATTAACTAATTTTGAATGAGCTTTTATATTTTTATATTTTCAATTTTCATTTAAGTACATTTTTGTAATTTGCTTTTATTTGTCTTTTATATTAGTTTTTAATATTTCTATATAGCTTTAGTACTTCAACTTATTTCAGTTAGTAGTTGCCAATGCAACATTTCTAATTTTAGTTAGAAAAGTTTTTCTTAATATTCATATTTTCAGCTTTATTTTATATACTGAAAATAGTTTTTTATGCTGATTATATTTTCGAGGTCTGTATAAGCTGCTTTGCATTACTCCAACAATTGCATTACTGCCATAACATGGCAGTCAGATTATAAAATAATAGTCTAAATGTTGTGTCTTACAGGACCCTTCAGGTTCATTCTGCACTACCTTTGGTACAGGTGAGATATTGTCTCTGTTTGTTGTGTTTACAGTGAAGTATACATGCACAGTAGCTATGTGTTTAGAATTGGTAATAGATAGTAATTTCTTTCATTTAAAATATTAAGTAAATGAAGATATAATATCATAATACACTCAAAAGTTTGGGGTCGATAAGATCTTATGCTCACAAAGGCTGCATTTATTTGGTCAAAAATACAGTATTACATTATTTAAAATAACTGTTTTCTGTTTTAATATTTAAAAAAAATGCAAATTATTGCTGTGATGGAAAAGCTGAATTTTCTACAGCCATTACTCCAGTCTTCAGTGTCACATGATCCTTCAGAAATCATTCTAATATGCTGATTTTGGGCTCAAGAAACATTTCTTAATATTATCAATACTGAAAACGGTTATGCTGCTTAATATTTTTGTGGTAAACATGACACGTTGATTGTGGTAAACATGACACATGATTTGTTTTCAGGATTCATTGACTAGAAACAGCATTTATTTAAAATAGAAATCTTTTTGTTTATTGTATAAATGTATTTGCTGTCACTTCTAATCATTTTAATATGCCTTGCTGAAAAAGTCAGTACAATCTCTGTGCTTTTCTCTGTATTTCAGCCCCTCCAGTTCAACTCTGCCACCTGGACTGGTTCGCCTCGCAACCAAACAAGTGAACTGGCAGTTGGTGCTGGCAAGGTAATACCACCAGTTTTTGCTTATAAAAGCTTTCAGAGAGTCAGTCTAATCCAGGAATGTTTTGGCTGGTTCATCTACAGTGTGAAAAGCTCTTGTTGTATATTGATCATCCACGTCTCATTGACTCTGCATTACTGAAGTGAATAAGATACTGTGTCCCTAATTTAGACTCTAGAGTTGTTTTAGATTCATTATAACTGCAACAACACTGTTTTCTTGGGTTTTCAGGAAATCATTATTTTGTTTGTATTTTGGTTGTGAGATATCCAAATTTAATTAAACATCTGTTTGTCGATGCAAGCCATGTAATCTCAATCAAACTAATTTTTTCCTTCACTGTTCTTGTTCCTGCCAGTTATCTGGTTATGCAAAACAGTGCAACACAAGCAGAGATGGCGAGCTTTAATTAGCTATTGATTTCCAGATGGAAGACAATGTTCTCTGTGTTAGAAATGCTTATTTTTGGCTCTGTGTTTGCTTACACAATCATTCTGTCTTCTTTTTCCCCATTTTGTTTATATATATAATATATATATATATATATATTTATTTTTTTCTTCTGTGCAGTAATGGGAAGCTCCTGGCTGTGGTTCAGGACCAATGCGTGGAAATTAGGTAATTCTGCACATCGATTGGAAATGTTTGCCCTTTCTATAATTGGTTAATTTTTCACCCTCTTGTCTCGGGTGCTGTTCAGCTGAGCAAAGCTACTTCTGAGATTGATGATTTGGCACAGATGATGTATTTTTAAATGCATGTTTGTGTGTTTTCATGTACAATTTGGTTTCAGTAGGTGTGATTTATTACGCTAGCACCAGCTAATCCACTCATGCAGAATTGAAAGTGTCACGCTTCATGGTTTAAGAAATTCAGAGCCTGATATTCTGAAAACAACTTCTAAACATCTAATTGCTTAATCTAAAAAAAATCTATAGTTTTTCTCCCCATTCTCCTACGTTTACTTACTAAAGGGCTGATGTGAACTCAAAACACTCACGTGTAAAGGCCTGTTCACATCAAGAACGATAACTACGATTATAACTAATTTAGCGTCCATATTTGTCATCCGCCGCTTTAAATGCTTGAGCTCTTTAAAGCAGGATGGATTCTGATTGGCTGTCAATGTTTTCATCAGCTGGAAAAAAATGGTTCTGAAAGTGATTCCAATGATATTGTTTCTCTGTGCCGTTGTCGTTATATTTGTGGTGTGGATTCTGCTATTCTTTTATATTTAGAACGATTTTTAGAACAATATCTTCATTGTTATCATTATAGTTAAGGTACTTGGGCCTTATCAACATGATTGATGCTCTCTTTCAGGTCAGCTAAAGATGACTTTGGATCTATCATAGGAAAATGCCAAGGTACAGTAAATGTCTTGTTTTTGTTTAGTTATGCCAGGGTATTCTGCCAAATTTTCAACAAAATCAATTGCATATAACAAGTTTTGTTAATTTTGACATTTGCAATATGTCATTCTAGTAAAGCCTTGAAGATTTCGCTTAAAAAAATACTTCACAACATTAATTTAATCATTATAAAGCTTATGAATATGAATATTATGAATTTTACTGAATTTTCAGTATTATAAATATTAATTAGGCGATGTATATTGTGTATTATTCATTGATGGTGTTAATAATTTGCTGAAAAGCAGGCAACTGGGTGTTAGCCATGTTAGGATTACCATATTTTGCAAGATTGTTTGTTAAATCGAGATCTCTGCTTGGTCTTGAAGTCACTTTTTTTATGTTTTCTTGCCATTTTTGCTTGCTGTTTCAGAGAATGAAATCTGCCACTGTGAATTTCCAGTCTTTGGTTAAATAGGCTGTTTTACTTGTTATTCTCTTCTCTGCTCTATATTTCTTATAGCTTTACATTTACGTTGAATATTTTATGAGCAATATCATTCAGAGAATAGGCCTGCGGACACGCAAGTCTGCATTCAATTCACTTTCATTCGTACTGTCTTAGTTCATTTCAGTTCATTTCATGGAGATTGCATTCAGCCAGTACTTTCTATAAAGGCAGAATTTCCAGTAGTGTGAAGTATATGAAATTGATGTGTTTGATTAATTGCCATAGTCTTTTGTGTTCTATTTCCAAGCTGCTTTTTCATTCTTTCTCTCTGATCTTGTGGGGCAAAATGTGATGCTTATAGATACATTTTTTTTTTCTGTGCTATAATTCTGATGGAAATGCAAAGGTAAACTAAATGTACAAATAGAGAAAATTGGCATGCATTAAATATCCAACGTTGGCTGATAGAAAAGAAGTGAAATATCAGTTATCTGCAAATATAATCATGCATCCCTAACAAAATTTTTTTGTAGTGCATGATGAGTCGTCTGTATTTTTGGTCCAAGAAGTGAAAAATGGACAAGCAGATGATGGGATTGGCCCCATCTGTCATATGATATTACTATAACGATATCTTTATTAGTGCCCATACCAATGGATGATATTGTTGCATGCATTCAAAATCGATAGATACAAAATACTGTACTGTACTGTACTGTTCTTAATGCTTCTTTCCATTGCAACAAACAGAGTAGAGCGTAGTTTAAAAAGTCACATTTCTAGTCTAGTCTGCCTCGGTAGTGATGGGCAACCAAAATGATGGCCAGTCAGATTGAAGAAGGCGGGGCTTAACATTCACCGAAGACACTTTTAGTTTTTACAGTGATTGTTAGCGTGCGTGGTAAGATATAAGTAGCTAAACATTTAATATTTGACAACTGATTTATGATGGATATATTTAAGGACCCACAGTAACATAAAGTGATGCAAACTACTGAAAGGTGCCATCGAATTGAAAATTGAATTTATCTTGGCATAGTTAAATAACAAGAGTTCAGTACATGGAAATGACATACAGTGAGTCTCAAACTCCATTGTTTCCTCCTTCTTATATAAATCTCATTTGTTTAAAAGACCTCTGAAGAACAGGCGAATCTCAACATAACACCGACTGTTACGTAACAGTCGGGATCATTAATATGTACGCCCCCAATATTTGCATATGCCAGCCCATGATCAAGGCATTACACAAGGACAGCCAGTATTAATGTCTGGATCTGTGCAGAGCTGAATCATCAGACTAGGTAAGCAAGCAAGGACAATAGCGAAAAATGTCAGATGGAGCGATAATAACTGACATGATCCATGATGTCTTTTTAGTGATATTTGTAAATTGTCTTTCTAAATGTTTTGTTAGCATGTTGCTAATGTACTGTTAAATGTGGTTAAAGTTACCATCGTTTATTACTGTATTGACAGAGACAAGAGCTGTTGCTATTTTCATTTTTAAACACTTGCAGTCTGTATAATTCATAAACACAACTTCATTCTTTATAAATCTCTCCAACATAGATAGTGCTCTGTGGCTAAAGCTAACATTACACAAACTCATTCAGAATCAAATGTAAACATCCAAATAAATACCAAACTTAGGCGATTAGACATGCTGCATGACGAACACTTTGTAAAGATCCATTTTGAGGGTTATATTAGCTGTGTGAACTTTGTTTATGCAGTGATAGAGTCGAGAGCTCGGGAGGGGGTGGAGAGCACGAGCAATTAAAGGCGCCACAGCCTGAATCAGCGCATTTCTAATTATGCCTCAAAATAGGCAGTTAAAAAAAAAAAAAAATTATGAGGGTATTTTGAGCTGAAACTTCACAGACACATTCAGGGGACACCTTAGACTTATATTACATCTTGTAAAAAAACGTTCGATGGCACCTTTAAACTTTTTTAAATGTATTTTACCATTTTGAATTGAAAATATGCTATCATTTAAATTGTCATTTCATAACTGAATGTGATGACAAAAAATTTTTTTTTACATTTTTGATGTATTAGACATACAAACAAGACTGAATGTGTACATATTTTTAAATAAAATATTATTTGCAAAGTTTAAATGGATTACTTCACACCTATATAGGCTTTAATTAGACCTAGAACTTCTTCTACCATTCTTATCTCTTCTTTATTCCCTTAAAACCCTTTTAATCCTTTAATTTTTTAATTTCTTTAAATGAAAAGACCCCCCCCCCCCCCCCCAGCAATGTTTATGGTTACAGCCTTGATCAGCAAATATTATTGTAGCATATCTACAACATAAAAGTTCTTGTAGTGCAAGATGAGTCATCAGTATTTTTGGTCCGACAAGCAGATTTGCTCAATTTGTCATATGATATGACTACCAAATGCTAACCCTGTGATGCTTTCTATAATTTATAAGTGAACGGAAGCCAGCACGGACCTTTACGGATCAGCATTCAGCCCAAAATGAAAGTCATGAGTTGGTTACTATGAATGGCTGCTTTGTTTTTCGTCCAAACGCAATTTCCCTCGTGTTTCTTGTTGTGTGAGCACAAAGTGACTCAGCGCTTCCATCTCAGGGAGACATTTTTATAGCGAGTATGCGCTCAACCGGGTTGCTTTGCTGACTTTGCATATTTTCTATCTAAAAAGCACTATGTGCCCCCCACCCCCCACTCTTTTTTTATTTAAATGAGATTTACGGTGTGCAAATCTGCCCAGATAGCATACAGTACACTCATTCCACAAATTCAGGCAATATTGGTCCCGGCGTTCATCTTAGATTAATTAGCTTTTAACAGCTGAGAGGTGATTTATGGACCCTGCTTAAGCGTTTCCCCTACCGATATTTATCTTGCTAAGTGCCATCGTTCATTGTGAATTATTGAAACTCTCCCTCCCAATATTTCTGCACATTTCTACCTGAATAGAAATCGCCAGCTTGCGTTTCCCAGTTTTCAACACCTCAGGGGTCGAATTGATGGTAAGGTTGCTATGGCAACCACTGGCTTTGATGTACACCGCGGAGTCGTGTGCATCTGATCTCAGCGGTGCAGCTCCCACCAAAGCCAAAATGTTTTTAATCAAAGGTCTGCTTTATTAACCCCCTCTTGTCTGATGAATGGTAGTTGGATGGTTTCAAGTATGCATTTTGAAGCGCTCCGTATGTAGGCTGTGGGGATGAAACGGTTGCTAGGCCCTGAAGCTGTTGTATCATGTGGCTGGTGTTTAAGTGTTACTTTAGTGTTTAAGTATACAGATCGTATCATGCTGGGGTTTTGAACTTTAATTGAAGAGCCTTGGGCTCATCCTGCACTGAATCGGTGCTGTTTGACTGCAGTGAACGTTTTGATTTCCTCACTGTTGACCATGGAGTTTACTAAAAGAAAATGTGTCTTGGCTTCATTGGTCGATGCCAAATTGTCTTTTCTTTAAAAAAAGGTCTAATTAATCTATTATGCATCAAAGGTTTAGCATAATCTGTTTGCAGATGTGTTAATGATGTTAAAGTCATTAAACTTTAAATTTTAACATATAAAAATGCATATTATTTTATAAAAATACACTAAACATGCAATTTATATAATATAATATTATATATATATATATATATATATATATATATATATATATATATATATATATATATATATATATATGTATATATGTATATGTATATATGTATATGTATATATGTATATGTATATATGTATATGTGTATATATATATATAAAATAATATTAGTAACTTGAATATACCTGTTCTGGAACATGGTTTTTAACTTTTTAAATTACCATAAGAAAAAATGTTTACAAAAAATATTTAAACAAGTCTTCTTATTATAACTGATTTTTTGTTCTGAAGTATGAGGGCAGCAAGATTTTTATTTTTATTTTTTTAAAGGTGCCCTAGAACTTTTTTTAAAAAGATGTAATATAAGTCTATTTCTATTTCTATTTCTCTTTTCTCTGTTGTCCTTGCTTGCTTACCTAGTCTGATGATTCGGCTGTGCACAGATCCAGATGTGTAATCCCTTTCATAATGTTGGGAACATGGGCTGGCATATGCAAATTTTGGGGGTGTACACCCCGACTGTTACGTAACAATGGAGTTTGTGACTCACTGTCATTTCCATGTACTGAACTCTTGTTATTTAACTATGCCAAGGTAAATTCAATTTTTGAATCTAGGGCACCTTTTAAAGAAAAAAAAAATTCTTCTATTCAGCAAAGATATATTAAATTGATCAAAAGAGACAGAAGACTGAAAGACATTTATATATGGTACAAAAGATTTAGATTAAAAAAGGCTGTTCTTTTGAACTTTCTAACTAAAGAATCTCATTTTCCACAAATATTTTAAGCAGCAACCGTTTTCAACATTGATAATAAAAAGAAATGTTTCTTGAGCGCCAAATCAGCATATTAGAATGATTTCTGAAGGGTCATGTGACACTGAAGACTGGAGTCATGTCTGCAGAAAATTCAACTTTGCCATCACAGGAATAAATTACATATTAAAAATAGTCATTTCAATAATGTAATAATATTTTACAGTTAGTGTCTGTGTTTTTTATCAAACGAATGCTTATTGACCCCAAACTCTTGAATGGTCATGTATATTTAAAATCTTTCTCCGGCAAAACACGTCCAGGTACATTTAGTACTACAATACATTTCTGTTCTCCTTCCTGCTGCAGTACCCAAGGATCCAAACCCTCACTGGCGCAGGGTAGCGTGGAGTCATGATTGTGCTCTGCTGGCGTACGCTGACAGCACCGGTACGGTCCGAGTCTTTGACCTGATGGGCAGCGAACTCTTCGTTATACCACCGGTATGTCACGCATAGTGTTCTATTTTTCACACCTCCTGTCATTCTCCTTTCCTCAGTCATTCTCTCTCTATCACTCTCTCACACACTATCACTCTGTTGACACGGAGTCCACTTTCCGTAATGACTGGTTCCTAATGACTGAATTTCAGGCTTGTGTGCTTTGCCCTCTGGCTTCCTGCACGGCACTCTTCTCTCATTCTCTCATTTTTTTTTTTCTGTCTATCTGTAGACTGGGTAGGTCTGACCCTCTCGAGAGGAGGCTTTTCCCACTCTGTTGCCCAAGCAAGGAACACATTTTCTGGTTCCCTTCAGCTCTAAGCCCCCTGATGCCCTTGAAGGACATTTTCTGAGGAGTTTCTCTATCAGAAAGAGAGCTCTCTTGCCCTTTACCATTTTCAAATTTCCCTTCATCCTCCCCTCCCCTCTGTCTTTCTTTTGATTGCACTGCTAGTGAGGTCTCAGTTAGTATATCACCGGCCCTTTCTGTCTCTGTCTCTCTTGCTGGCTCTCATCCTCCCCCGCATTACTCTGCACTCTTCCATCTCTCTGTCAGAAACTATTAGTTTAGTCTCACAAGATGCCCTCTCTCTATCAAACAGTCTCTGAGTGTAATGACCTGTATGACTCCATATATTTTTGTCACTTTTAAACTCTGCTTCCATCTCTACCTCATCTTTTTGATGTCTTTCTTTTTGTCTGTGTCTCTAGGCCATGAGCTTCCCGGGAGATTTTAGCTATGCAGCAGCCGGTCTGATGTTCTTGGAATACACCGCCAGTGCCCAGTGGTCAGCAGAGCTGCTGGTCATCACATACAGCGGTCAGCTCAAGAGTTACCTGGTCAGGTATGTGACGAGCAAGGTTATCATAGGTTATCATAGACAAAACTATTGATTGAGAAATATTTTGTAGAGTGATAAAATAATACAAAGCAAACAAAAACTGAAACAAAATGAAAGAAAAACAATGGTTTAAAATGAACTGAAATGAAACTACTATTTTTTTCTTTTGTTTATATTAAATAGCATAGAAAATGATATCATGCAATACATAGAATAGCCAAGAGAGTCGGAAAAGTGGGTTAAATGTCAGTTTATTTATTTATTTATTTTTTTTATGGGTGTTTGCTGAGAAAGCACAAGCCTTACCCTTAGACAACAGTCTCATGCAGACAAAAATCTGTCTAGGCTAGAATCTAATTTGCTGGGTTTATGCTATTTGTATGCTATTTAATTGTAAAGTTGAACTTTTCCCAATTGTCAAGAGTTTGGGAGGATATTGGAGGATAAGAAAGCACTAATCCATCTGCGTTTAAAGAGTGTTATGGGATGTTAGATAGTAGAATATTTGTGTTGTAATACATGGATCAAACATTGAAAGATATTGGAACAAGACCACCAGAGAAGATTCTGATGATTCAGATGCTTTCAGATCCTCTCTAACCAAATTCCCTTTGACTCTTCCAGGGCCAGATTTTCTGCCACTAAACCCAAAAGTCTGCGTCTTGTGTTTATCTCTGTTCTGAGGGGGAGGCTTAGCTTTGAGTATTAATAAAATTTGCCTGCAGTTTCCAATTTGTAATTCTTTGTTTAATCAGTCAGCTCAAGTTTTTAAAGTTGAAAAAAATCTGCTTTATTCTCCTCAAAAACTTGGCTGTAGGCTTTGAAGCGTTCTCTCCCTAATGTTGTTAAATGGAAGTGTTTGCAATTGCATTACTTTGAGGAAGTTTTCAAAGTCATTTAGAAATGTTGGAATAACGTTGGACTAAGTGGTTCTTTCAAGAGCATTTTTGACACAAAGCTCAAGAAACAAAATTCTCACTCACTCTTTAAGAAATCATGAAACTCACTCAAAATACTTCAAATTGTATTTGCCCTTCACTCTCTGAAACCATTCAAACATGCAAACGCAATGGCCATTCTTATCAGGACAGCTAAGCAACACATCCTACATTTAAAGGTTTCCGCTAAATGAACTGTGTAAGTTTTCAACGCAGGACTCAACATAAGGATGGTCCGATGGCTACAGGTCAGTTTGAGTTTTGGGTCAGTTGATGGAACTGTCACTTACCCTAACTGTTGTTCTATAGATCATATACATGTGTTTGTATGCCTTGCAAACTTTACAAACCACGTTTGTTTTCACATATATAACATTTATTTATTCTGCTAACAGTGAAGTAATGTTTTGCACCATATGCCATCTTTTTTCAGTTTTGTTTTGTTGAATGCTTAAAATTAAGTGAAAAATATTTAAATATTTCTTTCTGACACATGTAAAGTATTTTGCCAAAATGATTGGTACCAGTGAAAATGTTGGCAGAGCAAGTAACTGTTTTAATTTTATTTTTTTATTTTTTTATTTTTTATGTTTAGTTTTGTTGAAGGCTTAACATTAAATAGTAAACACATGTAAAATATGCCTTGTTTATTTGGACCAGTGAAAATGTTGGCAGGACAAGTAAGAATCAGAACAAATGGCCTGTCCGGTCAATAAAAAACCTACCAATGTAACCCCTCCGGTTCTACTTGCACCTTCCAAACTGGATTCGAATTAGCGTTTCTAGCATGGGAGGCGGGTGAGTTAACAAGGACACTAAAGACCGCAGCCTCTAACGTCTGTCACTAGTGTGCCTCTTGAGGCCAGTGGAGTGAGGTTTACAGTTCTTACTAGCTGGCCTCTGTTACACTCACCCCCATAAACCTCACTCCCATCTGGGTCACGGCACCAATGTAACCCCTCTGGTTCTACTTGAACAACTCTGAGCCAGATTTGAACCAGCGTTTCCGGCATGGGGGTAGGTGTGCTAGCAAGGACGCTAAAGACTGCAGCCTCTAGTGTCTAAGATGGCAGCCCCTAACGTCTGTCACTAGTGCGCCTCTTGAGGCCAGGGGAGTGAGGTTTTACTCACACAGCTCTTACTAGCTGGCCTCCGTTACACTCACCCCCTAAACCTCACTCCCATCTGGGTCACAGCACCAGTGTAACCCCTCTGGTTCTACATGAACACCTCTGAGCTGGATTTGAACCAGCGTTTCTGACATAGGAGGCAGGCATGCTAGCAAGGACGCTAAAGACTGCAGCCTCTAGTGCAGGGATGGACAACTCCGGTCCTGGAGGGCCAGTGTCCTGCAGAGTTTATCTCCATCCCTGATTAAAACTCACTTGCCTATAACTTTCTACTAATCCTAAAGACCTTGATTAGTTGGTTCAGGTGTGTTTGATTAGGGTTGGAGCTAAACTCTGCTGGACACTGGCCCTCCAGGACCGGAGTTGTCCATCCCTGCTCTAGTGTCTGTCAGTGGTGCGCCTCTTGAGGCAAGGGGAGTGAGGTTTTACTCGCACAGCTCTTACTAGCTGGCCTCCGTTACACTCACCCCCCCCAAACCTTACTCCCATCCAGTCACGGCACCAACGTAAACTTCCGGTTCTACTGCGAGCGGTATTCGGACCAGCATTTCTGGCGGCATTTCTCTTAGTAGCTGGCCTCCGTTACTCTTGCATCTAATTGATTTTTCTCTTTAACAGTGTCTTGAACCACAGTGTTTTATTAATCTGGCCTGGTAAAGACTATTATAATGTTGATACATTGATTTCCTGTTTCTGTTTTGCTCTCAGTGTTGGAACCAATCAGGGTTTTCAAGAGAATCACACCTTCAGTTTCTCTGCCCACTATTCGAATGGCATTACCACTGCAATATATCATCCTAGCCACAGGTGAGACCCTCATCTCGAAGCTGTTTTTGTTGTGTGTGTGTGTGTGAGACTATCACAGATGTGTTTTTCTCTAAGAGTAAACACACAATCAGCTGGCATAACTCAACTTTTGGATCACACTTGTAATTTGTATTATTCCCACTATACATGTTTGAAATGAAATTCACTTTGGCTTGTGTTTTAGGCAGTGCTTGTTGATTTTTAAGAAAAAAAATAGTTAGGACATTAGCCGCCACATGGGGGCAGTGTTTATATAGTGTGTAGAGGTGTGCGTGTTTGTGGATTTATTTGTATGTGCTGTTCACATGTGTCTAGATCAGATTAGATCCCTTTCCTGTATTCATCAGCCCCTCATGGCCCACTTTGGCCTCATAAGTGGTTTGAGGTGCTCTGTGCATGATGTGTGTGTTTTCCTGACTCATGCTCCTAATGTGTTTGTCTGTTTGTCAGGTTGCTGTTGGTGGGAGGGTGTGAGTCTGGAGACATTGATGTGTCCAGGGCGAGCCGTTGCGGGATCACAGCATGGAGGGTGTTGTCAGGGTCACCTCACTATAAACAGGTCACCAGTTATGAGGATGACATTACTGCGGTGAGTCTTTTAATACTTGGGTCAGAAAATATTAATGATACAGCATCCCTGACATGCATTCTTTCACAAAAAAATCTGGGCATCTCAGGTCTCTGATGATTGGCTTTGATCTTCTAGTTTTCCACTGGAGAAAAGAAAAAAAGGCAGTGGAACTTTAACTGAGTTTCTGAGGAAAATTACTGTCTTGATGTTTGGGTGTTGTGCTTGGTTGCCAAGTGCTGCTAGGCAGTTGCTAAGGTGTTTTGAGTGATTGTTAGCTTGTAGCAGTGTGGTTGCTTTTATTGGGTTTTCTTTGGTTACTAGGGCATTGCTAGGGTTTTCTGTTTTGTTTTAAATATGGTTCCTAGGGACTTGCTATGGTGTTTTGAGTGGTTGTTAAGGTGTTGGCTAGAGGCCTATCATGTAGTAATGTGGTTGGGCATTAATTAGGTTTTATGAGTTGTTTCTAGAGCGTTGTTGGGGTGTTCTGGATGGCTGCTAAGATATTACTTACAGATCTAGGTGATTGATATGCAGTCGCTAAGTGTTCTGAGTGGTTGTTAGCATGTTGCAGTGTGGTTGGTACAGTGTCTGGGTGGATGCTAGGGTGATGCTTGCAGGTCAAAATAGCCTGCCTACAGCCTTTGTAATATTATGGTTAACTATGCATGGCTTAGGTTATTGCAAGTTATATGCAAGTTTATTAATTTTTCCTTCTTTTTAGGCCACCAGTTAAAGATCTTCAGTTTGATCAAGTTTAAAGCTATTAGCACATCTCTCGCCAACAAATCACTAAGTATTTTCAATGCTTGCTTTTGTATTGGATTTTATGAAGATACTAACTCTCTAGTAGTTCTTGCATTTGTATGGACTGCTCTACCTGAAGAAACAGCCATATCTCAAGAAGTAAAGACACTTCTGCACTGACTACTGCTCAGAATACATAATCTCACATGTCTGTATTTCACAAAGCTTAAACCACAGGATCATTTCTGGTTTTCGAAGGTTGTAAAGGTTTTATGTAGTGAGTTCTTGAAGCTGCATTGTAGAGCTTTAGTGCTGTTCCTTCTAGCCGTTTCTTTTCTCTTACATGTCCAATGGTATGACTTTTCATGCACATAGTTTTAAGAAACTTCTATAATGTTCTGATTGAAATGGTGGAACCTGCTTTGATATTCTTCATATTTATTTAATATTCAATTATTTATTTAGTTCTTTGGCTTTTGGCTTGATCTAGTGTTATTGAACATGTGATAAATCATGGTGAGTATTCAGTTTGATCTCTCACCTTAAACATGTTGCTGAAAGGTCTGAGAAAGGCCAAAAAGCATCCTCCGGAAACCAACACGTTTTCATTTACTCTGTCTCATGTTGTTTCAAACCCATAAGTCTTTGTTTAATTGTTGAATCACAAATTAAGTTACTGTTAATGAAACCTGAAACGGGTTTTGTCCCTCCATAGAAAATCCAAGTACCAACACCAAAATGCATTGTAAAGGCATTGTAAAATAAATTCACATGAATTAAGCAGTTTAAATTAAGTTTTGTGAAGAAATACTATCTCTTCATATGATGAACAGAAGCTTAAACATGCTTGTGTAATGCCTGAGAACCAATGAGGTTTGTTCTTGCATGTGACGCACACACAAGCTTACATGTTTATCATGTTATGCGCTCTATGTGTGTTTTTTATGTGAATAAAATCCTAAATTAAATCTGTTCACCTTATAAAGTGATCATATTTACTTGGTTTCTAGCTGGTCCAAATTGGTGAAAAGTTAGTTTGATGAGATAGCATGTATCAGAATCCAATTTGATCACCTTGAAGAGAAATGAAAATTTACAGGACCAGTTATAAACCAGCCACCAGTTTAACCTGGATTTTTCAGCAAATTTTACAACAAACAAGTTTTAGTATGTAAATGCATCCATGATATTCATGAAGGAAGTTATGAATAATTTTCTTTTCTTATTTAGTCCCAGAGGCGAGGATTCTTCAGAATGCCCAGCTTTCGACTTTTCTCCAGGCATAACGGTGAACAGGTGACTCACTTTGGTGTTTAGTTTTGATGTCGCTCAGTTACATTTTTTTGCTTGCCATATTCTTTTTATAGTCTCTCTGGGCCACTATGACAGCACATAAAATGAAAAGCCAAAGCTCAATTTCATTCTGCTAAAAACTCTGAATAAATAGTGTAATGCCTAATTGAACGTGTATGTTTGCTCAGGATGGCGTGTTCAGAATGAGTCTGTCTCCTGATGGTACAGTGCTGGCTGTGATCCACTTCTCTGGCAGTCTCAGTCTCTGGAATATTCCATCATTCAAACTAAGAGGCAGCTGGAAACAAGAAGAACAAGTAATAAAATCACTATTTGTGTGTGTGTGTGTGTGTGCTCGATTTAAGAGACTTGAAGTGTAGTATACATTTCTGTGCCATTAATCTAATCATTGGGATTACGAAAATCATGGTTGTTTCTTGAACACTTCGCTTGCCTGCGATTGGTCAGGCAATCCAATAGTCACACTCTTAAACACACACACTAATGTCTTCAACTTCATCAATTTTCATTCCATGCTGACTTATCACTCATCAACTAGGCACCTTGTGGTATGCATGTAGAATTACGCAAGTTGAGCGCATGAAGTGTCCAACATTCCACACTTTGCATTGTCCGTTAATTTTTTGCATCATCCTGGTGTTAAAAGTGTCCTCTTTCTATTTGGAATTTTCAGTGTGAACACACTACACTATTTATGTTACAAAATGTCATGGAATAGTTCATAAGTATGCAAATTGCGTGAATTTTTAAATTTTTTTCCCCCCAAACCAGTTCAGCGGAAATCCCGCCCTGGAGCCGATTTCTTCTAAACATTTCATTGGCAATGTCAATCACAATAACGATTTCCTACACCCAACCCTGATCCTGACCTATCACTGTAACCTCAGCCAATGAAATTGGTTGCAGGGCAGGGATTTCCGCCGAACCGTTTGGTAGGGAAAAAATCACGCGAATGGGGTCGCACCTAGAGATTGAGCTAGTCATGTGATTTAATTGTGTAAAACTTTAATGAGCAAACAGTTTGGAGATTACAAAACAAATTTCAGCGTTAATATCACTTTCCAGGGCACAGCTTGAAATGAACAAACCTTTTTAACAATGTGTCATAAAATGATTTGTTTGTACTTGTCTATGCATTAGCATCTTTTCTTTCTCTTTGTAGCACATAAAGTTCAAACATCCGATGTCACGCTGCTATGTTCCACTGATTTACCCACCACTTTGTGTTCAGCATGCATTCTGTCAGGAAAAACACTCCCAGCTATCCCCTTTTACACCCTCTCACTTGCTCTCTCGTTTGTTTAGCCGGGATTTGACGAGATCAACCCAGAATGGAAGACTTCGCTGGAGAAGAGAAAGAAGATAAAAGGTAGCCGGACCCTCAACCATAGACGTGTATCTACTCCTACACTTACCTAGCACTATTAATTATGTAGGGAGTCCAGACAGAGGTGGAGGGAGGGAGAAGAATGCTTTAATAAAACCCTCTGTCTTGTCTTTGTGGAGAGGCGTTAAATTCAGACAGTGACATTTTGATTGTGGGTTTAGATCACACGTTTTCATAAAGCTTGTCTTTATGCTTGTCCTAGGTTTGTGTTCTTTTCTGTTTCCTCTTTGAAAATGATGTTTCTAAATCATCTGTCACATTTAGCTGTGGAATGCTGACTTTTAAATGAATGAATGAATGAATGAATGTCTGTGAAATGTTTTATTTATGATATTCAGTTTTTTTTTTCTGTGTTGTCTGTGTTGTTTTTTAACACCTGTATCTCTGTCTCTGTCTCTGTCTCTCTCTCTCTCTCTCTCTCTCTCTCTCTGTCTCTCTCTCTCTCTCTCTCTCTCTCTCTCTGTCTCTGTCTCTCTCTCTCTCTCTCTCTCTCTCTCTCTCTCTCTCTCTCTCTCTCTCTCTCTCTCTCTCTCTCTCTCTCTCTCTCTCTCTCTCTCTCTCTCTCTCTCTCTTCAGATAAGGAGCAGTATCAGTCTCTGCTAGATGTGAGCTGGTGGAGTGAGACTGCTTTGATTTTAGCCCGCTGTTCTGGGGCCCTCACTGTGTCTTCTGTGAGGACACTTAAAAACTTACTTGGCAAGTCCTGCGAGTGGTTTGAACCCTCACCGCGAGTCACCTCAGCCCATGATGGGGGCTTCCTCAGTTTGGAGGTGTGTGTTTGTAAATGTATCAGTTTTAACCCGTGTCAAATATTGAATATTCCTGATATATTTGTGATTTTGCTGACAGTATAAATTAAGAAACATTACACCCTTCTGTCGTTCCACACCTGTAAGACCTTCATTCATATTCAGAACACAAATTAAGATATTTTTGATAAAATCCGATGGCTCAGTTAGCCTGCATTGCCAGCAAGATAATTATCTTCTCACTTTCAAATGCCCAGAAAGCTACTAAAAACATATTTAAAACTAGTTTATGTGACTAGTGGTTCAACCTTAATGTTATGAAGCGACGAGAATACTTTTTGTGTGCCAAAAAAAATAAATAGCGACTTTATTCAACAATATCTAGTGATGGGCGATTTCAAAACACTGCTTCATGAAGCTTCAAAGCTTTACGAATCTTTTGTTTCAAATCGATTGTTAGGAGCACCAAAATCACGTGACTTCAGTAAACGAGGCTTCGTTACGTCATAAGTGTTTCTAAATTTCAGTAGTTCACGTGATTTTTGCAGATTGATACATGCTCCAAACCACTGATTTGAAACAAAAGATTCGTAAAGCTTCGAAGCTTCATGAAGCAGTGTTTTGAAATCGCCCATCACTAGAAAATTGTTGAATAAAGTCGCTATTTTGGGGGTTTTTAAATACGTCTTTCTGGGTATTGTAAAAGGAAATTATCTTGCTGGCAATGCAGAACTTACTAAGCCATCGGATTTTATCAAAAATATCTTAATTTGTGTTCTGAAGATGAACAAAAGTCTTACGGGTGTGGAACAACATGAGGGTGAGTAATTAATGACAGAATTTTCATTTTTGGGTGAACTAACCCTTTAAGTTTCCTAAAGACTACTGTATTTTGTGATCCTTGCTTGTCACGCAAGTTTAAATCATTGGTGTAGCCAAGTTAAATTGATTTCAGAAAGTTTGATTATGCTCCATCACAGTTAATTGACTCTAATATTGACAGTTTTTACATATTAAAATGTTTTAGTGAAATATATATGCATTTAAATATTGTTTTATTGGTACATAAGATGAGTAAGTGATAATAAGATGAATCATTCTCACATCAACATCCTGTAATTTAATAAAAAAACAGTGTGAAAAGACATGCCATTATTAATTTTAAGTAGTTTTGTATGGTCGTCCTGCTTAAGTCCTTTCCCTAATATAATACAATATTTAATACTTTTAAAACTTTAAACAAGGATGCATTCAGAACATTACATTCATTGTTGCAAAAAAACAAAAAACAAAAAAACTTCCTATTCATCAAAGAAACCTGTAAAAAGCACCAAATCAGCAAGTTAGAATGATTTCTGAAGGATCACGTGACACAGCTTTGCCATAACAGCAATAAATCACATTTTAAATGCATATCGAAAGAGAAGTTATTTAAAGTTGTAATACTGTTTTACAAGTTTTTACTTTTTGATCAAATACATTTTTCAAATACATTTTAAAAACCCAAACATTTGAATATAATATAATATAATATAATATAATATAATATAATATAATATAATATAATATAATATATAATATAATATAATATAATATAATATAATATAATATAATATAATATATACAACACAACATGCTCCATCCAGAATGCTGTCTTTCATTCGTGGCCGCTGATGGCAGTAATTACTTTTGTAAAGGAAGTCATGTTATTCAGACACTCTCTCTCTATCTTCAGGCCATCATCATAAAAGTGCTTTACCGCTCCTCATCCTCTGATAAGAAAAAACTCATCTCTTCCATCTCCACCTCATTGTTTTTTTGGCGCTTTCCGCTGATGTAAAGCTCTCACAGCTAGAGAGATGTGAACCTTGAGGCGAGTACAGAGGGATGGGAAAAGGAGAGTGAGAACATGAGAGAGATGTCGGGTTTTATTCTGGCTGTATGTTCGGTTGACGGTTTCCTCACTCCGTAGGGAAATGCAGCACACAGCTGCGGTGTCGACTGTGTGAAGTTTGTTTGATAGATTTTTCAGTGAGTGAGAAAGAGAGAAACAAACAGGTACTGCCAGGAAAATGTGTTTGTGTCCTGCAGAAACAGGGTTGTTAGTCTTCCAAGTCAATAATCAGAATCCTCTAATTTGTTTTTGTTTTTTTCTAAAATAATCAAAGGATTGTTCTGGAAAGTTCCTTTAACTTTTCATTGTCCTTGAGTCAGCCAACCAAATCTTTTTAATCTCTCTCTGTCAATCCCTTTGTCCCCTCAGTGTGAGGTAAAGCTGGCCCATAAGCGCTCTCGTCTGGAGAGCAGCATGACGGGTGAAGAGGATGATGGAGAGGATGACTCCGACTCGGACGAAGAGTCCTCTGCGAAGGCACGTTATTTTGGATATGTGAAGCAGGGCCTGTATTATGTGACTGAGATGGAACGTTTCGCCCCTCCCAGAAAACGGCCACGTACCGTCATCAAGAACTACCGCCTGGTCAGCCTGAGGTCCACTACGCCAGAGGAGCTCTACCAGAGGAAGGTGGGTTACTATAAGTACCTGACGGAGTGGAACCGCCCACTCGACCAAACTTAAAATGTAATGGATAGTCATTATAATGATAGGATGACTCTACATTATTCTGCTTATCATACAATTATTCTCCAAATAAATAAGCATCTGGCCATTAACTACTGATGTGAATTTAAATTATTTTATTTTATTAGAAAATTTTATTATATTATTTTATTAGAAAATTTTTATCCTGTTCACTTGAAAAGGTTTTAGTCAAGTTAATCCAAATTCAGTTTTAGAATATTTAGGAATAATGCATCTTAAGTATCTTGTTCACTTTCTATTTCAGTCTCAAGTATAGTTTTTTTTTTTTTTTTTTTGCCATGAAAATAACCATGGAAGTTTGTAAAATAGCCCTGAAGTGTAGGCTTTTCACAAGAATAAGGATTCATGTAACATGACTGAGTGGCCTAGCAAGATTTTGTAGACCTTGAAGATTACCTAGCAACATCAGCACAAGTTCATTAATATTCATGCGCTCAGCATTTTACATATAGTTTTACACTCCCATTTTCAGCCTCTTCCTCTTTAAAACTCATTCCTTGAAAACATTCAGAAGAATAAATGTGGAATAAAAACGAGAGAGGATGATGAATGTGAATTGGACAGGTGTTTGAAACATCATGTAATAGAAGATGCCAACCTTAAAGTAACAACATTTTGTGAGATATCTCAGATCCTTATAGATTTACTTTATGGCTGTAATATTAATCGGCAATAACAGTTCTGTGGCTCTTAGATGGAGCATTAATAAGACTGAGAGCTTTCAGTAGAAGTTTATCTGGTGCGTGTGTTTGTGTTCACAGATTGATAATGAGGAGTATGGAGAGGCGCTCTCTCTGGCTCAAGCATATGGTCTGGATTCTGATCTTGTCTATCAGAGACAGTGGAGAAAATCTACTGTCAGCATTGCTTCCATTCAGGACTACTTGGTAGGACTCATTCTGTAACCACATTATTTGTAACATTGAAACAACCCATGAAAATCAAACTTTTTTTGTTTTTTTTCACACTTTCACAACTTTTTATTTATTTTAAATTAAATTCAATTAAATTAACATTTTGTTGGTCTGGAATGCTTGTTTTGAACGCATGATGCAGATCTTGACTAACTAAAAATTTTGTGATTTAGTACAAGTAGGTCTTAAATCTTTTTTTCCACAGAGTAAGATAAAGAAAAGATCATGGGTGCTGCATGAGTGTGTCGAGAGGGTTCCAGAGAATGTGGATGCAGCCAAAGAGCTCCTGAAGTATGGCTTGAAAGGAACCGACCTTGAAGCATTGATCGCCATCGGTGATGGAGAAGACCAGGGCAGGTGTGTGATGCACAATCGCACAGATCTACAGATCTGCGTATCTTCTCTTTGGCTGTATGTTAACCAGGATGTATTTTCCGTAGATTCATCTTGCCAGGTGATTTGGATTTGGACGATGCTCCATATGAAGACTTCCTCTCTGTGGAGGAAGAGATGGAGCAAAGAAAAGAGAGGGAAGCCAAAAAGAGACAGGAGCTCCTCAAGAAAGTGGAATTTAGCAAGTAGGCTCTCCCACATACACACACAGTCATTGTAAGTCAGGTTGATGTTAGTGATATGCTTAATTACATACTTTCAGAATTAAAGGGTTAGTTCACCCAAAAATGAAAATTCTCTCATTAATTACTCACCCTCATGTCGTTCCACACCCATAAGACCTTTGTTCATCTTCAGAACACAAATTAAGATATTTTTGATAAAATCTGATGGCTCAGTGAGGTCTCCATTGCCAGCAAGATAATTAACACTTTCAGATGCCCAGAAAGCTACTAAAGACATATTTAAAACAGTTCATGTGACTACAGTGGTTCAACCTTAATGTTATAAAGTGATGAGAATACTTTTTATGCGCCAAGTAATGTGATTTCAGTAAACGAGGCTTCGTTACATCTTAAGTGTTTTGAAATGTTTCGAAATTTCAATGGTTCACGTGACTTTGGCAGTTTGATACACGCTCCAAACCAATGATTCAAAACAAAAGATTCTTAAAGCTTCAACGCGTCATGAAGCAGTGTTTTGAAATCGCCCATCACTAGATCACTATTGTTGAATAAAGTCATTTAGGTTTTTTTTAGGCGCACAAAAAGTATTCTTGTCATTTCATAACTTTAAGGTTGAACCACTGTAGTCCCATGAACTGTTTTAAATATGTCTTTAATTAAAAAAGTGTTAATTATTTTGTATAATCTGTTACTTATCTGTAATATCTGTTCACAGTACATCATGTTCTAGTAGCTTTATTTGGTATTTAAAAAATTATTTATTTAAAACAAATAAATTAATGTATAGATACATTTTTAACATTAATTTAACCATATTATTATTATTTTTACATTTCACAGTACCTCATGTTCTAAAGTACCATTATTTGGTATTTAAAAATATTGTGTTAAACATAAATTACTTTAAATTTTTTGCCATTCCAATAATACATTTCGTAATATATATATATATATATAATATATATTTCTCCATAGACCCTTGTGGTATCCTGGGGTTTGAAAACTAGCATTCACTAGCATATAGAGGGTATGCATGTGATGTCACCGTCGACCGTTAGGACTGCGGTCACGCACGCTGAGTGGCAAAAGACTGAGCAGCAGCATTGGTTTTCAGCGTGAATGTCGCGAAAAACACACAAAACACATTCAAAACGGGAAAGAGCTTTGCGGCTGACTGTACAAATAGATTTGAAACAAACCCTGAGGTATATATTTAAAAACTAGAGAAAGCAACAGAAAAAGAAGCAAATGGATCACTGCAATTCACAGAAACAGCTGGACTCCAGGCAGAGAAACATGGATTTGCAGTTATCATTTTGTGATGAATTGTTGGATTTTGAGGTAAAATCATACCGTATATATTGTATTGTTATATATTATGTTGACGACTCGTCAATTAAATATTTTCCATCTTATATTCTGCATAATTGGGTGTTTTTAAATAAACAACGCTGACAAAAACTATACTATAAAACTATGTTTTAGGGCTGGACAATATGACGTTATAAGTGATTAAGCAGATTTAAACCTACCGATATTGTAGTTGTATAAAATATTCACAAGCAGATTTGCTTTATGTATTTCCCCTGCGTCAAATTAGGCACATATAAATGTCAGGAAACATGACTCCTGGCTGCATGTCAATATCCATGGATTAGGTTTATTTGACAAGTTGTAAGAAACACTTTCGAGTTCAACCTTTAGGGTAATTCGTTAGTTTTACTAGCGTTTTCGCCGTTTCTCCTATTAATCCAGTTACGCAGCAGGTTCTTTTGCCACTCAGTCCAGCTGAGGGAGCGCGCTTTCGGCGGGAAAGTGACGTCGATGCATACCCTCTATAGATGGTACTAAATCCACAAAACTCATATTTTGATTTCATGGCATCTTTAAAAGTTGGACTATTTTTAATTTGACTTAATAACTTGATGAATTATACTGAATAGTTTTACCATGCAATCTGCCCAAGAGCTAAAACACAGCATGCTCTCAGCACGCTAATTAAAGCACCACCGCTAAAATGTAATGATAAAAAGAAAGAAAAAAAACATTCAGATAAACTAGTTGACCTCACTAATGCGCTAGTTGGTTGTTGGACGTGACCCACCCCTAGTAGATGCTCTTATAAAGCTCATGAGGAAGTTAAATTCAGTGGAAGAGATCTTGGAGACAGCACAGATGGGAAGGGAGAGAAAGAGCGGGAGACAGATAAAGAGAAGCGAGAGAAAGAGGTGAAGGAAAAAATTAAAGCCCTTTATAGATTTATTTCTAATCTGCATAAGGTAATTTATGCCTCAGTTGTGCTTTGCCCAAGAGGCCCTAATGAAAGAGCCCTCCGTGAACACAAATTATGAACGCTCACACACTCGATAGGGTGGGGGGAGGAAGATATAGACAAAAAAAACCATAGATTGGCTAACATTTGCTGTAAACACTGCACTAATCAAAACACTTGTTTACACACAGACAAAATTGCCTAATTTTTCATAGCGTAACTCAGTTAAACACGCGCACACACACGCTCTCCATGCATATCACACAGAACTGTATCTAATTTGCACTTAATTACTGTACGCTTCCGCCAGCGGTTTGACACCAGAGTGTGTGTTTGTGTGTTTACTCCTCAGGCTGTTTGTTTTTATGCAGTCAGCATATTTAATGCGCGTGTTAATATGGCTGCTTATGAATGTCTGTCTGTCTGTATGATGCATGATGTCCTTTTCACTCCATCAAGGGAGAAAGAGTGATTGACAAAAGAAAAACTACGAAAAAAGCACAAGTAGTGGCGAGACTGAAGGAAAAAGAGAAACAAAGGCATTTAGTGAGCAAAAGAGATGATAAAAGCGATGAAGAAAGAAGATAAAGAGTGACAGAGAGAGAGAAAATAAACAGGCACATCAACATTGAGAAAGAGAGTGACTCTAATGGGGTGTACTTCAATTTCTCCTGACGTTCAGCTGTGGTAATGCAACGGCAAAAAAGACAATCATCATTCTGTTAATTTCTTTTTAACTACGCCACCATTATAGCAATGGGGTGGTATCGATCAGACTGCTGGGTTTAGTTGAAGGTGTGTGTGTTAGAAAGCGATAGAAAGTTCACACACCATCACAGCTACACTGCATATTTTGATAGTGATTCCCCTTAACAATGTCTGCCTGTCAATCAGGCTTCAGTCTTGCAGCGATATTCTCTCAGTTGAAGATGACACTGCCTGCAGTTAATTCAGCTGCAGCACAGACTGCTTTCAAACGTACAATAGATTTCGAGATCATTTCAGCCTTATGTGTGCTGCCTAATGCCTATTTTAAACCTTGTTTATAAAATAGAATATAAAAATGGAGTAGGGTCTGAGACCACTAGGGACAATGTTTCTGTTTTGCAGTATTTTTCTTTGCAAATTATATCATCAACATAACAATTTAAGTAATAGTTTGAGTCTTATTAAAGAAAATGTTATCTTTTAAATATGCATATTACAAGAACCGTACATTATATTAACAGTTATGCAAAAGTAACTGATTATAAATGAGTAATTTTCATAATTTTGTAGTTATTTAGATTTATTGTTCATAATTTGTAAGTCTTTTGACTATTTCATATTTAAGACTTGTTGTAATAAGAAATGCCAGATTCATGGGTTTAAACTTCCAAGGTTCACTTGAAGCAAGCATAAACTCTTTTGATAAGCTGGAAAAAAAAATCATGAGCATTTGTGCCCAGCAGTGCTTAAATGATTTTTACTTTCAAATGATAATTTCCCCAAGCTTTACTCACCCTCAAGCCATCCTATGTGTATATGACTTTCTTCTTTCTGATAAACACAATTGGAGATATATTAATAAATTTCCCGATGCATCCGAGCTTTATAATAGCAGTGAGCGGGATCAATGAGTATGAGCTGAAGAAAGTGTCTTCATCCACATCCATCCATCATAAACGTATTCCACATGGCTTCCAGGGGATGGGGGGTAATAAAGGCCTTCTGAAGCTAAGTGATGTTTATGTAAAAAAAAAAAAAAAATCCATGTTTAACAAGTTTGAAGTAAAATATTTAACTTCCGCCAGACTGTCTTCCATATTCTACTTACGAAGGAAGTGTAAAACTCTTGCAGTTCAAAAAGCTTACGCTACGTCCTACGCCTTCCTATTCAACTCACAGAGAAAGCTTAAATGACGTGACGTAATTTGACTATGTAAGGCAGTCTGGCCGAAGCTAGATATTTTACTTCATAACTTGTTAAATATGGACTCTGCTGCATCAGGATATTTATTAATATATCTCCAATTGTCTTCATCAGAAAGAAGAAAGTCATTTACACCTAGGATGGTTTGAGGGTGAGTAAAGCTTGGGATAATTTTCATTTGAAATTGAACTAATCTTTTAACATATTTAACAAATCCTTAAGTACTGGTGTTGTCCCAGCTGCATTTGATATCTTAGATTTGGATAATTTAAATAACTATCGACCTATATCAAACCTTCTTTTCCTGGCTAAATTTAGAATGAGTTGCAGCTTTACAGTTGCAAAATCATCTTTCTGTTAGCAACTTCAGTCTGGTTTTCGAAAATTTCATAGCTCAGAAATTGACCTGGTTAAAGTGACTTAGGACTTTCTTTTGGCCTCTGATGCTGGATCTCCCACTGTTCTTATTCTCTTAGACATTAGATCATACCCATTTACTGAATCGCCTTAAAACAGTTTTAGGTATTTCCGGCACTGTCCTAAACTGGTTTAGATCCTATTTGACCAGACGTAGACAGTTTGTTCCTTTAGGGGAATACAGCTCTGATATTGGGTCAGTTTCTACTGGCATCCCTCAGGGCTCAGTATTAGGACCATTACAGTATTCAGTTTTCATATTTACCTGTGATTGGTTGTTTCTTTTCTTTCTTTCTTTTTTTTAACAACAATTTGAATGCTGAATTGTGATTGGTCTCTTTATTTATCCTTAGTTTATTAGTCTCTCACCATTTCTCCCACTTTATTTGGGCTAACACTTTTTCTAGCTATCATTTATCCTTAGTTAAATTATCATTGTATATATTAATTCAAATTAAAAAGCTTTAAATGTCTTATATTGTATATAAAGTTTTATTGTAAGGCTAAAAAGACTCAAGATCCTCAAACTCTCAAGTTAAGTGGGCTTTGAGGCAAAAATGCTGTGTGAAATGAAATGACGCATCGCATCAGTTTAGATTTTGGTGTCAATTAGCATGTGTCTCTTGTTAATTGCTGTATTGATGTAGTATTTCAAACTGTTTCTGTGATTAAACTCCACTTTTTAATGACTTTTTAATCTTTGTTTTGTTGGAAAATTGATCTGAATTTAAAACAAAAAAAATTAAAGGAATTAAACTGTTGTGTATTTAGTAAAGAATGTTAGTAATTTCAAACCAGTGCACCTTTTTTCATAACTACATTTTATCCTGCGACAAATCAATAGCCAATTCCTTTTCTCCTCTCTAAAATAGCCTGCTATGCAATCTTGACATTTAACAAGTCCTTAAATGGTTGTAATAGTTTTCTTTTTCAAGTTTGATGTTGTCAATAGTCAGTATGTTACGTTTTGACACTTTAAAGATGAGCGACCTTCAGCACACTAGTTGTTAAGTGAACTGACAGCTGCATGCCAATGCTGCGTGCTTTTAAAATGCTTCTTCTACAGTCAAGCCATCCATAAACCCTTGACACGGCATTTAATTCTGCTTTAGTTTCATTACAATCAGTATGCCTGAAATAGAATTGCTTTTGCATTTGGAGGCTAGCGCTAAGCGCTCACATGCGAGTGTGTTTATGCATAGGCTATTCTTTCAATCTTCTTTTATCATGTTTGCATTGTGATAACATCCTGCAGTTCAATATTCTCCTCCAGTCCAATGATCTTTGCGTGTGTGTGCGGGTCTCATTCGCATACAACGGGATGCTCAGGTTTCCACAGTAATGCAGGGAGAATGAGATGAGATTGTAATTGCCTTCTGTGGATTTTCACGCTGACTGATACACGCGCGCGCTCGCATGGGCATCCAGGCAATCAGGCAGCGGTCGCCTCACATTAGCCTGTCTTTGATGACCTAATCTGGGTCTATAATGGCTCACTACCCTCTCAGCACTGTTCTCCCTCTGTTTCGTCCGCTTTTTTCCTTCAGTCTCAAATCGTCCCATTCATCCATATTTCCTTGTAATGCCTTTCATTATATCTGTAAGCCTCTACATACATGTCTGTCAAACCCTCCACCCCTCCCCCAGAGTGTGCAAAGCTTTATTTCATTTCACCGTTTTTATGGATATTAGTGGCGGCTCTCTGAAGTGGATGCATGCTGATAAGCTCCAGATAAGATTGTGTTTGCATGTTTAATCCTGTTGATGTCATGTTCTTCCAGACTGACTTTAGAGCAGAAGGAGCTCTGCAGAAGTAGACTGAAGCTTCTCTGCTATCTGGACCGCTTGGCCACTTACGAGGTAACATTCTCCAAACTTGTACTTTTGTACTGAATAAAGCTTTAAACTTTATCTTTAAAAGGGATGAATTTGGGTTTTAAAGGTACATATGATGAAAAAAGGTATTTCCCTTGCTTAATGTAGACAACTTTCACAATGCAAAGCTTCCTCCACAGTCCAAACATTAAAACTAAGCTACAAAAGTGGCTCATTCAAAAATCATAATTTTAATAACGTCACGTTAACCTACCTAATTTACATATTAATCACCTATATACTACACTAATTTACATATCAGTACCCATACTCCAAAATAACACTTATCGCTCTGAGAGTTTATCAAGGAAGCTTTTTTTTCTACTTCAAAACTCTGTGGCAACACACACTACAAAAATGACTTAATTCTTTAATTAAGAATGGTTTTAATTAGTCTTTTTGGATTAGTTTTTCAGGGGGAAACAAATCTGTAAGATAAATTGACTTGAGAAGCACTGCATAAGATAGACTTGTGTTCATTATATTCAAAATTGTATTGTATTCCGAATATAATTATACTTTTGACATTTTTTTTTTTTACTTGTATGTACTTAAAAAAAAAAAAAAATCTGCCAGTGCATGAAGGCTAAATAGACTTTAAAGATGCATTCTCTAAAAACAAGTTTTAATATCTTATTCAATGTTGCTTCTCAACTAAATTTCTTGCTTTCAGATATTTTAACTGGAAAAAAACTTGATAAGATTAGAATTTTTACTGTACATGTGAGCTGTTACCCGCATTAAACCATATATATATATATATATATATATATATATATATATATATATATATATATATATATATATATATATATTAGGGGTGTAACGGTACACAAAACTCACGGTTCGGTACGTACCTCGGTTTTGAACTCACGGTTCGGTACAGTTTTCGGTACAGCAGGTGGAGAGAAAACTAAACATAAAATTGCTTTTTTTTTATTATTAAACAGAGGTTTACTGAACAAATTGTGTTTTTGTCTTTAAATATATTAAATTAAATTAAAACTAAAAGTTTCTTAAGGATAAAAAAAACGATCTCTGCTAATGCTATAAACTATGTAGGGAGCCCTAACTTGAAAGAAGCCCAAACTATTAGCCTAAATTCAATTGCTTTTTATTTTTAGATAAAATAATCAACACTCAAATAACAAATTGTATGCAAACCTGTAAGCTGCACCTAAGGCAGTTTTTGCATTAACTTCTAAATGTTTTTACTCCAATTCGTTGTTGAAATATAATCATTTCTACACAGTGGCTGTTATTTTAACATCAGATTTATTTAAACATACATTAAATAGCCTAATCAGGATATCACTAAAAGATTAAGTAAAATAATGAATATACTGGCTAATACAGTGCATATATTAAGCGAAAGAGTTAATTTCTCTAGCGAACTAACAAGCTGTGAACACTGAATGGCTTTTCTGAGGTAAACGCATCATGACATATTGTTGAATACGGACGCTTTCCACCGTTGAAACACTGAATGAGCGATTACATGAGATATGACCGTTTCAGTAAGTTGTACTGAATCTTGCAACATACCTTCAGATGTTCTTTCATGTTTATTCTGTAACTAGTATTAAGGAGGAAGAGATGAACACATTCACTTGCGCTCCGCGCTCGCGCTGCCGGTTGAACTGAAGCGCCTGTACAGTGATCTGTCACCCCATCAAATCACGTCAAAATGGCATTTTCTGTTTAAACTTCATGATTTCGTGGACAGAATTTGAAGGATGACAATTTGTTTCTTATCGAAAGTAACAAAACGCAGAGCTTATTGCGGTTATTGGTGGTGAATATTGGTTGCAATGTAATGCTTCGGTACACACGTGCACCGTACCGAAAGCCCTGTACCGAAACGGTTCGGTACAAATACGTGTACCGTTACGCCCCTAATATATATATATATATATATTACACACACTATTAGGGGTGTAACAATACATCGATCTAATGTCTAATGATCCGATGCATCGATGCAATGCGTAAAAAATCGATACCTGTGAGCTAATTATAGAGGCATCTTTGTTTTAACACTCTCTACATTTTCACACTATATCAGTCTATGCATTATCGCCAACACGTGCATTCTCATTTAAACTACCTTTCAGAACTTGTGAAAGACACTCGGGACAGTTGATGGAACTGTCACTGAAAGAATATGGTCAATAAACTGCCGCATAGGAGCGTCGCGCGCTGTGACTTTGTGTTGCTTCAAGCGCATCATTCTGCACACGGGATGCGCGCAAGTGCTTTGTGTCGCTCTGTATTAGAGCCTTTATAATACATTTGCACAATGAAAGAATATTAATAGCCTGTCTTGTTTTGTCCTACCTATAATATGTTGTTGCTTCATTAAAAACCTGCGCTATACATTTAAAAGAAATGTCTTTTTAATTATGTGTGTGTGTTTGTGTGTATATGTATTCTTTGTTTATCAGTTTTTTGACATTACACATTTTAGCACAGAACTAAAATACTTTCTTGACCATTGTCATGTCATAAGCTGTCATTAGATTAATGTGTGAATTTTTTTATTTGTGGATGTCCCAATCAGGGTTCAGGATGTGAAATTTTGAAATAAATGTTTGTTATATATTTTGGTTGCAGTTGTGAGTTAAAAAAAATTTAACTGGTTGTGTAAAATAGGCTCGAAATATTGATCAAATTGTATCATAATCATATCACAGAACTTTTTGAGGTATCGGAAAATATCGAATCGCTGGTTATGAGAATCGATATTGTATCGAATTGTTATGAACTGTCCGATTTACACCCCTACACACTATATTGCCAAAAGATTTGGGATGCCTGCCTTTTCGTGCACATGAACTTTAATGACATCCCATTTTTAATCTGTAGGGTTTAATATGGAGTTGGCCCACCCTTTGCAGCTATAACAGCCTCAGCTCTTTTGGGAAGGCTTTCCACAAGGTTTAGGACTGTGTTTATGGGAATTTTTGACCATTCTTCTAGAAGCGCATTTGTGAGGTCAAGCAGTGATGTTGGCGAGAATGCCTGGCTCGCAGTCTCCGCTCTAATTCATCCCAAAGGTGTTCTATCGGGTTGAGGTCAGGACTCTGTGCAGGCCAGTCAAGTTTCTCCACACCAAACTCGATCATCCATGTCTTTATGGACCTTGCTTTGTGCACTGGTGCGCAGTCATGTTGGGACAGGAAGGGATCCCCAAACTGTTCCCACAAAGTTGGGAGCATGAAATTGTCCAGAATGTCTTGGTATGCTGAAGCATTAAGAGTTCCTTTCACTGGAACTAAGGGGCTAAGCCCAACCCCTGAAAAACAACCCCACACCATAATCCCCCCTCCACCAAACTTTACACTTGGCAAAATGCTTATATATGTGTTATCTGACATAATTAAGATTAATTTTTTCTGAGACAGTTTAACTCTGAGATCTTGTCATATTTTATTACCATTTTTTTAAACTATCATGAATAAACTGTAAGAAATTAATGAAATGTTCAAGGTGTCTGAATACATTTTGGTTTGACTATATATACACGTATATAATATAAACACAGATGTGTATGTATATACATCTTTATCTCCCTTGTAAAAGTGTCACAGTTTCATGCCTGGAAAAAAATATTTGTTAAATGCATTTCTCAATTCCCACACTTTTGGCTGATAGTTAATTTTTTATGCTGTTAACACCTATGTATTATTCAGCAGCTGTCATTCTAATCCCTTGATGTGATTTATGACTGTATGTGAAGGCTAGCCAATTATAACCATATATAATTTCCATATAGAAGTCTTAAAGGCACAGTAACAAAAGCCTACTTAATTCTAAGGATCAAAGGGAATCATTTTAAACTACACTGACAAATATGACTATTTTGCAGAAAATGTTGATCAATTATAAAATGATAAAAAATGATGCAAACCTAAAGTATTCTGAAACCATAAACCCGCAACAAATGTTGTGACTATGATTTAGATAGTCATTTAAATCATCTAAAAAAAAAAAAACTTCCGCTGACCCTTTTTATGAATAAAATGATCAATGTGTGCGTTCATATGTGTTCATATTGTAATGCTTTGTTTCAATTTAAAAGTCATCAGCAGGATTGTGTCTTCTGTTTCATCCTATCACATAGTTAATGTCCTGCTCGAAATGTGATGGATGGCCTTTGTCAGGGTCTTCATGTGTAATTGATTTCTATGGGAATAGTTCTGAATGTAACCAGACCTCTGAGACATTAAACACACACGTGCACACACGTACACGCGGCGGCCCTGTCGACTTAAAGGCTGTAATTGTAAATGTCAAAGCGATAAATGTCAGCAGTGTGGACTGGGAGGATTTACCTCAGACATACACGTGTGAGACCCTTTCCTGAACTCTCATGTTTGTTTTGCTTTCTTTCTCTTTGTCTCTTCCTCATCACTCTTGTATTTCCTGCAGGAGATTCTGGGTGGACCTCATGCGGCAGAGCAGCGATTTGATGCTGAGTTTTTCAAGAAGTTCCGCAATCAGAATATTGTTCTGTCAGCAAGAACGTACGCAAGGGTAAATCTCTCTTCCTTTGTTCTCTGTTCATGACGTGAGTGTGAGCGGGAGCGTCTGTAGCAGGGTCCCGCTGCGTGAGTTATAGTCACCATTTCACTGTTTTGTGGATAAGTGTGTGCGCTCTCACTAGCGTGTGGCGTAAAATATGGATTCCCTCAATATTCTGAGAGTATTTTAAAGTGTATATGTTTGAAATATGGTCACCTGCCCAATGCAAAGGCTTCTGGGGGTTTGTAATGTGGGAAATATTGCTGCAGCGCATAAAGCTGTCCATAGTTAGTTCTGTCTCATAAATCGTCTATTAATTAATTATCTCTATCAATCGTGTTCCTCTCATCTCATCTCTTTCTCTCCCAGGAGAGTAACGTGCAGGCGTTGGACATTCTCTTCACTTACCACGGCTCAGAGCTGCTTCAGCACCGGCTTGCCATTCTTTGCAACTTCCCAGAAACCACCTCTCCTCACGAGTATTCCGACCTTCTGCCTAAGGCGGGGTAAGAATTACTTATTAGAGTATACCGATCTTCCGTGAACAGGATAAACAAAACCCACATAAATCTTTTTGAAAGAGCCTAACGGGAAAAGGTCATTTTTAGATGACTGGTCCACTGAAAGAGGTTATTAGGTACGGTCTACTGTATGACCGAAAGAGGTGCTAGTTTAAAGCAGGTTGGTTATGTAAATGAGACATTTTGCAGTGAACTTTATCCATATGCGCTTTAGTCTTTGAGACCTTAAGATTATGAAATAACTGCAGGCTGTGAGGTTACCTGCAGACGCTGAGCTAAAAATAAGTGCTGCTAACCTTCCTTAAGGGATGTGTACACAGGTACTGTTCAAAAGTTTGGGGTTGGTAAGACTGTTTTAATGTTTTAAAAAAAGTTATGCTCACCAGAGCTACATTTAATCAAAGAATAAAGTAAAAACGGTAATATTGAGAAACGGTAATACTGACAAAATGTTAAGCCTTTCCCTGCCAGGTGAGAAAACCGCATTTTAACACCTCCCAAAGCTTCACGGTCCTATTCCACTTCCTGGATTAGAATTTTCCTCTGTAACATTAGGCAGTTTTCAATAATATACTCTTTTAATGTTGATAATCTCATTATTTTTCATATGCATCTGCTTACATATAAAATCGCTCTGCAGATTTATGCGTCTTGTCTGTGTTTTTGTTCGGGAGATTCTGTACTCATTCAGAACATGCATAATAGCGCCCCCGAGTGTATAAACCCCAATGCACTGACAGCGCCAACCAACACCAACAAACAAGTTTTTACAAGCAATTTTATGAAAAATAATTTAACAATGCCCCAGCAAACACTGATTGAACATGGTCAGTCAGGTGAAAACAAACTCCAACAGACGTCAACAGGGGAAACAGTGTTTGTTGGTGTTTGTCTGCGTGGTGTGAATTGGCCTTAACAGTAAAAACATGAAAACCCAGAAAATTCTGTTTGTCAGGGAAGCGTTTCCTCATAAATAATGGAAAATTCTGTGTTTGGCGGGGAAAGAGTTCATTGTCGCATTCTATTTAAAAGTGTTTAATACATATGAATGAATTATTTTAAAAAAATCGGTTTGAATTAATGATTCAATGACTCACTCATAAATACTTGACATTTTATTACTGGATGAATCTGTGTTTTTGAACAAATCTCTTGAATGAATGATTCAACAACAAATACATTAACACTCATTTGTCGCCACCTAGTGACATTAGGATGTAATCGATACAATCGCTATTTGAAGTTCCAAGTTACTTTCAAAGGTGATTTGCTCTATTTTGATCTCTACTGTATACACCAGTGTTTATATCTCAACTATAAAGTTTTATCCTAGTACTTCTGTGTGGTTAAAAAGACTGTTTGTGTCGCTGTTTCATATCTAGATAGATAGCCTAACTGCTCTCTCTGTCAGACCATTTTAGTTTATGAATGAGACTGCAATTGTTTAACGATTAATCGTGCAGCTCTACTCAGACCAACATTGGACATTTTAATAGAAGTGATGTGCTTTTCTGTTTTCATTTGATTATTATTGAAGCTCAAACTAGTGAAACATATCTAAATGGAAAGTTTATTACTAGGGGTGTAACAGTACACAAAACTCACTATTTGGTATGTACCTTGGTTTTAAGTCACGGTTCGGTAAGGATTCGGTACAGCAGGTGGGGAGAAAATTAAACATAAAATTGCTTCTTTAAATATATTAAATTAAATTATAGCTAAAAAATATATCTCTGCTAATGCTATAAACTATATAGGGAGCCCTTACTTTAACATTATGCTACTATAATATTAAAAGTTAACAACAGAGTCAAAACTATTAGCCTAAATTATTAAATTGCTATTTACTTTTAGATAATAATAATCAACACTCAATTAACAAATTGTATGCAAACAAGGCAGTTTTTGCATTAACTTCTAAATCATGTTTTACTCCAATTCATTGTTGAAATATAATAATTTATACACAGTGGCTGTCATTTTCACGACAGATTTATTCAAACATACATTAAATAATCAAGACATCACTCACAGGTTAAGTCAAATATAATGAATATATAGGCTAATATAGTGAAAATATAAGCGAAAGAGTTCATTTCTCTGGCGAACTAACAAGCTGTGGACACTGGCTTTTCTAAGGTAAATGCTACACATTGTTTACAAGCTGTTTTATTGTGATGTCTTTCCGCGGTTAAAACACTGATTAAGCGATTACACAATATATGACCATTTCAGTAAGTACTGTATCTTTCAACATACCTTCAGATGATTATTCATGTTTATTCTGTAACTAGTAGCCTAGGGGTGTAACGGGTGTAACGATTCACTCGTTTTATCGATGCATCGATTACAAATCCTGACGATGCATAGGCCTATGCATCGATCTTGAAACATGTTTTTTGAATCGTGAATCTTTTATTTCGGTCGATAATCGCTGTAAAATGCAAAGAATCGGATTAATCGCGATTCTATAGTGATTCAGCGCTTTAAAATATATAAACATTAAATTACTACATGCGCGAATTGATGGAGATGCTGCGCGCCATCATTCGCGCCCTCACAGCTCTCCTTCACAGATACGCGCGGCTACACTTTACCGCCTTTCACTGGATTGCGCTCGCGCTCAGTCAGTAGCCCACGTTTGAGCTCTCCTCAGGACGACCACTGCTGTTCACATGAGCAGATGACAGTTCTCTATTAAGACAGCAATAGTCCTGAGTCAAACCGCTCAAGCCATTGATAAAGCAGCCAAATCATTTCGCGGTCAGTACCGTTTTTTTAAAACGCTTTTATTGCGTGGAAAAGTCGGAAATGGTTCATTGACATTACCTGAGCACTTTCAAGGCGCGCATTTATTGCATGGACGGATCAAATACATAATGTAAGTGTCTAAATGCATACACACAGTTCAATGAATGATAAATGAAATTATGAACTTAATGTCATTAAACTGAATGTGCGAGGAAACTGCTGAAATAACTACACCATTAACAACACTGACATAAGAGCGCGCGGTTTATCAATCAGATGCGCGTTAAAGTTGCGTTCGTTACTATAGCAACAGTAAGTGACAGTAACTGAGTAAGACACCTTGAGGGAAGCATTTCAATATCCCTAATTGTTATATGCATATTAAAATGCAGAATCGAATCGAATTAATCGCAACGCAACAATTTTTAATATGACTCGAATCGAATTGAATCGTTCTGAATTTGCAAAAATCGTTCTTGAATCGAATCGAACACCTATGAATCGTGAATCGAACTGAATCGCTGTCTACCCAAAGATTCACAGCCCTAGTAACGCAGAGCTTATTGGTGGTTAATGGTGGTTAGGCTATAACGCTGTATTCGTAGCATACTGCTTTCGTCTAATCCGCCTGTCTTTGTCCGTTGTCGTACTTTCCACTGTCGTACCGTTTCCAAACAGGAGACCTTAATGTTGCAATGTAATGCATTCGGTGAACCTTGCCAAAAGCACTGTACGGAAACAGTTCGGTACGAATACGTGTACCGTAACTTACTACATTTGATAGATTCACAGCTGTAATTTTTGCTGGTGAGTTTTCAGCTCCTTTTAAAACGAATGATTTCTAGCCATATCCTGAAGAGAGGAGGTGATAAAAGTCAGGGACTACATCTGCAGGACAGAGATATCTGCGCTTACTCCGAAAGGCCTTGGATATTTGAGTTTAGAACAATGTGTAACACAGCCATTATATATAAGAGCAGACAAGTCTTGAGCTCAGATGTCTTAAATGTCAAACATCAGATATCCCAAGACAGCCACTGAGATTGAATCACTGACCTCTCTGTTACCAGAAACAACCTGAGTGACCGACAAGTTCATCCTTACACTTTTACTTTTGTGTTTCACCACTGCTTTCAGTGCCATTTTTTTTCCCCTGAAGTGAGGAAAAGTGGTTTAGTGTAGAAACTTAGTTTAGTTAAATGTGTATTTAAGGAGCAATTAATCAAAAGTGGCAGGCAGCTGTACGTAACATCCGTGATTTGTCATAATTACTTTCTTTTGACAGCAGTATTAAAATAGACTTCAGTTTTGCTTTAATTTCCATTTCCACACATAGTTGAGGAAGATGGAAGAAATGAGATTTTGCAGATTTGAAGATGCTAATATGGTGAATGCTTTTGTGGCGTCTGGTAAAACATCCTTAGGGATTTCGTGCAGATCTTTTACACCGATGACACCAAGTGCACCGTCTCTTTTGACGCCTTCAGAACTCAGACATGAAAGACTGATGTAATTGCTCGCACTAAATATATACATGAAAAGTATGAAAACAGAGGAAACAGGCAATAGCTTTACACCTACGCATAAACTGGTGTGGAGAGCTTGTGTTGCTCTGTTTTGTACATATTGTAATATTGCAATGTTTTTGTTAGGTCGATGGTTATACACACTTTGGTTTGTGTGTGTGCTTGTATGGGAGTATGCTGATTTAGTGGACAGGTTTGTGTGTGCTAAGAGAGAGAGAGACACACAGAGTTAAGGCATTTGCAACTCTCACAACCCCCCCCCCCCCCCACCCCCTAATGTTCCAGTAATGGGGGTGACAGAATAGATTTAGTGTATTGGATTCGGTCACCCTCCTTCCACCTATTCTCTCTTATGGAGGTCAGTCGCCTCTGCAGTGAACATCCATCATGGCTCAGCAGCTGGAGGCCAGTTTCCGAGTCTCCCCGGCCTGTGAGTGCTAACAGCACTGCTGCAGGACCCTCGCTGTACCAGTGGTCTCTCGCCATCTGCCGTCTCTGCTGGAAAGAAACACAGCCAAATGAAGTTTTCTTTTAGACTTTCTTTTTTTACCGACTGTTGTAGAAGGTTTAGAGTCATGTAAAAAATGCTGGGTTAAAAACAACCCAAGTTGGGTTGAAAATGGACAAACCCAGCAATTGGGTTGTTTTAACCCAGTGGTTGGGTTAAATGTTTGCCCAACCTGCTGGGTAGTTTTATTTAACTCAACTATTGTTTAAAAATTACTGTATTGCTTAATTAAAATGAACCCAAAGTATGTTGGAAATGAACATTTATAAATGTTCAATGAATAATTATTAAACAATAAACATTTATTAAATTGCTTATTAATACATCTATATTAATAAACTATTAAACTATTAAATTTATATTAATAAAATATTAAAGCTTATTAATAAACATTCACCTTTTGTCTATTATTGTTGTCTCTAATTGCATCTGGTTTTTAATTTCCCAACTATTTTGGGTTCATTTTAAGCTACCCATATAGCAATTTTTAAATAATAGTTGGTTTAAATAAAACTACCCAGCAGGTTGGGCAAACATTTAACCCAACCGCTGGGTTAAAATAACCCAATTGCTGGGTTTGTCCATTTTCAACCCAACTTGGGTTGTTTTTAACCCAGCATTTTTTAGAGTGTATAGTGATATATTAGCCAGGTTGATAAATGTGCACAGAGACATTTGACAGTTTCTTTTGTAATTTTCTTAGATTTGATTTAGATTAGACTTTATTTTCTAGATTAGATATTTTAATATTTTATTTTATTTTTCATAAATTTGGTCATCCTCTAATGTATTGAATTCTTCAGAATTAGCATTTGTTGTATACATTTCTTGCTTAGTTACTGATAATAATCTTTTGTTGGTTCATTCTTTTGTTGTTTCATTTTCTCTTTCTTCCTAGTGTGGATAAGAAGGGTAATTTGGCTTTGATACCTTGGGAGGAGAGCCGACACAGAGAGCTGGACTGGTGTGAAGTTCCTGAGTGCAGGTAAGATCACATCAGTGCTTGTGATCTGGTTTTTGAAATCTTTATCACTGATTGTGTGCGTTCTTTTCTTTAGAGGAGTGGTGGAGCACAGCCCAGTGGATGACTGTCACTTTTTGTATGAAGAACAGCCAGAACTGGAGAGGTTTCGTAGCGACAAACCCTCTATCACACTGCTGACTGAGTGGTATCTGACCAGGGCACAGGACATAGAGAGCAATTCCCACCAGGTACACGAGCGCATGCACTGATAGAGGCTGACACTCAAACACGTATCAAAGCACATAGTTTTCTTTTGCACTTTTGCTTGACTGACACCTTACCCGGCTGAAAAACAAACAACTTCCTCAAATACACATACAGATGCACATCTGACTCAGAGAAGATTTGCTTCCTTCCAGAGTGACAGTTACTGCTGTCCCAGAGGGCTGTTAGTGTGGTGAGATCAAATGATAACAGTGTATCTGTCTACTGTGGGCTCCTAATGGAGAGATATCTGAACCATTACGAGACCAGACTGAGCTTCTGAACCCTTCTTTCTTTCTTTCTTTCTGTCTGTCTGTCTGTCGTCTGTCTTTAGTTCATCTGTCATCCATCTTTTGTCTGTCTTTTGCCTGTCTTTCGTTCATCTGACGTCCTTCTTTTGTCTTTTTTCTTTCTGTCTGTAGTTTTTATTCGTCTTTCTTTCTTTCTTTTCTTTCTTTCTTTCTTTCTTTCTTTCTTTCTTTCTTTCTTTCTTTCTTTCTTTCTTTCTTTCTTTCTTTCTTTCTTTCTTTCTTTCTTTCTTTCTTTCTTTCTTTCTTTCTTTCTTTCTTTCTTTCTTTCGTCTGTTGTCCGTCTTTTGTCTGTTGTCCGTCTTTTGTCTGTTGTCCGTCTTTTGTCTGTTGTCCGTCTTTTGTCTGTCGTCTGTCTTTTGTCTGTCTTTCATCTGTCTTCCATGTTTTGTCTCTTTCGCCTCTTTCTTTCGTGTCTGTCTGTCTGTCTGTCTTTCGTTCATCTGTCTCTTTCGTCTGTCGTCCGTCTTTAGTCTTGTTTTTCTTTCTGTCTTTTGTTCGTCTGTTGTCCATCTTTTGTCTCTTTTGTCTGTCTTTTTCTTTATTTCTGCCTGTCTGTTTGTCTGTCGTCTGTCTTTTGTCTGTCGTCTGTTTTTTGTCTGTCGTCTGTCCTTTATCTGTCGTCTGTCTTTTGTCTGTCTTTCGTCTGTCTTCCATCTTTTATCTGTCTTTCGCCTCTTTCTTTCATCTCTGTCTGTCTGTCTTTCATTCATCTGTCTCTTTCGTCTGTCGTCCGTCTTTTTGTCTTGTTTTTCTTTGTCTTTTGTTCGTCTGTTGTCCATTTTTTGTCTTTTGTCTGTCTTTCTTTATTTCTTTCTGTCTGTCTTTCGCATGTCTTTCGTTCATCTGTCGTCCGTCTTTTGTCTTCTTTCTTTCTTGCTTTCTTGCTTTCTTTCTTGCTTTCTTTCTTTTAAAAGAAACTCTAAAATGCCCTGATTTTTCCACAATTGCTTTTTATTTTACTGAAAGTTACAATTGCAGTGAGGTCCAATTTGCATTCTACACATTTAATACATTGTTTGTTGTTATAAATTATAGATTCAACTTGAGATTTGACTGAAAAGCTAAATTAGAAAATGAATTTCAAAACATATTTGGTATTTGGTTTTTCCTATCTTGCTTTAATGATAGCTTGTTATAATAGATGCTATTATTATAAATATTATGTATGTAATTGGAGCCTAGATGTTTCAGTAGTAGTGCCATCTGAAAAAAGAACGAGTATAATCACTTCCAAATTTCCGAATCACTTCCGAACGACTCTAATCACTATCCAATTTATTTGGATATTTAGGGTGCTTTCACGCTGGCAGTTTAGTTTGAAATTGGTAATGTGAAAGCTGTCATGTGGATCCGGGAGTGCACTGGGGTACCGAACCCGAGACTACCTGTAGGAGGTGGTCTGAGTTCAGTTACACTGGAACTGTGGCATGATTTGTATGAATGTGAAAGCAACTCTGACTCTGGTGCGCACTTGTTCAGGAAGTAGAGTAACGTGCACATGCATTTTAGTCGATGACGACATCATTAGTTCAACAAAACACAAACACATCACAGAGATGTTTTTCAGGCCTGTATTTCCAGAATTTTCTTTTTCAGACAAGAATTTTAATTTATGTCCATCTCTAGTCTCAAACTTTTTGTCCCCACTGTATGACCATTATGACAACCATCACTCAACTGTAGGCACAGCCTGTTTCAAGAAGTGCTGCAGAGCGGGAGATACATCACTCTGTCAGGACAGAGGTTAAAGCAAGGAGAGAGGGCTGCTCTGAGAGAGCTTTGACATGTGAAGTGAGGGAAGGAAGACAGGAGGTGCCTAGGAGCAGATTGAAAGTACATCCAGTTTAATAAAAGGGTGTGAGATCTGTTTGTCTGAGGGCTGCCTACTTGTTTGGTCCTTAGAGAGAAGGGAAGAACGGCCAAGAATGATGGAGAAATGTTTGTGCATGTGGAGATCAATACTTATGATTAATCAGGTGTGTGTAAATGAGCGTGTGCTGTTTGCAATCATTTGTTTGTAAGGCAAATACACGTACTAGTTTTGTACCTGATTTAGTGTCTGTATTAAGCAGCACTGCATGTAATGAGTGTTGTAGCATGTTTTCTTGAAGGCAGCTTTGCTCCGGAGGTGTTTGGCTCTTGTTAACTCCAATGTCAAGGGTTTCGGTTCTTACCAGGTGGGAAAACAGCAGCAATCATTTCCTCTATGCAGGCATTCGCTATTGATTGGCTCCATGCTCTGCCTGTCAACTGGAAGAGGGATACCAATCGTCAGCTCATGATGTGAACTGTATTGATGGGCTGCTGAGGCGGGTGGGATTTCATTGACTGGTTCTACTTTTTACGCATCTGTTAGAGGATTTTTACTTGTAGCATTCTTTCTTTTTTATTGTTGGTCTTTTTGTTTTTTGTGTCTCTGTTGTATTTGATCTGGCAGTTATCATTGATTCAGACTTTCACTAAACAATTTTACACTCTTTTAACAGTTTTTGGTGTTTTTTCAAAACATCAACCGCATTCTGTGTGATTTCTAAGAACCCAGTATACAAAACATGCAACAGTTACTTACAGTAGCTGTACTCCTTTTCATTATTAAATTATGGTGAAAGATCTTTTTTAAATGGCTAATTTATTCCTAGTAAATAGTCCCACTTCACAAAAATGAAGTAAAATGTAGTGAATTTTTAAAATATTGATTCCAGAAGAGGAATGATTATGCTCTCTCTCTCTCTCTCTCTCTCTCTCTCTCTCTCTCTCTCTCTCTCTCTCTCTCTCTCTCTCTCTCTCTCTCTCTCTCTCTCTCTCTCTCTCTGATAATGCATAATAGATTGCTTATGCTTTTTGATTGGTCCACACAGGTTGATTGTTCCCTGTCTCTGGTGCGTCTGGGAAAAGAGCAGAACATTCCTGGGCTGGAGGTGCTGTGCGACGACCTGGTTACCATGGAGACACTGGTGTACGAGACGTCATGTGACCTGAGTCTCACACTAAAGGAGCTGCAGCAGCTCAGGGACATTGACAAGCTCCGCCTTCTCATGAAAAATGTATGTTCTAAGGCTGTGCTCTCTTTGTTGACTGTCTACAGTCTCCTTCAACACTTGTATTGTTATGTTAACATTTATCACTGCAGTCTATATGTAGAACAGACATAATATCTTTTATTCTTGTCTGTGGTGTCAGCAGCCACACTGTAAACACCTCATATTGATTTAACCCTTGTATTATGTTCGAATTCTGGGTACGATTTTTATGTTGCGGGTCAAATTTACCCTAATTGGATTCAATAAAATTCATGAAAAATCACACTATGGAGAGGAAAAAATCAGGTAAAACTGTAAACCTTTCATTTTTAATACTCATTGCACATTACAACAAAAATAAACATGAGGATTAAAAAGTAGTTTCAAACCTTTATTTAACAACTATTTTTTAAATATGAATATTATAAACCGTATTATAATTATTTTTTTTATTTACAATTTAAAATAGATTTTTTTTTTTTTTTTCAAATTTCAAATGTTTTGTTTTTTGTGTTCTTTCCAAAAGCTCAAGCAGTTGAGCATGGTGCTAGCAATGCCAAAATTATTGAACTGATAAAAATGTACGCCTTCAATGCAGTGTACATTTCTTTGGATAAAAGTGTCTGCTAAAAGCATAAATGTAAATTGAAATGCCCTCAGGGTTTTTTTGAGAAACTGACATTAAAAAAATACATCAATTGTTTTCATTTTTATTTTGGGTCTGTGCAGCTGTGGTTAATCATGGAATTGTGGGTCAAATTAACCCGCAAACATCAAAATCGTCAGAACATTTGCAGACGCATTCCACAACACGTCAGAGTGCCAACTTTGCAGGCATGTTCATGACCCTAAATTAGAAATTGTCACAAAATTAAAAAAATATATCCTAGGTTAACCAGTATTTCCAACAATATACAAATTACCTTTGTTTATCTAAGCAGTCATACATACTGTATATTCAGTCAGCTCTTTACATTAAGTAGCAGCACAAGTGTAAATGATAGATCTTTGAGAGTGTGTAGATTTGTGTTTACAGGGTGGTCTCATTACGACTGCAGAAAGCACATCCAGTGGGCTTGTTTGGATTTAATGCTTTCATTAAAAATGATTTAATACTCATTTGCTCGTTTAAGGGGAAACGCTGTGAGTGGGTGAAACGCCATCTTAGCATCTGTTTACTAGTGATACTTTTAATGTTTTCTGAGGGAATACTCAATTCAATCTGAAATAGACTTTCTTTTACTCACCCTCATATCTTTCCAGACCCCTTTGACTTATTTTCTTCTGTGGAACATAAAAGGAGATTTAAAAAAAAAAAAACATGTTAAAAATCGTCTGAATGATTTGTTCATGCAAAAGGACGTCCTTTTTGAAGCTTTTTTTGTGGCTTCTTTTTAATTTATTGCTATTGGAAAAACCAGTACATTCTTCAGAAATATCATTTTGCGTTTAAAGAAAGTCATACAGGTTTGGAATGAAATAAACTGTTCTTTTAAAGCTACTTTATCTGTGTTTTACCTAAGGTATTGTGAACAGAAGACGCTGTCATTTACCGACTGTTGTACATCATGATTTCTTTCTGATTTAGTCCAGCGTGGATCGATATGTGAGGAATTCATTCCAGTGGATGGTCCCGTTTCTGCACCGCTGTGAGGGACAACGGGTGGGCTCTGCCTCCAGTCTGCTCAGAGAGTACCTGGTCACCCTTGCCAAAGAAGATCTTGCACTCCCACTCAAAATTTTCCATCACTCAAAGCCTGATGTAAGCCAAACATGTGTACTTGACTGTCAAAACAAGAACATATATATATATGTGTAAATGTATATTTATATATATATATATATATATATATATATATATATATATATATAATATAATATAATATAATATATATATATATATATATATATATATATATATATATATATATATATATATATATATATATATATATATATATATATATATATATATATAATATATATTATATATATAATATATATATATATATATATAATATATATTATATATATAATATATATATATATATTATATATATATATATTATATATATATATATATATATAATATATATATAATATATATATATATATATATATATATATATATATATATATATATTATATTATTATATTATATATATATATATATATATATATATATATATATTATATATATATTATATATATATATATATATATATATATATATTATATATATATATATATATATATATTATATATTATATATATATATATATTATATATATTATATATATAATATATATATATATTATATATATATATATATATATATATATATATATATATATATATAATATATATATATATAATATATATATGTATAAATTTAGCAAGTAAACCAACACACAGACTTGTACACATATTTTTGTGAGGATGTTCTGTTAACTTGTATTGGCTTTAAATAGAAATAATTATTAATATTACTTTGCATCCCTAATAGACTTATAGACATTTTGGGCACTTTTACGACCTATGAAGACAGTATCAGAAATATACACCGCACAAATATAGAAAAACAAGTACACACACACTGTCACGCTATTGTGTACTCATCTGATTTACTATTGAAATTCAGTAGTGTGGCACTGCTTCCCCCTTCATGATAAATTGCTTGTGCTTTTCCTCGTTTATAAGTCTCTTTGGATAAAAGTGGCTGCTAAATGAATAAATGTAAGTAATTTAATGTGTCACACACACAGATGCACTCATATAAGAGGGATGCAGTGAAATGGTTAGAGGAAGAGTCATTCCAATTCTTAGTCCAAAGCAACAAAAGACCTTCAGACACACTTACACGCTATCATATACGGCCATGATAAAAATCTATGGCCTGTTTCACATCTGAGGCATCAATTTCCCATACAGGAAATTAATAAAAGTGGTTAGAGAGAAATCAGGTGTATGAGATTGTACATGTTTGTTTGTTTGTTTGTTTGTTTGTTTGTGTTTCTTTTTGTTTTTGTGTCTATAAATCAGCCTTGCACATTCACATTGTGTGAAATGAAATCCAATCTAATCCACACTAACATGATTTTTTTAGTGTGCTTGTGTGTGCATCTGTGCATGAGTTACTGTTGTCTGAGAGGAGGCGGGATGAAGTGGCTCTATATTAACACATGAAGGTCATTTGTATAAAGTTATGTTCTGTTATGTAGGTTTAGTTGTTGTCTCAAAACCTCCCTATACAGCATTTTTGAGCTTCATAAAGACATTAAAATATGCTAATGATGCTCAAAATTGCTGTCTAGCTAGGTTCTTTGTTTTGTCAGTAATTTACACTTAACAATGATTATGATGACACTGTGTGTGTGTGTGTGTGTTTACCTGCAGTGTCATCCCAAAATCATTGGAGATTCAGATGAACTTATGTCCGTGGCATTGGAGTGTATCTACAGCTGTGAGAGAGATGACCAGCTTGCACTCTGCTATGATATACTGGAATGCCTACCACAGAGAGGATATGGGTGAGCAAATCGCTATCACACAACTGGGAACAATTTTTACTCAATTTTTTTATCGTAATATACACTACATTTATACAACATATTTATATATTGTATGTTTATATATAAAGAACAACAGTTCTTTCTGGTTCTTGAATCTGATTGGCTGACTGGTCTTTCCAGCCATGTAATATTCTACCAGTATCGCCATGGGAACGGTTTCACAGTTTGAATCACTCTGCTGTCAAAATTCTCACAACAAGTGTCATGGTGGAGGAACAAACCCACAATATTTTTATAGATACTTACAGTTATTTTGTAACGAAATGTAGTTTTAAGAGTTTTTAGGCAAGAATATAGTTGTTTAGACCTATTTTATATGTAAAAATAGTGCCTATTTGAAAATTTGTAGACGCTTTAGGAGATGTGAGCTCCAGGCCATCAGCGACTGTTCAGCGCTCATGTACCCGCAGAGAACAGCTTCATCTCGGCCACTCCTTTAGGAATTTGCCGCTGGCTCTTAGATAGTGTTTAAACATGAGGTATAATTCATTTTGTGTATATCAAATGGGCAATCTTTGGTCTTATTAATATATTACAGCTAATAAATTTGACTTAAGGGCTATATTAAGTTTCATAACTTTATTAGGGGCCAAGCACCAAAGGTGCGGAGGCACCTATTGTATCTGTTGGCGTTCTTTTTATTTTTATTTTCGATTATTCTTCTTCTTCCGCTCTTGAGTCTATGGCAGCCCATAGAACCGTATGGTAAAAAGTTGTGAAATTTGGCACACAGTTAGAGGACAGTCTGAACTGTGTCCATAGTAAATTTGGAGTCTCTAACTCAATCCCTCTAGCGCCACCAGCTGTCCAAAGTTGCACTTATGTTTATGCTAATAACTTTTGAACCGTAAGGGCTAGAAACAAAATTCTTTTTCCCTCCAATTCCTTGGGCCAAGATTGCACCCTATGACGTCATTTTCCGTCATGAAAATTTTTCTGCCATTTTGATTTTTCTGAAAAACCTACTTTTTCGAACTCCTCCTAGGCTGTTACTCCGATTTTCACGAAAATTAAACCAGATCATCTTCAGACCATGCCGACAAAAAGTTATGGAATTCAAGTCGATTCCTTTTCCTAATACATGCGAACGAATTGTACGTAGTGCTTGCAAAAATAGACATAAGGCTGTGTCTCCGCAACGCTTTATCGTATTCAGACCAAACTTGGTACATGTCATCACAAGCATGACATGAGGTAACATGCAGCGTTTCGGCGCAGCACCACCTACTGGTCTGGAGATATGAAAAATTGCTATTTTTCCTTATAACTTCTGATGGATTTGTCCAAAAATCATTGGGATTCCTCGTTGGATTCGGGGCATCATGCCGAGTCAATTGATATCCAATTTTCCCATATTGGCCATTTTGGCCGTCAGCCATTTTGAATTTTGTGCTAAAATTCTGTATTTTACGAACGCATTAGCATATCGATACAAAACTTGGTATGGGTCATCAGGACAATGCCCTGAAGGAGCCTGAGAAGTTTCAGACCAGCGCCACCTTGTGGTCAAAAGTTATAACAAAATTTACAAAAATGCTAATAACTTTTGTCTGTATTAACCGATTGTAATGAAACAGGTCTCAGTTGATTCCTTGGGTAATGCCGAGAACACAAATATCAAATTTGTAGTCGGCTGAACTTCCTGTACGCCATACTATTTTTCTTTAAAAACCTACTTTTTTGAACTGCTTCTAGACCATTGCTCCGATTTTCGCTAAAATCTAACCGTATCATCTTCAGACGATGCTGAAAAAAACTTATGGATTTCAAGTCGATGCGTCAAATCGTTTTCATATACCGGAGCATCGAATTTGAGGCATGATGCAAAACCCACTCTTGAAGCTGTATCTCTGCAATGCTTTGACATATTGACACCAAACTTTGCGGTTGTCATTGTCAACTCACTCTGACCATACCACATGAATTTGGTCACAACGCCACCTATTGGTGGAAAGTGATAAAACAGTAAATCTTTATTATTGACTGTATATGTGATTTTTCAGCTCTCTTGCCTAAAATGATCCTAATAGGTCTTTAATTGCATACTGTTGCAGTTGGTCTGATGCTCACGGCCGTGTTGGCTGGCTTGTTGTGCCGCTTTGTGCTTGGCCCCGTAATTGCTGCTTGCAGCTATATTATTTACATTGAAATTAAATCCCTAACTAGAGCGCTGCTTTTGTACATTTGACTGAACTGTTTGTTTGTGTTTATTTCTTATTTTACTTCTTATACTGTTCTTTTGCAAGAAATGTATACTTTTATCCAGCAAGGATGCATTAAATTGATTCAAATTATACATGTATAAATTGTCATGGTAACAAATTATTTTAGTTTGAAATAAATGCTGTTCTTTTGAACTTTCTATTTTGAACATTTGTATTCCACACCACTTTCAACTAATAATAATAATAAGTGCTGTTTAGCACAAAATCAGCATATGACAATAATAGTGGCTAAAAATTCAGCTTTGCCATATCAGGAATCAATTATATTTTAAGATGTATTTTAAAATAGAAAAATTGATCTTCTGAATTATAATAATATTTCACAATATGTTTTTGACTGTAATTTTAATTAAATAAATGCAGCCTTGGTGAACATAAAAAAAAAAAAACATTAAAAAAATTATATTATTGACCCAAACTTTTTAAATGATAGTGTATTTTTTTTTGTTGTTGATATATTTATTTTTAGTTTAATTTTAACACTCTGAGGTCTGACGGTATCGCCGGCGATACCACCGTGGTTTTTTTCTTATCAGTGTGAAAGAGACTAAAAATACTCCGTCAATGTTGCACATACAATTAAGAGTTATACACCATTTTAATCTGTGGAATATCTTCTTTCATTTGTGTACACTCAGAGTAAAAACAGAATGTTGTGCTTTTTGTAAAATAAAGAAAACTAACATGATGCGTGATCTCTCCTCTCCCTCTGAACGAACTCCAATCTGATAGTTCTCAGAAAATGAACTGTAACTTAGTGAATACTAATGACAAAAAAATTACACTTATGTCTAAAAAAACGTTAAGATGTCAGGTTTTAAATCATGTAAGTCAAATAGAAAACAAACCTTCTTTGTTTATGTAATCTGTATGAAAAGAGAGCCATGTCAGAAATCCGTGATTCAGCTCATTATCCGCTAATGCGGCCACGCCCACGGAGCCAGCGCTATTCAGACGCTAATTCAGTCAATACATGCATTCATCGTCTCAATCGTGTATTTATTGTCTTGAAAAGTGTTTATCTGGATGTAAAAGTCATGGTTAGCGATCTCTAGAAGACATGCAGTTACTTCCTGTTTACTTGTCTTCTACAGATGAAGTTTAGATGAGTTTTTGTTTCTTTAGCGCCCTCCGGCTGCTGTATGTATTGGAAACTCCATTCATGGAATAGCCTCTTCTTCTTTTAGATGAATTTGTGGACTAAAATGCACAGAGCGCCCTCCGACTTCAAGGATGAATTGAAAACACCAGCGCTCATAGTAATGACAGTGAATATTAAGTTAATATAACTCCTCTGTATAGAAAATTGACATAAGCATATGAGAATCCAATATTTCTCCAAATGTGCATGCTTTTAAACTAAAAGTCTATATCTATATCTTTTGCATCACAGAAATACATTATATTTTAAAGTATAATATAAAACCATTACTTTATATTGTAATAATATTTTTCTGTATGTTTCATATATCATAATGAGCTTGAGACATCACAGAAGGTTTTTTTTCACAGCCTACCTGACTGAAATGCCTCATTAATATGCAAGTCATTTCAGCTCATTACTATCCAATTCTTTTGTCTTCTCAGGTGAGAATGGCCCATTTTCAGTGGTGATTCACGCCTCCTCGCATACTGTGTTTCTTGGCAAAAAGTGTCTTACAAAAACTAAATCAATATATTGTTTTATATGAAGGAGTAGGCAGCATAATTTTTACATAATTTTGAAGCAAAAACTCTAGTCTACAACCTCCAATACCCTTAAGTCTTATGAACACAGATTTATTATACTTTTTTTGGCCTTATTTCAGTGACTTAAGTTTTTTGTTTTTTCAACAACCACGCATAAATGTTATTCCTTCAAAAACACAAACATGTACATACATGTTCCTCACATATTATTGTAGCCTAGTTTGTGCTGAATACAGTGTAATGACACTTTTTCCATTAATATGTTTATGAACAACTGAAAAAAGCACAAATGTCAGGGCATGTCAAAAGTTCTCCAGGCCCCAAATCAGCCTCAGACTCCAGAGGGTTAATGATGTTTTATTTTTTAAAATTCTTCTTCTTTTTTTTTTTTGTTTTGTTTTTTTTTGTTTTTTTAAACCCAGCTTGATTTTGGCCTCGAGGTCGGACAAAAGTGGAAAACCAGCCAGTGTAATTATAGATGTAATTTCATGCAGGTATTTTTAAAATATAATTAAAATGTGTGTTCATAGTAAGTCCATTGTATCAAATGATTAATTAAGCTAAAGTAGTTAAAGACACTTCATATAAAGTGGGTCCAAACCTGGCTATTGAAATCAACTACTCATGGCCCCTCAACTTCAAAACGTGTTCTGGCAGTGCTGTCACACAAACCCTGTCAAATACACACACACACACACACACACACACACACACACACACACACACACACACACACACACACACACACACACACACACACACACACACACACACACACACACACACACACACACACACACACACACACACACACACACACACACACACACACACACACACACACACAAGCAGATGTGTGCACAGTTGTCAGTAAGCCCCTGATTAGCTCATTATTAGCACAGCATGTGTCTTTCTGCCTTCAAAGTGTGAACCCTCAAAACCTCTGTGTTCCTTATTATATTCCTGCTGTCTTTAGACATCTTGGAGACTGAGGCCTGTCACTCGACCGCATACATTGATATTAAATATAAATGTCTGTAGTCTTTGGAATGCAGATGAAGTGTTAGCGTATGTGCAAAGGGTTGGTGATTTTCTAGCACTTAATTCTCTTGTGGAGCAACAAAATAACATTTACACCAAAAATAATGTGATATGCGAAATTTGGCATCAGTTATATCCTAAGGGTTCGGCATTGTTATGCTAAAAACAATTTTGTTACATTCTACAAATGCCATCTGCCTTTTTCTCATTCTCACTTTCACTCAATCTGTTGTTGGAAAATCTCACTGTACCTTTGCAAAGACCCTAATGTGTTTTTACACAACCATTGTTGTCAAGGGATCAATGCTTCAGGGCTTTTCCAAAGCCCTTCCTATTATTATCTTTTTCTGTTTCTGGAGAAAAGAGGGTGTGTTTGTGAATGCTTTTCAGATATAGGATGGTGAGATGAATTGAATTATTGAGGGAGAAAAAAAACTAAACTAAAGTACAAAAATCTTTTTAGTAAAACTGCCTAGGGAAATAGAGAAATTGTGCAATCAGTTTAGTTTAGACCTAAGAAGTCTGAGTTTTATCAGCAACAAGTTTTTTGAGCTTTTTGAGCATCTCCATGGCAACCGGCCTCTCAAGCAGAATTGCACATGATTTCTGCTTAGGTTCAGATAAGGGGCACAGCTTTAAAAAAAACTAAACTTGTAAACAAAAACCTAAAAAATGTCAGTTGCTTGGCTGCTAAAATATCTGCAATAATTTAACAAAAAATGCTTAAATGTTGCTTCCAAATGTTTTTATTTAGTCAGAACACTCCTACTTTTGAATGGCTGTCAGTGGAGAAAGATGTTTTTTGGGTCCAGATGGTGGTACAACATCTACCAGCAGGCATTAAATGGACCATGCTAAACTTTAGTGTGTTTTGACCTTGTCTTGGGATCAAATACAAAAAAAAAGTATTGAGTAATCATAGAGACATCTACAACCAATGCATGAATTAATGAATAACAAATAATCAGCATGACTGACATACCAAAGCATTGACCTGGTGACATTGTCAGATAATGGAAGGTTAAAATCTTGAGAGTGACTTTTGTTTAATGCAGTCTGTGAGTGTTTAGACAGCTGATCTTTGATCTTGTTTGCTTCTCTCTCTTTCTCAGACCAGAGACAGACACTACAAAAGCCTTGCATGACCAAGTGGACACTCTTGAGAAACACTTGAGGTAAGAAGACAGACTGAGTCAAGTCAAATTTATTGGTCTAGCACAATACACACTGTTTCAAAGTATAGCTTTAGAGAAAGTCATACTATTAGGTCTATAACACTTAAGGTGCATTAAGTGTTATACCACAGTGTCTCGGGCACACGACTGAACAATCAATGTAATCTAAGGCCCTGTTTGCTCCTGGTATTAAGATGCTTTTTGGTCAATTAGATCACAAGTGGACAATGCTAAATACAGGTGTAAACGGAGTGTAAATTGTTTTGAGCTTCTCCGGTCGAAAATGCATTCGACCGGAGTGTAGATGCTCATGTGGTTGAATGCATTCAAACAGCCACAAAAGACTGCCTACTCTGAGCATACTGACTTAAACATTATGGGTACACGCTTGCCAGATGGGATTTAAACTTTGTCGGCTGAAGACCTTTTGGTGTGAAGACAAAAAAACGTACCAAGCACAGTGTTCTCAAAAAACATTCCTGATTTTTAAAGTCGTCATGAAATCAAAATTGACCCTATTTACTTTGTTAGTGCATATTACTAGTCTTGTGCTGAACAATTAAACCGTGCAAGTTAATACACTGAACAATTAAACCGTGCAAGTTAATACACAGAAAAAAATTGTTTGTCATTGTAATTTTTAATCAAAATCTGAAAAGTTACTTCCAGTCTGGAATGGCGTTCCTTCTCTGATGACTTCAGTTTGACGGCTTGGGTTGAAAATGCTTAAGCCACTCCACTCCAACAGTTAGTCTGCTATGAGCTAGAGATGGAGAGGAGGAGTACTAAAGTAACACGCTGCCCTCTATTCAATATTCCGTTTCACTTGGAAATACATCACAATACTGGATAAAAGTCTGCATCTTCCGGTTCACGGGGACTTTAACATGCACTTAGCGCGTTTGGCGTGGTCTTGCGGCTATCAGAACAGAAATGAAAGCTGATGCTCTGCGTATGTTTTGTCCATTAGATCGAAATATCTGAAAAAAAATCCATATATTTACCCACCCATAGACCCTCCCATCAAAGTAATCACGACAGAAGTGGTTGAAAGTGGACAAAAGCAGACTTGTTTTTATTGTGGCACATGATTAATTTCAGATCTGCTCAAAAAACACTGCACCTAGTTCAGAGTGAATGCTTTTACTAGCTGACCGTCTCAATCATGTGACCACTAAACAGCGCTGCGAGATCCAGTGAGAATCGTTCGAATTTAGTAGAGTTTATAGACAGCTGAACCAGCGCTGACTTTCACAACAACACTGATGTGGAAAACAGGAGAAACATTGTGCCACAGCGATCCAGTTAGAAGGCTTTTCAATTCACAAATCACCAACATTTACCATGGATTTAGTGTAATAACACTAAATGTAACCATTGTATTGTGGCATAAATGTGGGATATTTATATTGAATTTTGTTGTATTATTAATGTAAACGTATTGAATGTATTGAAGGAGAAATGGAATATAATTACAGTATTTTTTATTATGCTATATCAGTTTTTGTGCATTTGTATTTTACTAAATGTGTTTAGGCTACTGTTTTTTCATAACAAATACTACAGAAACCATATAATTACTTTTTACCATGGTAATCATTTGTATTTTTTCCTGCCATTATCATGATCTACAAATGTATGATACAATGGAAGACCAATGGCTATTTAATAAGAGTAAAGTCCTATCTCAGCATCTTTAATACGAATCCGCTTTGCGCTAGAATTGACATGGAAAAAATGGACGCCATTGTTACTGTTCGTATCGCTGTGTATCAAGAGCAGTGGAAGCCTCCAGAGCTGAAATTCAGATATGGTGGTAGACCAAATAAAACAGACTGGGCTGTCTGACCAATCAGAGCAGAGTAGGCTTGCAGAAAGGAGGGGTTTAGAGAGACTGGATCTTCTAACAAACCGTTTACAGACTCTTTGAGAAATTGGGTGATGTACAATCTATATTATGAGAAAATTAAAGCATTTTTTGACCTTGGATGCATGTAATCCTATCGTAGGGGAAACCTCCAAAATAAAATTAGGAACCATAATGGCATAATAGGGGCAGTTAAAATTTTACCCTATAAAAATTAGGTTGTTAAAATTTGTACAGATGTTACCATTTTTGTTAATGAGAATATTTTACATCTGCATCCCAACTTGGGCTCAAGCTACTGTCAAATGTGCCAAGAGACAACACATATAATATTATTAATACCCCCTGACACCCTGGTGCTATCAAATCAGGCGCTGGTGCCACCATCTGTTGAACTTGTTGGCACCGATTCTACTGCTCTCAAATGTTAGTCTGGAGCCCTGTGATTGCAAAGCTGAATTTTCAGCCGTCATTACTCCAGTCTTCAGTGTCAAATGATCCTTATGAAATCATTCTAATATACTGATTTGATGCTCAAGAAACATTATTTATTATTATCAATGTTGAAAACCTTTAATAAATAAAAAGTTACATCTTTTTTAACACTATAAATGTATTTACTGTAATTTTTGATCAGTTTATTGCATCCTTGCTGAATAAAAAATATTCTCCCCAACTTTTGAATGGTAGTGTGTAGATTAATGTTAAACATTGCTTATTATATTATTTTATTTATTTTATATATTGTATTATTTTTTTCAATATTTTATTTTTAATTTATCAATTATTTGCTAGTTTAATATAGCTTTCCAAATTTTTAGACTTTTGCAAATTTAAAACAAATGTATGCAGACAATCAGTGTAAAAGGTGAGATTTTCCATTTGACATCAGTTGATTTAATGGCTTCATGCTTTAAAAGTGGCCTTCATTTTGACATTGAAACACTGGATTCATCACTCAATTCTGAGCACAGTAGCTTATCAATAACCTAACCAGTCTGTTACAAATACTTCGAGACAGATTGGCTACATTACCTCATATTCCAGAGTAGGCTATATTTATTATTTATGTGTTTGAATTGGACTGAAAAATTTGCATATTAACTCACGGAAATGCATTGTAATCCTTTCTAGATGTCATTATTGTGATGTATATGTGTTTTCTGGTAGGGTGCTTCCACACATCTGCAAAGGGCCAGTCAAGGGACTTATGAGGGTCTTAATAAAGCAGCATGATTTATCTTCAGGATTATTGGTATTAATCCAAATACAGGTTTACATGCATGTTTATCACAGCCCTGCAGCAAACAAAGCTAATGGGAAAGAAAGGAACATTGTTGTGTCTAGCTGGTACTTGATTGTTTTGATTTGATCTGAGGTGGTACTTGACCTGAAAAGTTTGAGAGCCGCTGGTGTAGTCAATATTCGGTGTGTAATGATACTTCACCATGATGTCAAGAGACTTTCTCACGCAACTACTGAGAATAGCTGTCATTGTGGAAGAAAGGATGGAAAATTGGAAATTTTGGATCTGTTCACATCTATTATGACATCTTCCTTATGAAGAGAACTGAGGCGTTTTATGCATTCATGCATATACTGTCCAAAACCTGCTGATGTGTACAGTCATTTACTCATTTGCCATTCACTTCATAGACATAGTCAGATATTTTGCTATATTAGAAAAGATGGAGCATAAATGAGTGTAACCGGACACAACTTTGTGTGACGTTGCATACGCAAAACTTCCTGAATGACATAAGAAACTACATGAAATTCAGTCTAACTGTTCAGACTAAGACGCAGGATGTTCAGGATAGGATTTATAAACATTTGACTTGATTTATTTTGTGTGTGTGTTCGGACTACAACTAAACACTGATTTAAAACCAAACAAGCTCAAAAAAATGTTGCGTGCTGCACATTGTTTGCGTGTATTTCTGTGTTTTTCTCTTGTTCTCTGTTTACGTGTGTGTCAATCTCGGCTCAGGTGACGTGATCAGCCTGTAATGGCTCCATAGAGACTCATTCCTTTGGATCCATTAGAATTCTGTCGGAGGAAAGGATGATGAAAGTCTCTCTCACAGATATTTATGACTGGCCTGGGAGGGCGCAGTCACTACAGCCTTAATTTCACTCTTTTTCTCTTGTTTGCTCTCTATTTTATCACTCATTTGTTTCTCAGTCTCTCAAGATTTCCCCTCTTCCCTCTCTGTATTTGAACTGTATCTTTGCCAATGTTTTCTTTTATCCCCTTGCTCTCTGCTCCCTGCTTGAATGTTAAAGGGACAAATCAAACCAGGATACAATGTACTCTAATGTTCACAAGACTAGACATTAGTCAATATATTGACTGTTTTATTCACATATCATTGGACATACACTTGAACATTACTGTCCTGCAGTACACAGTTTGCCACTGTAAATTTTGCATAAATTTAATAGCATTACATTTTTTTTAATTAGTGAATGAACACATTAAATCAAGAACCTAAACATAATAGAAGTTGTTATATTAATATATTGCAGTATAATATCATATGATGGCTACATAATAATATATTCTAATATATTAAAGAGGCCATATTATACCCTTTTTCAAAGTCTTGATTTTGTTTTTGGTGTACATTATTTTTCACACATTCTACCTCTTCCCATTCTATCAGTAACAGTATTTAGTTCCAGTCTCTATGAAGCCCTTCCTTCCGAAAAGCACAATGTGCTCTGATTGGCTGACTGGACTAGTGTGTTGTGATTGGTCAACCGCATTGAACATGTTTCGGAAATGTCACAGCCCTTGCCATAACCACAATTTTCAACACACTACTAACGCCCCTTTTTTGCATATGTCTTGGGTGGAAATTATTTAAATGAGGGATATTGTGACGTGTACATTCCTGGAAGAAAATTACAAAGACTACAATCGAGGCGTTTCAGGGAGTTTGAGAAACAGATTATGCTTTGTGTTATAGAAATATATGATTAATTAAATCAAAATAATCAAAATAAAATTGAAAAACAAAACAGTTTGCATGTTCAAGTAGCCATTTCAGGAGCAGGGCTGGGTTTCCCTGAAACTTTCTTAACTCTACGTCATTCTTAAATTATACCTTAAGCTGTACCTTAACATTAATACGTGTTTCCAGAAACGTTCCTAGTTAAGTGTACCTTCTGTAAGTCATACTTTTGTAAGGTTGGTCTGGAGCATTCTTAGCTATACCTTATCACTGTTGACAGTCAATACGAATATAATTCTGAAGCTGTAATACACCCAGTGTTCAATTAGGATTATGGCAAAAAATAAAATGCAAAAATTCACTGCTAAATTCAAACGTGCTTTGGCACTGAACCAGAGACAGATGCGCGCTCTGCACTTGTCATGTAACGTTATCACAACTATTCGGTGTTTTTAACCTCATCGCGCTTTATTTTATGTTTTAGACATTTAAATACACATTTGAATTAAGTAGGCTACTGCATAAAAAAAGACATTTATAGTTTGTTAAATTCAAATTACACTGATGTCTACGGAAGCTGCAACAATAACCCTTTCAATTATAATTTGACAAAGTGTTTTATTCATATCAGATCCACATTGTTTATGAAACAATAAAGTTTACTCTATTCTTCTCCCAGTCCACCGGCCACATACTTTTATGTATTTCGGGGAAGATTTCATATATCCGACAGCTCTAACTGCCGTGCAAACTCATCGCGCAACAAAACACATTCACTTCCACATATTTTACAATCGGAATATATCATAAAATTCATGATATAGTTAACAAGTTTGTGAATATTTAAAAAAATAAAATAAATAAATAAATAAATATTGACTGAGACTGATTTCTCACATAATGCAGTGAAGTAGCCCCTGTATAGAGTGAATTATCGTTTTTCGAGCCATCAATATCAACCAATTTAGCACTGCCGCCATGGACAGCACCTGGTAACGTCGCACTTAAAAAGATATACCTTAAGCAACCTCATAAGGTATAGTTCGGGGAACACGCCTAGAAATGGTACATCTTCAGTTAAGGTCTACCTTTAGAGTCTTCGAAGCGCCCTAAGAGACAACGTTATCGGGAAACCCTGCCCAGGTCATGATCACAGGAGAAGACTTAAAGAGCTATAGACAGATGGAGAGAGGAGAGAGAGGGAAGCGCAAAAATATGTAAGTGAACCAAAAAAAAAATAAAAAAACAAATCTGGCCCCAGCAGATTGTTGAGAAAAAGAAAGAGACATGAGGGAAGAAGTGTAAGATGGGAAGAAAGGAAGGAAACAGAAAACATCTGTGCTAGATGCTCCCAAGGGACAGTACATGTTCATTTATTGAGGGCATCTCAGCCAGGCACTGCACCAGTTCAGCTCACTGAGGTTCATTCAGACACCTCTGTCTGTTCTTGGCTCCTCTGAGCAGCTGTTAGCATATAGCTGTGGTTTGGCATGGCGTCTGATGTAGTTTGCCACTGTGGTTCTCAACTGCTGGGTTGAAATTTAAAAAATGGGTCACAGATCTGTTCTCATGCTAAATGTACATCATAAAATCCTAATAACGATATATTGTGCATATCGGAACTTTTAAGGTAGAGAAAATGTATCTTTTGTTATGTATGTCAAAGGTCATGCATCCAAATAAACTGATATTTTGCTTCAAGTCTGTCATCTGGTAGTATCCAGTCCAATTATGTAGATGCTATATTATAAAAAAAAAATTATATATATATATATCATATATAATATAATAGAGAAGGAGCCATTTATATTGTTACTACATATTTTAGTTTAAAATAAATGCTTTTCTTTTTAACTACCTGCTCTAAGCGGGACTCGAACCCGGGTACGCCACCATGACTTTTTAACTATTTTTGATTAAAAAAATACATAAGAGACTTCTTACAAAAACTAAAAAGTCTTACTGACCCCAAACTCTTGAACAATAGTGTATAGATTGGGACATTTTTATAGCATTGGTTTATAGGGCTTCACAAGTCAGAGGTGTCAAAGAGTACCTGAAAACCATGCTTGAGTAAACGTACAGAAAAAAGAGAAAAAGTCTTAGAGCATCTGATTTTAACAGTACTTAAGTATTTTACTCATACTAAATATAGGCTTAAAAGATGCACTAGTCCTCAACACCAAAGAGACATGCCATTGAAACACAAGAAACAGTTGATTTATGAGAAGAGCAATCATATTTATTTCCTACAATCAAAATAAAAATGAACACCTCAAAATTGCAGTAAATCAAGGTCGACACAACAGCCTCTTGAACGTCTATAGACAATCAAGTCTCAGTTAAGCTCAAGTGCTCAAAAAGAGCACAAGTAAATCAATATGCTTCAAAAAGCTTTCTTCACTATAACAGAAAATTAAAATAATGTTAAGTAAAATTAAAAACTCAAAGCCTTCTTGCACTGGACGTGCCGGTTTCGGTCTCAGTGGTGGCTGCAGTCCTCATCTCATATATAAAACACAAGTGAAACACAACTACTTGCTTATGTACCCACATTCATGTAAAGTAGACTTGTTGACAAGTTTCAGTGAGTAAGGGCAAAACACACAAGATGTTGTACTTTCAGTGCCATGTAGATGGCAATATTACTGCTATTTTAGCAGAAACTGCTGCAGAAAATGTTAGGTGCCATGCAAAATGTAAAGTGTAATTGCATTGCTCATTACAAATGTAGTGGAGTAAAGAGTACATACTGTATACTGTACCTGTTAAAAAATTTACTCAAGTAAAGAGTAAAAGTTGCTAATATCTTTGATACTCAGGAAAACTACAGAGTAGCTAAAATGATACGCAAGTACAATAACTAATTATATTTACTCAAATACTTTACACCTCTGTCACAAGTTCACTTAATAAGCACTTTTAATTAAGTCAGCCTTTCTCTCTCCAGTGTTGCTGAGGTGTTGGAGAAACAGGGCCTCCAGAAGCCCATCTCTTTCGTGAGGAACAGTCAAAACAGCAAAGAGGAAGCTCATCAGCTGATGGTCCGACTCACTCGTCACACAGGACGCAAGTATGAAACACTCTCACACATACACAACCACCTTAACATTTCCCAGAGCACTCAAGTACACATGTCTCACTTTTTGTTGTTTGCATAGAAAACCTCCTGTGAGTGAGACAGTGTGGAGAAGTTTACTTCAAGATCTCCTGGACATGCAGCAGAATGTTTATACCTGTCTAGAGCCAGAAACTTGCCACCAGGTAATATAATGTGATATGATATGTAAGAAATAAGGTATGAGAGGCTGTGCTGAAGGGCGTTGTTAGGCACAACGTGAAGCGGAATGCCTGCAACCCCTTCAGCCGTGACTAATTCATGATACAACACTAGTCTCAAGTACCTTATCTCTTTTATAAAAATTACCACACAATACAAATATTAAAGCCAAAAAAATATGGATCAATGCAACTTTCATGAAGTAAAATCACTAAAAGCCTTCCTTCCGCCGGAAAAAAATAGTCCCTGACTGTGAACAGCAACAGAAGTTACATTATTACTCCATTAGATGGCAGCAAAGACTGTCTTTATGAGTGAGTCACTCAGTAGTGAAGACTTTTATATTGAAAAGACTGAATTGTTGTGAAGACGGAACTGACAAATGCTGTGACTACTAGCGCTGTCAGTGTCAGCAGGGCAAGGGAAAACCCATTAACTATTAAAAGGACAATATTTTGCAGCAGACATTTAAACTGATTTTTTTATTATGAACATAGGACTGACCTGAAGGAAAATGCTAAATCTGAATGCAGGTAATAAACTCGCTCACTCAATCTCTTTCTAATAATACTCTTCTACATAATATAGTAAGCTTCAATGAATAATATCAATTGAGAACAGTTTAAGTTGCTAAAAGTGGTTGCTAAGGGTGCTGTATAGTGATACACAGAACCGTTGGGTGAAGCGGTCATAGCCATGTTTTATCGTGAATAAAACACAGCTATTGACCAATCAGAAGCAAGGACAAGAGCTAACCGTTTTATAAAATATAATATGATATAATATACAGTTTATGCTTAATTTATATAGTATTATTTTGCGTTTTATTTATTAATCTTACTGTTGTGACTTGTCTGGTTTGTCATAAAGCTATATGTTTTACTGTACTACACTAGCCTATACGTTATGCTCCTTAATGCAGCATTTGAGGTATTCGAGTTTCTGTGATCTTTCCACTCTTGTTTTCTTACCATTTCCTTCTGCCTCACAGCTCCAACATTATCTACAACATTATCATTACCTGCTTTTGTTGCTTAGCCTGGTTTTCATCTGTTAGTGTATGTCTGTATATCCGTGTGTGTGTGTGTGTGTGTGTGCGTAAGAGTTTCACATTAAGCATTAATCTGATGCTGACGGTGGGCTTTGTCTGTTTGCTCTGTAATTTAGCGGCATTCTCTAACAAGGCTGCTTTCCCGTCATTATCGATTTCTTCATCACAATCAAGAGCAGAACAGCTGAGCTGAACTTGCTGTCAGGAGTTCATCCTCAACTCTGTGCTGCTCACCCCCTCAACTAGAAAGAAAAAGTATTAAAAACAACAACAACAACAAAAGAGTTGAAAAGAATTATCTTTCAACCTGTTCTCTTTTCGAATTGGTCCTACCCAGTTCCTGTCAGTACGGCTCCTGTACTGTAATTTTCTCCAAGCTACTGAAAGACGATCCCAGACGAGCAGTAAATTGAAAGTTCTGAGAGCAAAATGAAAGAACTTGAATGTAGTTTTTTGGAATTGGCATTCTCACCATTTCCCCTCTGCGTCTGGGTCCATTTGACGGAGTGCAGCAGAGTTGCTTTGAAATCTCTTCAATAGCTAAACAGCTAATGAACTTACACAAACCTCAGCAACCAGCTCTAAACTCTGCCTCACTTCTGTGGGTGTGCATTAGGAATGGCTCATTGGCTTGCAGACCGAGCAGGGGCGGATATTTCATTTTGTGCGGTGTTGGGAGTTAACCGTGTTATGTTTATAGGTGCAATGTGCACTGCAGATATTGGATTCTGTAATGCAGACAGATTAAAGCACTTGCAGATTATATTTCTAAAGACCATATGAAACTCTAAGGGCCACGGTTAATGACATTCTGGTGTTGCAGCACACACATAGACACACACTGGGGTAAAAAAAAAATTTTGTTTCAACAACTGTCTCAATATTTGTCCCCAGTAATACTACTTTATTTAGCTGATTTCAGTTTGATTGTATACTAAATGAACTACAATCCCTTGAAACATTGCAAGTTACTTAATTATGATGGAAAGATATGAAACTATAGATAGTTTTAAAGTTTATTCCTAAATATTTGGATATTTACAAATTCAAATGTTCAAAGGTTTGTGGTCGGTATGGTGTGGTTGTTAAAAGAAGTCTATTATGCTCACCCAGGCTGCATTTATTTAATCAAAAATTGGGTAAAAACAGTGATATTGTGAAATGTTATTACAATTTAAAATAACTGTTTTCTTAACGTATTCAAATTGTAATTTATTCCTGTAATGGCAAAGCTTCAGTGTCACATGATCCTTCAGAAGTCAAATTTAATACGCTGATTTGTTCCTCGAGAAACATTTCTCTTTATTATCAATGTTGAGCTGTGCTGCATAATATTTTTGTGGAAACTCATACATTTTCACAGGATTTTTTTTTTTCCGAATGGAAATTTCAAAAGAACACCTTTTTGTTTGATATAAAGACATTCTGAAGGGAATTGATGCATTTGTGTAAGACAAATATCCTTACTTAAAATGTTATAAAGTAAAATAACGAGCTTCCGGTGCGAATAAGTAACTTCTGTGATTTAGTACACAATGCCATGACGTGCTATAGGTTATAACGTATGCATAGAACGTCATGGCATTGTGTACTATGTTGTGGAAGTTAACACTTATCGATTCACTTCAGAAGGCCTTTATTAATCCCCCGGAGCCGCGTGGAGTACATTTTATGATCAATGGATGCACTTTTTTGTACTTCATAAACTTATTCCCATTATAAAGCTTGGATGAACCAGGATATTTTTAATATAACTCTAATTGTGTTTGACTGAAAGAAGAAAGTCATATACACCTAGGAGGATGGCTTGATGGTGAGTAAATTATGGAGTGTAGGGAGACCCATTTATGTAATTCACAGTGCTTCATAGGAATGTGCTTTTTTTTTTTTCTTTTTTTTTTAAATAACTTTTTAATAGTTTTATTTTTGTTGAGATTCTCTGATTGGTGAAGGTTTCTCAGCAGGGTTGTGGTTATTGTAATTCTTAACTATAGGAATTGCACAGTTAAGCATGATTTTAAAAAAGTTGAAATAATGTGGACTGATGGTATATCAGAACTATATGTTGTTGTAGTTTTTTTGTTGATTTAATATGATTTTATTTTTATTGTCACCATTCCTGTTCATTTTCTTCATTGGGGAATTGATGCTCAATATAAATGATTCAAAAAACAATTTTCCCATGTAGAAAATGTATGGTATTTTTACTTCAGGAGTCTGCCAGTTGCGCCCTATAACAGTGACAATCAACAAACATTATTTAAGCATAAAGATGAACTCTAAAAATCACCATGAAACAAATAGTAGTTAGTGTATTTTTGTGTGAAGAACATAATGAATCATAAGAGAATTAGTTCTATCTATTATTTATTAATGCTTTTTTTTTATTATTTTATGACATTTTAATGAGGGAACTTTGAGCAGTGTTTTAGTTTGAAGAACACACACATAGGCCTAACCACATGGAATGCTGATTTCTTGCTCTGCCTAAATGTAGCTGAAGGCAACATTGAAATTACACAGAACACCACAGCTGTGGCACAGAGATGCTCATGAGATTGTGTTGTCATTGAAAGCAGTTTTTGATATTTCTCCTGTAGTGATTCTGCCTCGCCAGCAATTGACTAAAGACAGGTGATTAATTGCCACCTGTAAGTGTTCTTCCCGTGGGTCCCTGCTACATGGCACTGATCTTTTTCTCTCTCTTTCTCTGTCAATCTCTGTCTCTTATGTCCACGCAGGTGTTTGTGGAGAGTTTGTTATGTTCGGGACGAGAGGAAAATGTCCGTCTGGCGGGTCAGCTGATGCACTGCAGCGCCGTGTCAGAGGACACTCCGGTCAGCGTTTCGTTCCGTGGTAAAGCTCACGGCCGTGTGTCTTATAGCCGCAGCGTGGAGCTGGTTCTGGCCGCCGCCCGTGAATACTTCAACTCTTCTGCCACCCTCAGTGACCCCTGCATGAACTTGGCACGGTATGATGTCTGATTTGTTTAGATGATCTGCTTCAGTCTATTTGAACCAGCAAACTCCAGCAGAAAGAAAAACTAAGATTTTAATATTCTAGTGGTTCGCAAACTATGAGGTCAGGGGAGCATGGGAGCATAGCATTTCTCATGTAAAGCAGTGAAAGTTATTTTGTTGTTAATTTATAGTTATTATAAATAATAATATTATGTATAAGATTAATATCTGTATTATTGTAGTAATAATATATATTTTTTAATTATACAAAAATGGATCAATTTACAATATCACAAAATAAATTAATAGTTATTTTTTAATCTAATTATTTATTTTCGTGACAAAAAATACACAGAAATTGCAGAGTAATATAGCCCTAGTTATTTTTTTTCTTGTCTTTAATCATAAAAAATACAAAAAGCTAAAAGAAAATGTTGAAAATTTGTTTTTTTTTTCACTGCAAAAAAAATTAATTCATAATGTTAGCTAAATGAATTAATAATTTTTTTATTATTATTATTATTATTATTATTATTATTATTATGAAAAAGTTTTCAACTTTCAAAGGGGCATCAACACCCCTTTGATAACCACTGGAAAAATGTGAACAAGTGTACTCATGTCAAAAAATATGAGCTGACAGGGGGCAGAATCGAACTCGAGTTCGGACCAAGCAATCAAACCATGAGTAAAAATAGCCTGAAACTACTAGTCTCTTCAAACTCTGCTGCAGTTGTGTGAGGAGTTTATGATGAAAGAGAAAGAAACCCTTCAGGAATCAAACCGTCCAGCGTCATTCTGGTTTCCTGCCTCTCTTATGAGTCCAGCCCTACACAATGGCTATTATTGGTGTAATTAGCTGCCATAATGAGAGATCGACTCCATCAGAGACAGACAGTCGGTCGCTCACTTCCGCCCTGCAGCTCTAGGTTAATGTTTCCAGTCTCTCAGTCTGTCTATTTTTGTTGTCTTGGGCTGGAGCGCTAAGGGTGACAGACTGCGGCCCCTGAGCGATGGGCCGTGTTGCAAAGTGGGTCAGTAATTAGGCCGTCGTCTGTTCATGGGCTGGACGGGCCGCCACTCCATATGCATTCACACGCGTCTCACATCACTGTCATTCTTTCACACTCGCATGCCACCGACAGACGGGAAACTTAGATGGACAGTAATTATGAGCTTAATGTTTAAATTATAGGACTTTCGCCTCCACTGAGAGAGAAAGAGACTAAAAGATTGAAAACAAAATGGAAGGAGAATGTGAACGTGTCAGTGAGGGACTCTGGGAGAAACTAGTGCTACTTATACTACGCCCTAAAAGTATGTACTCTTTCTGTGAACAAAAAGTACTTACTTTTGAGTGTGTAGCAAAAGAGTAGACAAGCTTTGGGACATACTAACACGTCATACAATCGCGTCTTTTCTCTCTGCCGCATCCAGTCACCGTAAACTGGCCTGTCAATCATCTTACATCCTCCACATTTCATTTAGTTAATTTCCTACAGTATCGGAGAGAAATGCAGCACCCTGATCTGCAGTCGCGAGTCTTTCATGTGGAGAACTGTCCTCATATTAATGCATAATGATGCATTTAAAAGTTAATGGCCTTTCGGATCTTTATAAAAGTCCACATTGGTATTTGCAGATGAAAAATAACACAGGTAACATTAAATATATATTTTCTATCAGGTTAAGCTGATTATTAGTCACTCAAACCTCTCAGCGTCGATCGCGCTTATCCGCCATGTTTTGTAGTTTTTTAACACTTTTTACTCGTGTTTGTAGTTCCGAACTGAATCCTCGTCCAAATGCGCAATGGGTTGTGGGCAATATTAGCCTTTATAGTGTGCACGGATCCACACTTCGATCACTTTATATGATGAACACATTTAATTTAGACTTTTATTCATATATCAACACACATAATGGAGCACATCAAATATGGTCAACCGTACTTGCTTGACACACAAAAACAAACCTCATTTGTTCTTGTGGAAGCTCAAATGTGTTTACTTTTCTAAGCAAAAGGATTTTTGCCTTGTGAGCATTTAAAATGATGATTTAAAAACAATAATTTCTGTTGGATCTCCATAGAAATAATAGAACGCAAATAGGTTCATGTTTCCTCCACAGACCACTATTGAATGTTTTTGTTGTCGGACATTTTGCATAAAAGAGGCAGGTTTTGCATGGCACTTTTTAAATCTAATTTTCATTATGATATATTGATTGTGTTGAGTTTGGCCATTTACTTTTAGGTACATCAAACTTTGTAAAGAGGTTAAGAAAAAAAAAAAATCTGTTGTGGATTTTCAAACTAGGTTAAAATGCAAATGAAAAACCGACAGAATGCTAAAGATGCCCTAGATATCTCTTCTGGTCTTGTCTAACTGTCCCTTTCTCCCTCTTCTTTCTAACACTGAAATAAATTGTGTGTATGTGTGTGTAAGTGATATGCAGGGTTTTAATTAGATTATATTAAAACAAGATATTCTCATTTTCTACATTTGCAAAACCCTAAATACTACTTTCAAATGAAAGTTTTTTTTTTTTTTTTTTTTAAGACCTTGATAACCTAAAATACATTTATAGAAATATAATATCTCCACATTTCTGGGTTATTAGCAATGCTGAATGTCTCCGCATTCAATTCCAAAGACATTTTTCAAATGTCAGCGCAAAGTGCTATGTCTTGGCCTTGAAAATAGACATCCCGTGTGTAATCCTGAGAGAGCGAGTACTTAAGTCATCACATACAGACACTTCCTGCCAAACAAAACCAAGAAAAACACTTGTAATTATTAGCTTACTGAGGCTAATCAGAGGCCTTCATTACAAAGACCGTTTTAGCCTCAGGAAGCAGAAGGCTGTGCAGAGGGTGTTTAAAGCAGTCGTTTCATGTTGAATGGTTTTTATAGGGATTTTGAAGATAGCTGGTGCTGTTGGTATATTTTAATAGTAAAGCAGTTGTCTTGGAAACCACTTGAAACCATTTGGGCTGCTCTGACTTGCTGGGCAGAGTGTTTTTAAAAAGTGCAGAAAGAAAGTGAAGCAGTGTGGTAAAAGAACATGAGGGTTTTCATCTGTCTGCGCTTCAGAAATCTGGTGGGATTGTGATGTGGTGTTTTGATGATGATTTTTCTAGTTCCTCAAGCCCTTGGTTGACTACTGGTCTTACAACTCTAATGATGAACCATTATATCTAATCACCTTCAGTGTAACTGCTGCTTTAAGCCCAAAGTATACTTTTTTTTTTTTTTTTTTTGTACACGTACGCTAGTGTATGTGTAAAGTCGAATGCATAGCCTTTCAAAGTATACTCTATTTGATAGCATTAGTGAATGCAGGCGGCCGACACATGCGCTTTAGAAAGTTTAATCTTTGTCCAGTGTCTGTGCTATTTTTCTCGAAGTTATGGCTGATAAAAATGGCTTTGTATTCTTTTAAACTAAAGTTGCGGCTATCACATAACCCTCTCATGCAAGCACTTGTCAATGCGGGTGTCTGTTGTTGTTGTTGTTGCAGTTTACGGTGTTTTGTTGTTGTTGTTGTTGTTGTTAGAGGTCACTCTTCCACCAGAACTAGACTTGCGTACGGCTTTTGCCGGAAGCCAATTTTTATAGTTTATATAAAGTTTTAAATATGGATATTATTATTATTATTATTATTATTATTATTATTATTATTATTATTATTTTATTTATTTATTTATTTATTTATATTTTTTACAAAAACCCATCGCTTCACTTCAGAAGTCCTTTATTAACCCCTTGGAACAGTCTGGATTACTTTTATGATGGATGGATATGCTTTTTTTGGGCTTAAAATTGTAGGTTATCATTCACTCCCATTATAAAGCTTGGATAAGCCAGGATATTTTTTAATATAACTCTGATTGTGTTTGTCTGAAAGAAGAACGTCATAATACTCCTAGGATAGCTTGAGGGTAAGTAAATCATGGGATAATTTTCATTTCTGGGTGAGCTATCTCTTTAAAGCTTCTCTTCTGTTGATGACAACCAGTTTATAAGTGCTTCCCCTTACATGTTTGGGAATGTGATGAACATTACGCAAGGAGAACTGGTTTCAGATATCCACTAAAATGATCTAGTTATTCCAGTTCAATAGTATATTAGTCTAGATATATATTTTGTATTGCAATGCAAAGACATTAAGTGCACTGTTCACCTTCCCGTCCAAATGTTTGAATGTCCAAATGTTAATTTTAATTAATAATTATGCAGTTATTTAGTAGACACTTTCAAATAAAGCTTCTTACATTATACTTATAACAGGCACAGTATACTCAAGGTCACTGGTGATAGTTTTAAACTACAACCTTGTGGTTGCTCACGCCAGATCACTGAGTCACACTACTATGATTAATATGTTGTGTACTGTATTGGTAGGAAACTGCTGCGTAAGCTCCTTAAACTGTTTGAAGGGTTGTATAATTTTTTTTATATATTGGCCTGTAGTTGTACGACCCACAGTAAATCTTATGCAAAGCGGAGCTGGAAACAGTCTTCTGGGTCCAATTGCGGTGTCACTGAACATAACTGCCATGTAAAACTCACAGATTGTGGAGGAAAATACTCGAAAAATACTGCTGCATTTGTTTTGTTGTTGTTTTTTTTTTTTCTCAAAATCTTAAATTGAATTATTATTTCTGCTCTGCTTTCTCTGTTGCTGCTGGCTTGGCTCAGAAGTGCACCACTAGCTTCCCTAGGTCCAGCTGTCTTGGCCAAACTATATTGGAAAGTGACAGAAGAGCTGGCCTGGGATCTGTGCTTTTATTTGTTTTTTGGTCTGTCCCTGTTGTCCTATGAAGCACATTTATAGCACCACAGATGTGAAGCAGACGCAGGCCTCTGCAAGCCTCTGATAACAGTATGAAAGCGACGTGATGTCAGAGTCTCAGTCTGTAATTAAGAAATAAGAAGAATCAAAACTCATTTGAAGGAATGGCTTCTGCTTTTTTCTGATTTGCTTTAAAGGAACAGTTCAATCAAAAATGTTGTCATCATTTACTCGCCCTCATGTCGTTCCAGACCAATATGAGTTTCTTTCTTCTGTGGGACACAAAAGGAGTTTTTTTCTTTTCAGAAAAGTTGAGGAGTTTTGGGTGAACTATCACTTAAATATTATATTTTGAATATTTTGTGTAATAATTGGTGTGTGTCCATCAGGTCGTGTCTGCTGTTGATTGCGGATTGTCCTTCTCTCGTCCAAGAGGAATTGGATCTTATCAACGCCCTCTCTCGACTGGAGCAGTTTGGCGTAAAAGTTCTTCCCTTACAAGGTAATGCAGCACTAACCTATTACTATTGTTCGAAAATATGTTATCTCTCCATTTCCTTCAGGAGATTGGTGCTCAAGATGACATCATCAAATTGACAATTGGAGAATAAGCCCCTGATGTTCCTGTTTGTATTTATTGCTCTGTTCAGGTTTGAGGAAAAAAAAAGGTTAAAATATAGCAAAAAAAATCAATTTTTCACACTAGTGATGATATTTGAAATACATTAAGGTTTAAAGCTTTCTGGTCAGTAAGATATACATTTTTAAGAAATTAATTTTGCTTAGCAAGGTTGTATTAAATTGATCAAAAGTGACAGTAAATATATATAATGTTACAAAAGTTTCTTGAGCACCAAATTAGCATATCAGAATGATTTTGGTAGGATCATGTGACACTGAAGACTGGAGTAATGATGCTGAACATTCAGCTTTGCCATCACAGGAATAAATTATATTTTAATATATATTAAAATAAAAAAATAGTTATTTTAAATTGTAATATTATTTCACAGTATTAGCATTTTTACTGGATTCCAAAGGTTTGAACATTAGTCTTAATGTTCATGTTTATGTTTATGTATTTGCTCTAAAATGGCTCAAAATAGTAATTTTTTCCCATCATTTTGACCAAATAGCCAGATCTGTTCCAGTCAGAAAGGACCTTTATAGTGTTGGTCTATATACACATAAAATGAACATGACTCTGTTTATTTTCCTCTCCAGAGTCTTACATTTCAAGTTAAAAGCAGTTCAGCCTCAAAAAACATGGTGTTCTCCATTCTTTATTTCTTAATTCATCAAGACTTGCGTTCTTGTGATTATATAGTAACTGACACATTCATCTATCGTCAAGAGATTTTCTTTACTCATTTTCAGTTTTCTGTAGAGGCTACAAAGGAGAAATCTGGTAAAACCAATGTTAATGTTCTGGAGATCCAAAGCAGACAATCATCTAATGTTAATCTGTTGTTGTTAGTGAAGCACATTTGTGAGATGGTAGAGACAAATTTCAAGGTATCATTGATAATACAACTCAAGTGAAATGTCAAGTAAAAGTACTCATGTTTCTAAAAAGGGAAGGCCTCTTTAGCCCCATGTGTGCTTCTCCCGGTGTCCTTTTGAAGAAGCGAGGAAACTGTTTTATCTAGTCAAGACAAGGCTAGGAGCAGCTCAACTCTCTTTCCTAAACTTATGAAGGAAGTCTGAATACATCAAGTGGAAACTCTCCTTGAGCTCATTCGCTCTTCCTGACCCGAGTGACCCCGCAGCTGTCTGTGCGCGCCAGTCTTTTTCCTAGCAGACGAAGTTATACACTCAACAGGGAGCTGTAGCCTGCCTCAAAGCTCGACTTACTGCTTAATTTAACTGCTTATTTGCCATCTTTTTCTCAGATTTTCTCCATTCATTTAAATCTTTGCTTTTCTATTATATAAATAAAGGAGCGAAAGCTAAAGACGCAAAAGCTGAAATGTAATCAAATACACTCACGTTTAAGCAAACAAAAATCCTCTTAGTGGCGCACACACAGAGGCACGGCTGTTTTTGGAACCAGGTTAATGGCTTTGGCAGGTGCTACTGATGGCTGGCTGGTCGTGTGCGGTTCAGGTGCTGCCCCTGTGGTGTCTCCTCTGAAGATGGAGCTGTCTGCCCACCCGCAGGCCTGTAACTCGTGGCCCTGCTCGGCCCCCTGCCTGCTGCAGACCAGCGTGACCTCCAGCACAGACCACTTCCAGCTCAATATTTTAAACTGTGCTCAGTCAGACAGCAGAGACCTGCTTTGTGTCCATCCAATTACCACACATCACAACTACTTGCTTGTTATGACAGGAAGTGTGGAGAATGTGTGCGGTGAATTACGTACTTTTTCAGTTTAGATCTTTGCTGTGTTCTAAATAGAATACTACCTGATGCATACTGCACAGTACATAGTGTATACTGCATATTATTTTACATGGTACATAGTGTATACTGCAATATTTTATTTATTTTATTTTGTCATTTAAAGAGCACGTTAGTAATATGCGCCTATAGGCGGGTCCACAACGCGTGTACACTCTGCTTGTTACACGTACAGGGATGCGCAGCAGCACACAAACATGCCAAATATAAATATATATAAAAATAAAAGGATTACAGTGTAAAAGGTTATTATTGTGTGCATAAAGATAAAAATGCTTTGGTGGAATCTGGCTTGTCCTGTTGATGGTCTGCTCGCACGCTTTAACCTTGCACACGAGCAGATCAGTTTCCTCGCTAGAGAAGCATTCAATTTTTCCGCTTGCAAATTCCGCCATATAAATAGCAATCTGCCATGGAGTGAGCACAACTGGCTTTAAAGGGAATGGGAGATGAGACTCTGATTTATTGGATGTTACGCCCAAAACACACCCATTACTCATTAAGAGAATAGGGTCTGACCATTTGTCCCTTCGTTAAACTAGCATAAATGGATTCGGACACGCCCTAAGTGCACCTGCACTGTACGCTTTAGACCATGCGCTTAGATCGTTAAAATAGGGCCATTTAACTACTTTGTCCTCTATGCAAGGATAAATTTGATTTTAAGGTGTCGACCATTACCTGAAATTAGGTGAAAGTATCCATAACTTCATTTCTCATAAAAGGAAAAAAGAAAAGTGGTCCAGAGATGCAACTTGCCCCACATTAAGGATTTCATTTCAAATAAAAAATGAGGATAAATGGGAACAACAAAAAATACTTGTATATCATAGCCATTTCTCAAGATTTGATTTGTTGCATGTTATCCACATTTTCATAAACCTGTTAGGAAAACTGTTTTATTCAATATTAAAAATGGAATATTTAAAGATTTATGAATATTTTAATATGAGTCTTTTAACATTTTTTGATATAATAAAAAATTTTTATTTCCTGCATTTGTACAGTAGGCAAAACTTACTTTCAGTATTATTTGCGCTTACCATAAAGTGTCTGGCACACTTTACCCCACAAATCATTTTGTCTGGAAAATTAATGGCTGATCTTTAAAAAAAAAAAAAAAAAAAAAAAACTTTATGGTTTACATGACACTGAATTTTTTTCTGAACATTAAACTGCATTTCACTTTTTCATGGGTGTCCTTCAAGGCTGCTATATATGATGGGCTATGTCTAAATATATGGTCATGTGACAGTTTGTCTGATATTCTTTAGAGATTACAAATAACATTGGCTCAGTGTAGAGAAATCTAGTAAAACCAATGTTAACATTAAATCTGATGATCTAAAGTGAAGAATCTCCAACTATCAATGTGTTTTTGTGTAAATATATGGTCATATGGTCATAAATTTTGCCACATTAGTGGGTTTGTTTGAAACAGTGATTGTATACTGCACAATTGTGGCTATTCTAGCCGGTATATACAGTACTGCATAGGCTACTGCATTTCTGCTAGGTCTTAACTTTGGTCTTTGTTTTGTCCCACTCTCTCATTTCCTCTTTCTCTCTGCAGTGCGTCTGCGGACAGATCGTCTATCATTGATAAAGGAGTGCATCTCTCAGTGCCCTACTGCGTACAGACAGTCCACACTCCTGCTCAGCCTGGCCAGACTGCTGCGCGTTGCAGGTAAAAACCGAATGAAAACTTCCCACAGCATCAGCCTTGCGGTCCATTTATGTATGTTCGTTGCAGAAAAATGCTTGATCAGAAGTATTCAGGTCAAGATTCATCAACACTGTCAGAGACAGCCTGCCACAGCAGTTACAATAAAAATTACCCACATCTGTTCTTGGCATTGCTTCAACTAGGGCTTTCTTTAAGTCGTTAGGCAATGTAATCCCTGAAAGTTATGAATATTTTGATGACATTCCAACATGACAAGACAGTTGTGTACTACAGCGACTATTTCTTATAGATTAAACAGTGCTAATCTGTAAGCTTTACAGTGTGTGTTTAATCTGTATCTGCTGAGTCAGCAGCGTCCTGTCTACAGGTGAATAAATAGATGAATACGCATGAGTGAGGGATTGAATGAATAAGTAGGCATTTCTTTGAAGTATGCTTTGCTCAAGGGTTGGAGATTAATATAGAATCGGACAGCCCAAAAAGATGCGCATCAGAGATGTGACCTCATGAATCAACAATCAGTTGGTTCCATGAATCAGCATGAAGTCAAGTGAAGAGATTGTATAAGATTAGTCTTGTTAGCTTTCAATCTCTCTTTTTTTTTTTTTTTTTTTTTTCGGAAGTAAATCCGTTGTGCATTTTTGTAACACTGACTTGTGGATCGAAAATATATCCAATTTATATTTGTACACAGCCCCATTTTTTCAAAGTGTTGTGTTGTCCGCTGCAGATAATTGGTCTGTGCTGTTTTGTCCCACATTTGGAATGTTTGGCTTTCGGTGTTTCATACACAGGAAATGGCAGTGCAAAATCAAAGACAGTGGGGTAATTTTGCAGTCGTACCAGTTCATCCTAGCAAAATTGAGTCACACTGACAGGATAAATGGGTGCAAAATGCAACCCTGGTATAAATTAGCCACTTTTCACAAATAGGGTACAAAATCATCTTGCGGCTTTTAAAAAGTTAAACCGTCATTTCATTTCTTTTTCAACAAACAGTCAATGAAAGATTAACCTTTAAAAATATTGATCATCAACATTAGTCTCTGCAAAAATATTAAGCAGCAAAAGTTTCTTGAGCAAGTTTCTAGATAATATATGGGTCAATGATATGACAGGTCATTTTTTTTTGTCCAAAGGCCTTAATAATAATAAAAAACAAAGATATGACATCCAAAGTATGTAAGGTAGTACAAATATATCTTTTATTTAATCCAAAAGGTTTTAATTATATTTTGCTACATATAAAAGTATTTTAAAGATTTTGAAGTGTCAAAAGGTCTTTCGGTTTAACCGTCCAAAGGCCAGTACAGCCATTTCATTTGTGATTAAAATATCAAAATATCAAAATATACCTTAAAAATTTTATAATATCATATATCAACAAACAAAATGGTATTAAAATTATGTGTAGAAGTCATTGCTTTGTTATGAGAAAGATCAATGAATTTCATTGATGTCATTTGAAATAACCAATAAAAAGGGAACCAATTTGGATAAAGTCATGCGGTCAATATCACATGGATGTGACATCATTCTGACACCTGGGGCACGTTCAAGCTCAAACCGGTGCAAAATGTTTTGCTACGTTTTCCGGGTTGAATGACATGTTTGCTGAAAATGGTGCGCAACAGGTTTGAGATAAATATTACAATATCATAGCACAACAACAGTGATCAGTAATAATGAAAAGCCTAATACAAACAATAAAAATATAATATAGATCAACACAGTCTCGGTGTCACAGATCCCTTGTTCTCCTAGACTCCATTTCCCAATATCCTCCTGTTCTCCACACCTGCACCCACTTCCCTCGTCATCTCCCTATCATCACGGATCACCTGCACCTAGGACTCTATTGTTAGCACTCCCTTTATATGACACTCACTCCCTTCACTCCTTGTCCGTTCTGAATGTTGTTTACTGTATATGTTGGCGTTCCTTACCTTTGTTTGATTAAAGTTCTATGTTCATTGTGGAAATCCGTATCAGCCTCATCTCTACACCAGCATATCATAACAGAAGAACGGACCCATAAACGACCGGATTTCCACAGAAAAAAAAAAATGGAGACTTCCACCAGCTCCCTGGCTCCTGTTCCTCCAACGCCTCTCACTCATCTGACAACCGGCGATCGCCTCATCGGGCTCCTACAGGTGGGTCGTTCGCTGGAGAGGTATGTGGAGGAGTTCGTGGAGCTTGCTTTCTTGTCTGACTGGCCTGATGCTCAGTTGATCTCCTTGTTTTTGGATGGATTGGATGACGACACTATCCGTTTTGATGAACCTGTTTTTTGTTTCTCCTTAAGCGATACTATCAATTTAATTTTGTGGTTGAATGGCTCCAAATTCTTAGTGAAAGAGGTTCAGGATCAGTGTTGTCGTCCGGTCCATCCAGAAACACGGTTGGCCGGGCCAGTTAGTCAACCTCCGGCTTCCTCCGCATGCCGCTCCAGCGAACTCCCTGCCTGCCCCAGGCTGGACCCATATTCCGCTACTGGGCCCAGTAAGCGGAGGAGGAGGAAGAAAGCGGCCCCAATGTCTCCAGAGCCCGCTCCAGTATCTCCAGAGCCCGCTCCAGTGTCTCCAGAGCCCGCTCCAGTATCTCCAGAGCCCGCTCCAGTATCTCCAGGGCCCGCTCCAGTGTCTCCAGAGCCCGCTCCAGTGTCTCCAGAGCCCGCTCCAGTATCTCCAGAGCCCGCTCCAGTATCTCCAGAGCCCGCTCCAGTATCTCCAGAGCCCGCTCCAGTATCTCCAGAGCCCGCTCCAGTATCTCCAGAGCCCGCTCCAGTATCTCCAGAGCCAGCTCCAGTCCCCACAGAGCCAGCTCCAGTGCCTGTGGGGATTTTAATTGTATTTGAGGGGATGAAATGGCCCTCAACCCCAGTCTCCTCCGAGCCAAGTTCTCCAGTCTCCTCCGAGCCAAGTTCTCCAGTCTCCTCTGAGCCAAGTTCTCCAGTCTCCTCCGAGCCAAGTTCTCCAGTCTCCTCCGAGCAAGCAGCGCCAGTCTCCGCCGAGCAAGCAGCGCCAGTCTCTGCCGAGCAAGCAGCGCCAGTCTCCGCCGAGCAAAGTTCTCCAGTCTCCGCCGCCGAGCAAAGTTCTCCAGTCTCCGCCGCCGAGCAAAGTTCTCCAGTCTCCGCCGCCGAGCAAAGTTCTCCAGTCTCCGCCGCCGAGCAAAGTTCTCCAGTCTCCGCCGCCTACGAGCCCTCAGCTCCAGCCGACGCCTACGAGCCCTCAGCTCCAGCCGACGCCTACGAGCCCTCAGCTCCAGCCGACGCCTACGAGCCCTCAGCTCCAGCCGACGCCTACGAGCCCTCAGCTCCAGCCGACGCCTACGAGCCCTCAGCTCCAGCCGCCGCCTACGAGCCCTCAGCTCCAGCCGCCGCCTACGAGCCCTCAGCTCCAGCCGCCGCCTACGAGCCCTCAGCTCCAGCCGCCGCCTACGAGCCCTCAGCTCCAGCCGCCGCCGCCGAGCCCTCAGCTCCAGCCGCCGCCGCCGAGCCCTCAGCTCCAGCCGCCGCCGCCGAGCCCTCAGCTCCAGCCGCCGCCGCCGAGCCCTCAGCTCCAGCCGCCGCCGCCGAGCCCTCAGCTCCAGCCGCCGCCGCCGAGCCCTCAGCTCCAGCCGCCGCCGCCGAGCCTGCCGCTCCAGCCGCCGCCGCCGAGCCTGCCGCTCCAGCCGCCGCCGCCGAGCCTGCCGCTCCAGCCGCCGCCGCCGAGCCTGCCGCTCCAGCCGCCGCCGCCGAGCCTGCCGCTCCAGCCGCCGCAGAGCCTGCCGCTCCAGCCTCCGCCGCCGAGCAAAGCTCTCCAGTCTCCGCCGCCGAGCAAAGCTCTCCAGTCTCCGCCGCCGAGCAAAGTTCTCCATGCTCCACCGCCCTAAGGCCCACTCCTGCCCACAGAAACAATCCCTTCCTCAGACTTTTAAAGACTTGCATTAAATTCCCCATGTATTTTTTGGGGGGGGGCCTAGTACCCGTTCCGGTACCTGTGGGTGGGGAACTCCTGGGCGGGGGTTCGGAAGCACCAGAGCCCGCCGGGGCTCCTGACCCTCCATGGCAGCCCGCTGCACCTGACCCTCCATGGCAGCCCGCTGCACCTGACCCTCCATGGCAGCCCGCTGCACCTGACCCTCCATGGCAGCCCGCTGCACCTGACCCTCCATGGCAGCCCGCTGCACCTGACCCTCCATGGCAGCCCGCTGCACCTGACCCTCCATGGCAGCCCGCTGCACCTGACCCTCCATGGCTGCCCACGGCTCCAGACCCGCCATGGTTCATGGATCCGCCCTGGAGACCTCCGTTCCTGTCCGCTCCTCTCCCTGCTCCTGCATGAGGTCTCCAGGGCGCCCGCCCCCCCTCCCGGTGTCTCCATCTACGGCGCGAGGTCGCGCCTACCGGGAGGGGGGAGTACTGTCACAGATCCCTTGTTCTCCTAGACTCCATTTCCCAATATCCTCCTGTTCTCCACACCTGCACCCACTTCCCTCGTCATCTCCCTATCATCACGGATCACCTGCACCTAGGACTCTATTGTTAGCACTCCCTTTATATGACACTCACTCCCTTCACTCCTTGTCCGTTCTGAATGTTGTTTACTGTATATGTTGGCGTTCCTTACCTTTGTTTGATTAAAGTTCTATGTTCATTGTGGAAATCCGTATCAGCCTCATCTCTACACCAGCATATCATAACACTCGGAGGTAAGAAGTGGATTATTCTTCACCTAAAATGTTTGTCTTTTCATGCTGAAATGCGAGGCAAATGTTGTATCACAATAATTAGAAGTTTCCACAAATCCCTTCACTCGATTGGGATGTTCCCTTTTATTCTGGACGGCAAGGGCAGTGACTGTAACATCGTGCATATTTTGTAGCATTAAACACGTATTTATACCGATTTAATCAGGCTCCGAAAATTCTTTAAAAAGAACACAAAGAATGGCCTTCTCAGCTGCCATAGTTGCAACTCTTGCGTCATCAGAACAGGGTGTTCAACGCACCACCGTTTCCATTTAAAAAAAGTTTTGCAACGTTTTGTCGGGGCTGAACGCAGCCCAGCACAGGGCCTCGATCGTGAAGCTCAGTAACTAACACTCTTAACTAATTGAAAAAAATTAATGTTTTCCTGAAACATCAGGTCATTCGGTACAACTTTTATAAAACATTGACTAAATATAAAATTTTGATTGTCCTTTTGCCAGCTAGATAGCAAGCTAGCTAGCTAGCTAGCTAGATATCAGCCTGTTAGCATTGTTTGAAAATATCGTCATTCTGTAAAACCAAACCGGTTAAACTGAATGACTTTTTTGGTGACAAATTTTGACCATCTTGTAAATAAACGACAAAAGCAGTGTTAATTGATTATAAAAACCACATAATCTCATTGTTAACACTTAATAAATCTTATGTCTCCATTATGTTTTGTTGTTGTTGTTTTTACTTTTTTTTTAACTTATAATAGCTTAGGTAACCTGGATGAATGGTTGAGTTTCATTTGAAACATTTTTTGTGAATATTGAGAAATATGAGATTTATTTTCAATTAAATGGTGTTACTACTTATGTGCCACAATTTTTGAGCAGTGTTTAATAGAGGTAACAGATCAATATTACATATTACAAAGGGTTATCTATCAAACCAACAGATTATGTCAAAACTACGACATTGCTGCATGATTTAATTGTTGAATAAATCTGAGGTCATATAGCCCAAAATCAGCATTTGAATAGGTGATACTTAAATTTAATATTTAATCTACTTTTCATGATTTTCATAGATTTATTTTATGCTAAATAATAGTTTATTATAATAATAGTTCAGACATCAAAAGCATGGAATTGCCACCAAAGACTTTATATATAGAAAGACGGTGCACTCGTATTATTATGAATAGGAGAAAGTGCAACACACAATATGACGGAATAAGTCCCGCCTTCTAAACAAGAGCAAATCATCGATTGGTAAAATCATTGTGTCACTGCAGCTGCCGTTAGAAGCTCCGGTTTCTATAGAGATGAGCACTTAGGACTGCACATTAGCTTGATCCAGCCAGAAAAGTGCTGGGGTTTTTTGTCATGATTCAAGCATTTACAAACAAAATTTATGAGACAGTTGTTGTCATATTTCATTGGTGATTTCAAATATGAAATTTAATCGAAAGCTTGGCGAACAGCTTTGGAGTATCTGATGTTTCCCCATTCAAAGAGATAAGAGCTGCACTTGCATGCCTTCAAGGCGTTTCAAAGATGGTCGCCGAGTGACATTACTTGTCTTAAGGGGACTTTGTTGGCACCTCCTTTAAAAAAAAAAAAAAAAAAAGTCAAGGGACACCAGAGTGGCCCCCATTTGTAGGAATTGCCATTCACCTCAAACTCTTTCAGCCACTTATTTTGTGAGTCAGCATGGATGTCAGCTGTCTTCTCCTAGGTGAAGGGTTCAGTGCATGTGTTGGTTGCAGGGGGTAATTGAGGTGATTCTAAAGCTCTGACTCTCTTCTGAACATGTCAGGCAGATCAGTATGCAGGACATCAGAAGCTCTTCTTGTCGTATATTGTGGAATTGATTAGCTCACTATGAAGTGACTGGGTGTTTGCCGTGCTAGTGTTTGATGTATTCACCTTGGCTTACCCTCGACTAATGCCCGTAGGGCTGTTTTGTTTGCGTGCGTGTCAGCGCACCTGCGCCTGTACCTTTGCTGGCATGGGAGAAAGGTGAAATGAGGAGAAACAGAGCAATAAATGCTCCTGATATATCAAGACTTCCATGTCACATCTAAATCAGTCCATGACTGAAATATGCCACTTCCCGTAGTATTGACCCTTTCGATTTTACGGGCAAATAATCATATCCATGCAATCGCAGGCGCTGACACACATGCACACACTCGCTTTCCTGCCTCCTCTAGTATTATTGCCTGTCTGGCCTTTGATGCTCGACATACACTTTAATGAAAAAGACAACCCCTATCACTGTTTTCATCAGGCTTCATGGTATTCTTTATTTTCTTATTTTGGACTGAGATCAGAGCTGCGTAAGGGGGCATTCTCTGAGATGTGATTGTGATATTTGTACAACATCTAAGCAGCCATCCAGGAATTTCTCAGAAAAACATCTGAAAGGAAATTAATTTACTGCTGAGCAGTTTCATATTCTGGACCGTGGCACTTCATTCAGACTGAACATTTGAGAAGGAGAATGATCTTTTATGGTATTTTTGAAAATATATGATAGTGATCAGAACCTGAGGATGAGAAGTTTATTAGTGAACTTTGAAATGAGTGACAAGTTCTTTAATTGTGCTGCTGATGATGCTAATAACAGCCAGATGATATAATAGCATTTAACATTTAATGTTGCAGAAAGTATCTCATGGTTGTGTGATGGTTTTGGTGTTGGTTTAGGTGATGATGAGGCCAGGAGGAAGGGTCAGGTGCTCACGCTGTTGGCAAAACAGGCTCTTAACTGTCAGGAATTCAAGGCCTCCTACATCCACTGCCAGGATCTGATGGCTGCAGGTAAGCCGGCACAGCTTGACTCTAAATCTCACTTCACTTTCTACTTTGTTTTCATCCAAATCAGAAATGCACTGCAGATTTTAAGGGATCCGACTTTTGTTTTCTTTAAAATCTTCAAGCTTAAGAGTTTTAAGAGAAAACTCCTCTCAAATCATGTGAGGATTACATATTACAGTAATATTTTTTGCTGTTCCAAACCTGTATGAATTTCTTTGTTCTGCTGAACACAAAGGAAAATATTTGGATGAATGTCAGTAACCAAACAAATCTCGCCCCCCATTTACTACCATAGCAGGAAAAATAAATACTATGGTAGTAAATGGGGGAAAGATCTGTTTGGTTACTGACATTCTTCCAAATATCTTCCTTTGTGTTCAGCAGAACAAAGAAATTCATACAGGTTTGGAACTACTTGAGAGTGAGTAAATGATGACAGAATTTTCATTTTTGGGTGAACTATTCCTTTAAACCTATTTCACCTACTTCCCCTCCCCTTTGCCATAGTTCTTGCATAGTAACTGTAGTGCATTTCTGGTCTTGTTGAATTTATTACTGATAAATAGTTGAAGCAATGACATGTGATAGGAGAGGAGAGATGGGAATGAGATCAGGAAAGGACCACAAGTAAACACAGATAAAACCATTGTAGACTTTTTATTACCATGAAAAGTCATGATCTACATATGATATCATGATGTATTTTTTTTTGTAAATGATATTTGTTGTGAAAAAAAGTAGCATAAACGTCTAGAAACTACAATAACATTTGTCAGCAGAAAAAATAAGCAAAAGTTTGTGTTCAGTAAGACTTTTTTAAAAGAAATTATTACTAGTGAGTGACCGTAAAGACGTTTATTAAAAAAAAAAAAATCACTAAATGCTGTTCATTTGAACTTTCTATTTATCAAACAAAACTATTAATAAACATTAACAAGAATAAAAAATGTTTCTTGAGCACCAAATCAGCCTATTACAGTGATTTCTGAAGGATCATGTGACACTTAACTTTATATCTGATAGTATGAATTCACATTTCCACCAAAAGAGCTTATAATTGAAGTTAATTAACTTTAGTGTTAATATTGAAATAGTCTGCAGGGTTCTCAAATTATTAAAGAATCTGCCAATATAAGTATAAAATACCAGTGTTAAAAGTATGGTCTGCAAATTTAGAAAAGTCATGGGAATTGACCCTTCGCCGGGAGTTTGATAAGCGAACTAACCAATCAGAACGCAGAATCCGCCAGTTTGTCCGACAAAGCAGTCAGGAGTTAGAAGATTAACCTCGGTGGAGTTAAACTTGAAAAATTGTGTATATTGATGTCTTTCCGTGTTTGAAACAACATTCATTCTCGTGTTCATTCATGTTTATTTGATGCTATAAATGAACTGCTAGAAAGAGATGATGGGTTCACGAGCCTCCTGAGCTGAGGCACTACAGCAATCTGTCACGACCATGGTCACGACACATTAAAGAGCCACAAAACGATTTTTATTGTTTGAATTTGTTGCAGGCCCCGCCTCTGGAGACCTGTCAGACTGATTACTGTCCCTGTTAAAACAGGATAAAATGAAAAGACCGGGAGAGTCGCGTCTGCTCCTTCACAGCTCCTCTTGGCATGAGGAAGCATGCGCAGTTCTGGCGACTCCCGGGCCAGAATATCAAAATAAGAGTCCTTTTTTCTGTCCATATACACCAATATACATTTGACAGATTGCACACTGCATAAAAAAATATAAAATATATAAAATATACAGACTTCAGAGTAAAGGAAAAAACACTATTGTGTACATACTTTGTGTGTATCACAAATTTCTTTAAAAAAAACTACACAGTTTGAAAGCTGGGACTTTGTTTAATATCATATAACCTGCTTTTTTTCTTGTGTGTCGACGTGTTGTCAGTGTCCTCTTTGCTCCGCGATGTATTTTTCACTGTGTGTGGCGTGACGGCGCCATGGCTTGTCGGACAAAGCAACAGTAACTAAGAGGGGGCGGGTCTTTGCGAAGGGTCAATTGACAAAAGCTTAAAAAAAAAACATGAAAAAAATAATGGAAAATATTTGCTAGTTTGGCTAGGAGTTGCTCTTTATAATTATCCACGAACCATGAAAAAGACAGAGATATTAGTTTTTCATAGATATTTCATTCAAGGGTGTTGTACAGCATCAGAATCTTCTGGCAGAATTTTGATTTTTTCATAAGTGAGGTTTGAGTAGTAAAATGTTTTGAGTGTGATCAGCAGGACCATCGTTATCATTCTAGGCAGATTCATCTTTAGTCAGAGCTCAAAGGTGTTTTATGTGTGTGTGTGCTTGTGTGGTGCTGTTCAGTCAGTGTGCCATCAGATATTGGAAAGAGACTGGTGTTGCGTGCATGTGTGTGTATGCTTCAGGCTGGGGTAGATTAATGCAGGCTTGAGAACAGAAGATGTGCTAATCTCTGATTGCTATCGGCAGCAGTCTCACAGCCTCGCTAACATCAGTGTGGAAAATGGGTTAGCTTCTCTCCTGCTTCACTGTGTAATTATTCAGTCACATGGAGAATGAGGAAGAGAGGGAGAGTGCTAGAGATTAGAAAGATTTACTGAATACATGAGGCAAGAAGAGCCATGGATGGAAAAGCAAGAATATAACTGCAACATAATCTTGAAACTTTGCTAACTCGAAGCGCAGAGCTACAATGGCTGGTGCTGAAGTGGGGGATTGTGGGTTTTGTTGTTTTTATTGTTGCTGGGCAGATGTTGTAAGACATGAGTATATGTCTATATGTCTGTCTTTGTATTTCTACTGTATCTATATGTATGTCTGTCTACATCTACTTTATCTGTCTATCTTTGTCTACTCTGTCTAAACCTATGTCTGTCTATCCATCCATCCATGTCTGTCTAGCCAACATTTATTGACAGAATTTAGTTTTCTAGTCAAAAATTACTCATTTGGAAGGTTTTTCCATTTTCATTTCCGTTAAATTCAAATTTGAATGCCAATTAAATATTCATGAATTGAATCGGAATTTAAAAGCCAGTGCTGAACAGTGCTCAACCCTGAAAAACAGTGGTTTATAAGTGCTGTTTTTATGAGATGTATTTTTTTGTCTCTTTTGAAACTCTCTATGGGAGTTTAATGTCCAGTATATGACTTTGCTGTTGATAAATTTCTTATTTCTTGTTTTATTTTTTACTCTCTCACTCTAGGCTATAGTGATGGTTGGGATGTGTGCGCCCAGCTGGGGCAGTGTGAGACGTACTCGCAGCTCTCTGCCCGCCAGGAGCTGATGGCGTTCTCCCTCACACACTGTCCTCCCAGCTCTATCCAGAACCTGTTAGCCGCTTCCAGTTCCCTTCAGACGCAGGTGCCTTTTTGTCCACTTAGATCTGTTGTCCCTCTATTTTTATATATGTATGGAGAGAAAGAGATGCTTGCTAGTGTCCAGGTACAACATATAATATTTCCAGTTGTCAGTAACTAGTAATTTCTGAAACTGCTGACCTCCACTGCAGTCATAGTTTAAAACCCCAGGATGCCTCTTATATTTATAGCTGGTATGCTCTGAATCATTCTTCTATAGAAACATTTGCCAAGTTCCCTGCTTTTTTTCTTCTGTAGTTTTTGCCTATATGCATATGTTGTGTTGGACGCATGGGCAGACTCTAGACTTAAAATGGAGCTTTTAAGTTTTAGAAATCACCGCCAGCACACATACTATTAACCCCCAAGCACTCTTTCCAGCTCAAGCTGCCTCTATCTCCCTCTGTGTTGACTGCTTTGGTGTCAGGCTGCTTTCAGGAAAGACCTAAAGTAGATTTACGTATACCAAGATAGATGCCACATTGAAACACTCAAAGAAAATGTATTGAGGAATGGAATAGTAATTTAAATAAGTTTTACTGCGGTGTCAAGTATAAATACTGGCAGAACGATTAAACATTTAAGAGCAAAGAAAATTGAAGAGAAAAAAGGTATTATGCTGAAGGGCAGGAATGAAAAAGTCAATGCTTTGCTCTCTTCTCTTGTCTTAGGTTCTGTACCAGGCTGTAAATTACAAGATTGATCCCTCTCAAGCCCGGAGAACAGGCAGCGAGCTGTCAGAGGTAAAGAACAACGTTTCTGCATACATCACATCAGAGGTCTTTATTTAGTGTGACACTTTGAAGTGCAAATATTTTTTGAGTAATAAATCCTTACTAATTGTCCTCCTTGAATATTGTGCATTACCTCTATACAACATTTTTGTGTTACTCTTTCTGAGAAGCCTTTATGTGAATAGTTTGTGCTTTGGTGTGTCCATGGACTTTTCTTTATCAACATTAACATTTAACTTTACTAGATAAATTTAACTGGTCCTAAGTTGTGACAAATTAATTTTTAAACATATATAAATAAAACATTAAAGGGGCAATGACATGAGAAATCAAATTTGCCTTGATCTTTTGACATACAGTATAAGAGGTCTTTGTACCATTAAAGGATTAGTTCACTTTTAAATAAACTTTTGCTGATAATTTACTTACCCCCATGTCATCCAAGATGTCCATGTCTTTCTTTCTTCAGTCGAAAAGAAATTAAGGTTTTTGATGAAAACATTCCAGGATTTTTCTCCATATAGTGGACTTCACCAAACGGTTCAAGGTCCAAATGACAGTTTCAATGCAGCTTCAAAGGGCTTTAAACAATACCAAATGATGAATAAGGGTCTTATCTAGAGAAACGATCGGTCATTTAAAAAAAAAAAAAAAAAAATTAAGTTTTATAAGCACAAATGCTTGCCTTGCTCTGTTCTGCATTGCGCGTTTGTGACGTCACATAATACGCAAATACGTTGAAAAGGTCACGCTTGACGTAGGCAGAAGTACAGAGTTGGTGTTTACAAAAAAAGGTAGAACAACTAATGGTTCTTCCATCCTGTGTTGTCAGTGCCATCAGACTGTCATACCCTTCTTCATCAGAACAAAAACACCTTTAAAGGGGGTCGCACACCGGACACGAAGCTCAGCACCGCGCCACGCCTTTAAAATTCGAACGCATTGTTTTCTATGAGCACACCGGTGGAGATATTCGGCGCCTGTCCGCGGCCCCCTTTACGGTGGAAATCCATTTTGTCTGGTAATGCAACGAGATGGAAACAGGGACTGACTGATTCTAATGGCGGGATTGAAATGGTCCAGTCGTGGCAGCATTGAGATTCTTCTTCTGTTGGCAATGGTTGGCATTTGCCACATGTGCACCAACACGTCTCGTTAGATCTTGTCTGCCCGATGCTTGAGAAGTGTGTGTAACTCATCTTCTCCTCAAAGTTCAAAATTGTCCGACATTGTTGTTTTACCTTTTTTTTGTAAACGTAGTAAAAAAGTTAGTATTTGCACGTTCAACTTGTAAACACCGACTCGGTACTTCCGCCTACGTCAAGCGTGACCTTTTCAACGTAATTGGGTATTACGTGACGTCACGAACGTGCATCACAGAACAGAGAAAGGTGAGCATTTTTGCTTATAAAACTTTTTTTTTTTTTTTTAATTGAAATGACCGATCGTTTCACTAGATAAGACCCTTATTTATCGTCTGGTGTCGTTGCACTGGAACGGTCATTTGGACCTTGAACCGTTTGATGCCCATTGAAGTCCACTATATGGAGAAAAATCCTGGAATGTTTTCATCATAAACCTTAATTTCTTTTGGACTGAAGAAAGAAAGACATGGACATCTTGGATGACATGGGGGTCAGTAAATTATCAGCAAAAGTTTATTTAAAAATGAACTAATCCTTTAAAACATTCTGCAAGTTTCATAGCTTAAAATGTCCTCCTCATTATGAACAGCGTCGGAAACAAGTGGATGGTTTATTTTAATGGCATCCCGGATCGTGTCGGAGGATTATGTGTTTGTTAAGAGCATTTTGTTTTGTAAACACAGTGTAATGGAGAGTTTGCAAAAAAAAACTTTTGTTGAAAGATGAAGCCGCCAACTGTGTTGGATCTGAGCTGACAGCAGCTGCATCACAAGCCATAAGTAAATTATTTAATAATGCTTCATCTGTAAATGACAGTTTTATATGAGTAATGTTTTCAAAACACTTACTTGCTTGCAATAGCGAGTGGCCATTGATGCTGTTTCCTATGCAATGACGTTAGCCAATCATAACAGTGGCCATTTATTGACAAGCCCTAAAAGGAGCCACTTCTGAAAAATGTATTTTCAGACAGGGTTAGAATGAAGGTTGAAAATAATCATTTTACTGCATATATATGTGTTTTTGTGTGAAAAAAAAAACGTATTAACATTGTATGCTGTTACGGACTGCTCAGAGACTTTGCTTGAAGATCCAAATGCAGTTTTATTGGGACAATCCAGACTCGTAATCCATATAACAGGCAAAAGGTCAAACTCACGGGCAAACAATCCAAATGAGCAACCGGGCAGAAAACACAGACAAAGGGTATTCCAGAAAAAAGGGAATCAAAAAACCAACACTCAGGAAACCAGAATAACGCTAAAAAAATGCAGTGTAACAACAAACAAGACTTCGCAAAAACTGATAGAAAACACAGGGCTTATATGAGACACAGCTGAATGTAATGAAGCATAATGAGCCCAAAGGATATGGGAAATGCAATTCATAAAGCGGTAAAGGAGACATAAGGAGTGCCTATCATAGACTGGCAGGTGTGACATAACTGAACCTCAGTGAACTTATTAAAATAGAATAAAAAAATCAATTTCATGACCCCTTTAAACAATAATAATAATAATTATTATTATTATATTGAAGAAGATTAAGAAGATTTTGAAGATTAAGAAGCTACCTTTATTCTCTTTTGAAATGATAAATGATAAATTGTTCACAGTAAGACACTGAACCTGCAATAAGCAAGTAAAAAGTGTCTATTTGGACTTTTTGCTGACTGTAAGCTTTCATCGCACGTTTTTACATGAGCACCCATGCTTCATTCATGGCTATAAAATGGTAAAATCTTCCCCTGGATCATTACATTATAGTGGGCTATAAAGCACAGCCTCTGACTGAACTATGAATTCAATGCCTCAGTGACAGTCTCTCTCTGCATTTTTCATACGGTGTAAATATGGCTTCAGAGCCCAGCTACTTTACTCATAGCAAACACTGTTTTCACCTCACCATGAGAAAAGATACCCCATGTTTAAAGATTCATGTGCGCACAAAAATACATTTGTGTAAATGTTTGTGGTGTTTATCTGCTAAATGTGCTGAATGAAGTATTCATGAGGTCAAATGCGTGGTTTAGCTTTGTACATAGTCTAGGAGGGCAGTGTGAGCTAGTGTTCAGTTCCTGTGTTTCTGACATTTTTTGAAAAGTTCAACTAGCACAGTGATAACATGTAAACAGCTGCATTAGCTTTGGTTTTTGTCATGTTGCTACAGAGAGCTGGCGGTGCTTTGCTCCGTTGATGGGGGAGAGCATTTTCGCTCAGGAGTCAATTTACATCTCTTTGCCTATACCTTCATTTATAATGCATGCTGACTTTAGCGCAACGAGATGACTATAGTTGCGCTTTTGTTTGTTTCGTGGGATTAAAGGGAAATCTCTGTCCCTGCTGGGATTTCCTCTAGTTTCTTTGTGTCTGTATTTTCCCTTCTGGGTAACACTTGCCTTAAACGGGACCTAAAAAGATGTAATATAAGTCTCTCATGTCCCCAGAATGTGTCTGAAGTTACAGCTCAAAATACCCCACATATCATTTATTATAGCTTGTCAAATTTGCCTCTATGTGGGTTTGAGCAAAAACACGCCATTTTTGTTTGTCCCTTTAAATGCAAATGAGCTGCTGCTCCCGGCCCGGTTTCCAAAAGAGGGTGGAACTTTAACAGCTCACGCTTCAGTTCCTCAACAATAACAAAGCTGGAGAATCTCATGCAGCCAAAATGACAATTGTCCGTAACGGTGTTCAGCCATAAACCAGAGTCAGACACTGATGGAGTGACTCAGGAAGAAGTTACAACTTTTAGAATGCATCTGGATGTTTCTGAATGGTAGGGCTGTGACGGTGGCAATTTTTTACTACCGTGGTAGGAAATCGCCAACAAACGCCGGTGTTGCGGTGGTGGGGTTAGTTGGTTTTATATATATATATAAATATTTATTTGCAACATGGAAACATTTCAAGTCCTGACTGCCCATGTTGATTTGGCATGTTTAAAAGTCCACTTCATCATTGTCCCTTTTTTGTCAAGCACTTAAACTCCCACAGCAGCTTTAGAGAAAATACTGTCTTAATGTCCCTATTGAGAAAGCCAAAGGTGTCCTACTGTAATATTTCCTGTAGCTACATTATAACCACTGTAATTTGGCTCACGTCTAACCTTTTTTGGCTGCCCTTAGCAGGCTGGATCTGCTGTTCCTGGATCAGTTAACCCAACAGACCTGCTGCACAGAACCACAGCCCGCACCATAGAGGTCCTGACCAACACCACGATGACCACCAGAGCCGTGCTGACCGCCGTCAGCGACTCCCATTGGTGGAGGGAGTCCCTCAGCTTACTTCGCCCACTGCACGTAAGTCGCATTTAAATTCAGGCTGAAAGGTTTGTTTGCTGCTCTCAGAAGTGTAACCGCGCTCCTTGCTCCATTATGCATCACTTCTCTTCAAAACACAACCACCAGGAACAGGTTGGACAAAGCTCAACAGTGACACTCGCCTGCACATTTTTTGGCAGGTGTTGTTAGGCCATTAAAACCTGGCATGATTGAACGAACCTCTCCCTGGCCGACGTCTGCGTGTCTCTTTGTGAAGTGGTTTGTTTTTTGAGTTCCTGTTTCTGTGTCCTCAGTCTGCGGGATTTGCCCGAGTCCTTCCTGTGAAATGGTTGATGACAAGCAGAAGCTTGTGCATTTCTAATGGCTTTACATCTCTCAAGGCCAGAATCAAAACCCCCCACACCCCCACCCCCGTCCTTGGCAGAAGGCTCTGGCGCCTTACGAACGTTTATGAGCGCAGCTGAAACATTAATGGCTCCTGCATGCGTGTCTGTGAATGTTTTATGAATATTCTATGAATGTTTAATGAACGTTTATCTCCTCTCAGGGACAAGTCGCGGATAGAAGCCGCACCGGTGCGGCCAATAAGAATGCAGATCTGGAGAGGCAGGGGTGCAGTCCTTTCTACGAGGAGCTGTTCGAAGATCCATATGTCAATATGGTAAATTTTACTATATCTCCTTCCTTCTGGCTTTCATCTGTCTGTTTTTCTCCTACAGCTTTATTTTCTCTCTTTCTCTCTCTTTCATTTCCATGTAATTTCCATGACATGTAAAATATATTTTAGGTAGAATTTTATAATTTCAGAATAAGAAAGCAAATACAAAACTGTAATATCCCCACTCTCCTCAATTTATATTTCAGTTTGAGGATGTGTATTCCTCGTATGACTACACTCCTCAAGAAGACTTTGCAGAAGTTTTACTGCGGACAGGCAAGCTGGCTGAAACCAACAGTGAGGGACAGAATCTCTTTCCTGCAACTGAAGGTAGTGTTCCTTATACTGTGTGTATATATACAAACATTTAAACCTAAAATCAACTCTCATCATGGTGACTAGTGACCTCACCCGCCACAGTTGATTATCCGCCATCAGTCGTTTCTCATCACCCTCTTGTTAGCTGCAGTGTCCTTGCTAGGAATGTTGTAACCTTTTGCCCCCGGGGCAGCTTCTCAGGTACCAGCCTCTCCCTCCGCCTGTCCTCGTCACTCCCTGATGTATCACCACTTGCTGGCTACATGTCTGGAAGAATAGCGTCATATTGATTAATTAATGTGTACTCACCGCAAGCAGACAGCAGTAAATAATGCGCACCCTCCCGATACAAGAGAGATAGCGGCTAGTCAAAATATCAAGGCCTTTTGCTTCAAGATGGATGAGGCGAATGAGAAAATCAATGCAGAGTGATGGGAGGGGTGCAGGAATTTTGGTGGAAGAATGCAAATAGCAAATCTCCCTTTACCTCCTCCTTTCTTATCCTCTCTTTTAATTCCTCCTGTGTCACTGTCGTTCAGCTGCGCACAACAGGCGTAAAGTCACCTTCGTGTGGGAGAACGTGAGATGAAAGGAAAGTGCTTGCGTCAGGCTGATAACGCTAAATTAATGACCTGCACGCTTAAAACGTATGCTGAATACACTTCCTATAAGAAAAGTCATGGTTCTTTGCTCTTGTTTAGATATTGCGCTCATGTCCTCTCTAATCTCTGTTCTTATGTGTGAAATGCTGATAGGTTATGAATTAAGGATGGTTTCCGCTGCTCTGATATGGTCAGAATTTTTTTTCATCTGGGCATCACACTTCTGACTATGCAACAGTGTGTAATATATATATATATATATATATATATATATATATATATATATAATGTAATTTTATACATTTCAATTATATATATCATATTTTTTCAATTATATAATCATTTTAAATATATAATTTTTATTTTTTTTATTTTTATTTTTATTATATATCTTTTCATGTGACAACACTGAAGAAATGACACTTTGCTACAATGTAAAGTATAGAGTGTACAGCTTGTATAACAGTGTAAATTTGCTGTCCCCTCAAAATAACTCAACACACAGCCATTAATGTCTAAACCGCTGGCCACAAAAGTGAGTACACCCCTAAGTAAAAATGTCCAAATTGGGCCCAATAGAGGGTATTCGTCGATGTCACTTTCCCGCCGAAAGCACGCTCCCTCAGCTGGACTGAATGGCAAAAGAACCTGCTGCGTGACTGGATTTAACAGGGGAAACTGAGAAAATGCGAGTAAAACTAACGAATTACACTAAAGGTTGGAATTGAATGTGTTCCTTAAAACTAATCCATGGATATCGACATGCAGCCAGGAGTCATGTTTCATGACATCTATATGTGCCTGATTTCGAGGGTGGGGAAATACATAAAGCAAATCTGCATGTGAATATTTTATATAACTACAATATAGGTAGGTTTAAATCTGCGTAATCACTTAAATCAATGTTATGTCGTCATATTGTCCAGCCCTAAAACATATATATAGTTTTATAGTATAGTTTTTGTCAGTGTTGTTTATTTAAAAACACACAATTATGCAGAATATAAGATCGAAAATATTTAATTGATGAGTTGTCAACATAATATATAACAATACAATATATACGGTATGATTTTACCTCAAAATCCAACATTTTGACACAAAATGATAACTGCAAATCCATGTTTCTCTGCTGGAGTTCAGATGTTTCTGTGAATTGCAGTGATCCATTTGCTTTCTTTCTGTTGCTTTCTGATTTTGTTTTTAAATATATACCTCAGGGTTTGTATCAAAGCTATTTGTACAGTCAATCACAAAGCTCTTTCCCGTTTTGGATGTGTATTGTGTGTTTTTCGCAACATTCACGCTGAAAACCAATGCTGCCGCTCAGTCTTTTGCCTCTTAGTGGACGTGACCGCAGCCGTAATGGTCGACGGTGATGTCACTTGCGTACCCTCTGTTAGCCATTAGCCCGGTGTCATGTGACTCGTTAGTGTTACAAGGTCTCAGGTGTGAATGGGGACCAGGTGTGTTAAATTTGGTGTTATCGCTCTCACTCTCTCATACTGGTCACTGGAAGTTCAACATGGCACCTCATGGCAAAGAACTCTCTGAGGATCTGAAAAAAATTGTTGCTCTACATAAAGATGGCGTAGACTATAAATGTATAAAATACTTATGTATAAAATTTACATATTTTAAATATAAAAATAATTTGATATATTTTGAAATATAAAATATATATATTTTTGTTTATATATTTATTTACTCCATCCCGCTGGCATAAATAAATAAAATTATATATGTCAAATTATGCTGGCAGGATATAATATAATAAATATGTAAACGTAAATTTTAGGGATGTCAATTTTCATAAATTCCCATGATCAATCGTTGTTTAAAATAATGATCAATTAATTGATTAATCATTAACTTCTCAAATCCTTCTTATTCCATCCTGTCAGTGTCACACGTGTAGCTTTGAAGGTTCTTTTTTTGTGTGTGCATACTGTGCATATTTTAAGTGTGTCAGTATCTTTTTTGGTCTCCATCGCGTACTTTTACACTCACACACATACGCACTCTAGAATAGAACAGAGCACATGTTTTTAAGTATAATGACAGCCTCCATCTCTGATCAGCTTCTCTGTGATGCTGTGTGAAGCCACACCTCTCTAGTTTTCGATGTTAGAGGGACTTTGAGGAAGGATGTGTTAAAAGAAGCCGTCAAACAGCTGAGAACACTAAAACCGTTACTGTTAGGAACGCTATCACCTTTGTTATTTCAGCACACGCAAGACTCCCTCTGCTCCAAGTGTTTGTGATAATGTTGTCTTGCCAAGATTGTTTGATGCGCAAAATGTCTTTGATACCATCACAGACTCAGGATGGTAGAATAAAACCTAACACTGTATTGCTGTTCTGTAAAAAATGGGAACTGATGGGCTGCCGAAAAATTACTCTCATGTGACATCACCTGCTGATCTTGCACTGCTCTTGTGTGTGTTGTACGAATGTTTACAGTTGTCCCACAGGGTGTTTGTGGTCAGATCCTAATTGATCCAATTTAGCCACAATGCCTGTAAAGGTTAGTTCTCTGTTAAATGAGGTGAAGCTTGCGATCTCAAGGTCATTATCACATAGAGTACACTTTACGGATGGAGTAATCATGTAGTATGTTGAAGTGTTTTCCATTCATTGCTGACCCTTACCTTCTCTATAACTTTCTTTCTTACATTCAAGATTAGTTGTATTTGTTCTGTTAATTTTTGTGCTGTTTTTATTGAACCCTCAGAGGTTTCAGTTATTTCATCGTTCTCAGTTGGCACATTACATTTTAATTCCCTAAAATTTGATTAGATGAGACTTATTTGAAGCAGTTAAAAGCCTTTATACGCTATCATATTTTCATATCACGATAATTGCTGAAGCTTTATTTTTGTTATCAGTTATCAGGTTTAATAACTTTTTTCTTATAACAAAAACAACTCTGACATTTAAAGGCACAATATGTAAGTTTTCGCCGTTCATTTGAATCAAAATGTAGCATGTTTTAATCCAGATTAAAATGTGAAAATGTTTACGTTTAAAAATATATAGCCTATTAAGTCTTTAAGTATGAAGTATTTAAAGGCTTAGTTCACCCAAAAATGAAAATTCCAAACCCATAAGACTTTCGTTCATCTTCGGAACACAGATGAAGATCTTTTTGATGAAATCTGAGAGCTTAGGTTCACTGATCAATGTGAAGATGAACGAAAGTCTTACGGGTTTGGAATGACATGAGGGTGAGTAATTAATGACAGAATTTTCCTTTTTGGGTGAACTAACCCTTTAAGTATTTGGTGCTGTGATGAACATTATTGTAAATACAAAATACTGAATTGACCCTTTGCCAGAAGTTTGATTGACAGGCGTTCTAACCAATCATAACGCCGAAACAGCCATTTTGTCCGACAAAGCAGTCAGGGGATTTAGTAGATTAACGTCGGTGGACTTGAACTTGAAAAATGGTGTGTACTCACTTCTTTCCGCGGTTGAAACAGCATTCCTTCTGATGTTCGTTCATGTTTATTTGATGCTATAAATTAACTAGTAGGAAGAGATGATCGGTTCACGAGCTGCTTGCACTGAGGCACTACAGCGATCTGTCATGACACATTATAGAGACACAAAATGGGATTTGTTGTTTACATTTTTTTTTTAAATTACAAAATTTGAAATTTGAGACTTTGTTTCATATCAAAAGTAACATGTCTTGTCTTGTCTGTCGATGTGTTGTCAGTGTCCTCTTTGCTCTGCGATGTATTTTTCACCGCATGAGAACATGATGTATGGCATGAGAGTGGCATGGCTTGTCAGACGTAGCAACAGTAACTAAAGAGGGTGCATGTTTTAAAAAGAAAGTAGTGCAGCCTGCTTTGTTTACGGGGTTACCAGGGTAACGACTGCATATCTGGTGTTCCCTAAGCGCCACCTACTGTCAGAGAGTAAATGTGCATTTTCATTCAGTGCGTCTCCTTCACTCGTTAATGCTTCTCATTCATTTTGGGTTTTTTTACATTAGAGTATGCATGCCTCTTTGACGTAGCATACATGCAATGTTGATGGAAATGCATTCTGAATAATTCATAATAAATAATTATTCACGGTATTTCAAAGTGCTCACGATAACAGTGCAATGTCTCGCAAATAGAAACTAAACAAACAACGAAATATTCTATTATCCTGTTGCAGGAGATTTGCACGTAAGGTAGATTTTGCATCATAGACAGCCTCTCATACCCTATTGTTTTTTAAAATGTTTTTTTGGTCGAGGGTAAGAATATGTTCTGGGCCTCAATCTGCGTTATGCTCTCAGTATTACTGTCACAGTCACAGTACACTGCCAATGAGAGCCATAGTGGCTCATTTTCATCCCTCTCTCTCTTCTGTCACGTCATGTTACAGTAAAGCAAGGAGGTGCTTCTCTGCAGGAATAACTCTGAAATATTCATCCTTTATTTTTCTCTCCGTCTCCTCTGTCATTTCATAGTGCTCCTTCAGCTGGCCAGTGATGCTTTTCCTAAAGATATGACACTCGCCCTGGCCTATTTACTGGCTCTACCTCAGGTGAGTTTGACTGCTCTATTTGCAGATCTCTCTCTTTCTCTCATTCCGAGTGACTGTGTGTGTGTGTGTGTGTGTGTGTGTGTGTGTGTGTGTGTGTGTGTGTGTGTGTGTGTGTGTGTGTGTGTGTGTGTGTGTGTGTGTGTGTGTGTGTGTGTGTGTGTGTGTGTGTGTGTGTGTGTGTGTGTGTGTGTGTGCAGGAGGGCATGCTTAAGCTCTGGTGACTCAGATTATGGTTTTTCATAACTACTTCTCTCACTGCAGTCAAAATCGTGTGGTATTGAAAGATAAAACCATTTAAAAGTCACTGAAAATCTAATATCAAGTCTAATACCTATTAGCCTCTGTCCTGGTACGTCCAGGGCCTCCATTTCAAAGTGTTATTGCATTTTCCTGATCCAGATCGGTTCATGCTCTAATAAAATCATCTGAAAAAAATCTTTATGGGCTTAAAATTGATAGCATGTCATCAGTGATGCCTCTCAGTTCATTATCAGGTGAAGTTGGGTTGAAATTGATGTCGTTAATGTGGCCATTGTCCTCTTCTGCTTTATCCTCGATGGTCCTCATGGGTCGAGTTCCTGAGACATTCAGTCACTCAAAGTACTCATCCTGCTTATTATTGACATTACTACAAGTGTCAAAGGTCCCATTATCCCATTTCATTTTTGTCACTTTATCACACACAAGTGTTGTTTGTTTGTTTGTTTGTTTTCCAGACAGGGAAAAATAGATTTTTTTTTTTTTTTTTTTTTTTTTGTGGTCTGAACTGGTCTTAATGTGGAAACGGTTGTTGAAACTTTCCCCCAGTTTCGCAGACAATGCTTAAGCGTCTCAGACTAAAATGCATGTTTGAGCGGTTTTAACTGAAAGCAACTTGAACTGGCATATCTTAAAATATGTCAGTGCCATTTTTTTTTTTTTTTTTTGTCTCAAGAAGCACACCAGTAATGTGTTTTTTTTTTTTTTTTTTTTTTTTCTAAGACATGTTTATGAAAGCTACTTGAATTTCCTAATTGAACTAAGGTCTAATCCTAGCTTAATCCTAAAACCCTGTCTGTGAAACCCGGCAATCATGTTTGTAACTTTGAATTTTTCTTAAATTTTTATTTGTCTTTTCAATTGAGTTATTTTTTTTAGTTTCCATTATATTATTGTTAGTTTGAGTTTTCTGTTTTAGTGGCATGTTTATGTTTAATTAGGTGATTTGTATAAAGTTTTATAATATACTTATATTATACTTAAAATTAATTTGAGGCCATTTTTAATTTAATTTAATTAGTTTGGAGTCATTAAAGTGTTTTTAGTCTTAGTTTTTCCTTGTTGATTTATTTTATTTTATTTTATTTTATTTATTTTATTTTTTTTGTTAATAATAATCCCATGTCATACAAAGTGCTAAGTGCAAAGTATTGTCTCAAAGTGTCCGAACACATTTGTTTTCGCTCACTCTTTCCATATATAAATGCCAATTCGCATTGCACCGACAGACGGCGACTAACGCGGACAGTCAGCAGATAACAGTATGTCACTTCTCAGACATTCCAGTACCTTACAAACACCGATTCAGCATGTTCAATGGGCAAGCACCGATCAATGGCAACAGACACACACAGGGGTAACACACCGATCCAACAAAACCCAAAAAGTCTCTGTTGCCATCTGTTGGTGCAGTGTGAATTGGCCTTAAACTATGTTGTGGTTTTGTTTGGTATATGTAACATTCTCCATGTAGTGAATGAATCAGCAGTTTTGGACACAGTACTGTATATTCGAAAAGTCTTAAGGATCAGTTTTGAAAACGAAATTAGATAAGTGTGCAGTGTTAACATGCAATGTGAACACACCTCTTATTGTTTTTCTATTTCAGGTGTTGGATGCTAACACGTGTTTTGAGAAGCAGCCCCCATCAGCACTGTCTCTGCAGTTAGCTGCGTATTACTACTCTCTTCAGATCCACTCCCGACTCGCACCCTGCTTTAAAGACAAGTGCAGCCCACTTTACCGGGTAAGCGTGTACATACACTTTTCTCTCTGTCACCCTCCATTCCACAGCCATTATTCTTTATCTGGCACTTTAGCAAGTTTCCAAACACTTACACGAGTCAAGAACAGAATTCATTAGCGATACAATAAAAGTTCTCACCTTGAAACGGCCTGATAAAACAGTATCAGCTTTTTCTCTCTTTGTTTTGCCCATTTCTCTGCACACTCCACCTCTGTCTCTTTTGCACATCTTCTACGGTGTCGTTCTTTTCCTCTTTTCTTGTAATATTTCAGGTTTATCTGCATTACACATGACAGCACTTTACCGCTTCCCTGCAAAATTTTGCATCTTCACTCTGCACGCTTCTTTTCTCATTTTTCCTGTTACTCTCTCCCCCCGTTCTATTATCATAATTCCATCTTTCATTTTCACCCTCTGTTGCACCTCAGCATCTATCCCTCTCATTCCCCTCGTAACTCTCTTCTCCTTTTCCTCCTCTCTCTCTCTCTCTCTCTCTCTCTCTCTCTCTCTCTCTCTCTCTCTGTCTCTTGGTGTGTTATAATGATGCTCCTCTCAGTTCACTTTGAGAGTTGTTAGTTAACGAGGAAGGAACACTGTCTCTATCTTATCCCTTCACACCGTGTGTTTCCTGACCACAGGACTTACTAAACACCTCATTACGATGAGCTCTAGCATCCTCATCATGAAGGTCAGCATTTATGTGCTAGTTGGCTAACACTTCATAAAACCTATAAAACATCATGAGCAAACATCAATGCTTCAAGGTTTCTCACAGGATTTGACAAAGTGAAGTGTATAATGATGATGGTAATGCGAGGAAAGATTGTGTGGCACTTTACACAAATAGGGCACCAAATGAAGTCTTTCCTGTTTTGAACAAAGAAGTGCTTAAAGGGCTAGTTCACCCCAAAAAAAAAACAAATTATGTCAGTAATTATTCACCCTTGTGTCGTTCCAAACCCATTTGTTCATCTTCAGAACACAAATGAAGATCTTTTTGATTAAATCTGAGAGCTGAGTCCCTCCATAGACAGCTACACAACTTCAAAAAGTTCATAAAGAGATAGTGAAACTTATCCATATGAATTCAGTGGTTTAGTCCAAATTATTCCAAAAAAAAAGACTCGATCACTGATCAGCAAACCTGAACAGAAGCTCAACCGAACCTGCTTGATGCACGAGAACAAACCTCTTGCAGAAGCTTAAACGTAACACATGAGAATGAACCTCATCGTTTCTTGCATGTCATGCAAACATGCTTGAGGTTCCATTGGTTTACCACAACTGATGTGTGAGCTGATGAAAGCCTAAATTAAATCTGTTCATCATATGAAGTGGTTGTTTCTCTTCAGAAAATCAGTTCATATGGATTCGTTTTCCGATCTCTTTATTTAATTTTTGAAGCGTCAGTTTCAGTTGCAAATGCAGTCCGTAGAGGGACAGAAAGCTCTGATTTCATCAAAAAGATCTTTATTTGTGTTCCTAAGATTAACAAAAGTCTTACGGGTTTGGAATGGCATAAGGGTGAGTAATTAATGACAGAATTTTTATTTTTGGGGGAACTAATCCTTTAACCTTCAGAAAATGTAAATTAGCAACCACCAGGAAGTCAAACTAAATAATATTATATGCTATTTTATGTTCTGTCAATTTTTTATGAAGTTTCGAACATGATTTAAATATAATTTTGTTTGTTTTTTGTTAAGTGAATGTAAATTGTATAATGAATTTAATTTAAATTCAGATGTGGGATGTTTGCAACTAGCTACTTTTACGGCTAAGTTGATTTTATATGTAAAAGTTTATTTAACTTTATTTATTTTTATAAAATGTCAAACATTTTTTTGCTTTCAATTCCTTTGTTCTTGTGCTTTTGATCTTTTAAAAAAACAAAACCGACAACCTAGTGTACTGTATTAGTGGAAATTGAGTAAAAACTTCTGGTAACAATTTAGTTTAGGGTACAATTCTTCCTGTTAACTAGTTGCTTATTAGCATGCATAATACTAGGATATTGACTGTTTATTAGTACTCAAGAAAACTCATAGTAATGTCTTATTCTGCATGACCATATTTTACATCCCTTAATCTTACCCAATACCTAAACTTAACAACTACCTTACTAACTATTAATAAGCAGTAATTAGGAGTTTGAGGCGTAAGTTGTATTTAATAGTGAGAATTGGACTCTAATCTAAAGTGTGACCAAACTTCTTTCCCTCCACTGATTGAAACTTGATATTTGTTCAAAAGTTGGGATCATCTTGCATCATGAAATCAGAGTCATATAGTAGTTACATTTCACACTGCTGCTTTTCATTTTCATTCCTCTCCAGTCTCACTTTCGGTGAGCAACTTCTGGTCTGCTTGTAACACTAATGTTATAGTCCTTAAAAAAGTGAAATTTCACTGTGCCCCTGAATTTTTGAGACTTTGACTCCTGAAAGATGTAAGAATAGAACCCTGCACTGAATTCAGAAGGGAAGCCTAGAAATGCACAACTTTTACAAAAGTTTTATTGGATGGAGATTGCGGTGCCTGCAAATGTTGACTCAAACTCAGAAAGACATTATATACAAATACTGTGTCACAGTTCCTCGGTTTCTTAATTTACATAAACACAAAAATACAAATGGTGAATCCATTTCAGTATGTACACAAAATAGAAGAATTTTACTCTCTCGTTTTCAAAATATGGCTTAGAAAAGGAGACAAACCAGGAAAGAAAATTATGAGTTGGAAGCGGTTTGATGTTTTAATATTTAGACAAAGTTTCAGTGAACACTTGTCTCCTGCTGACACAAGATTGGCAGTTTGAAGATATTTTGTTTTAATGAAGCAGACCTGCAAGCTAATTCTGTGAACTCATGTCATTAAACTTTTTTGCTCTTTTTAGCTTGAAACCGTCTGTGTTTGTTTCGGAGTCTTTACACAGTTCGTTTCTGAGAGCTGTCACTTAGTCATCAGCTCTCTGCTTAGCTACAGGCTGATCAGGTTGCATGACAAAACAACACAAGGAAATGTTCTTGTAATTATATCGCAAATATAAAGCAGCACTGTGGCTCTGTCGTATTTTTACAAAAATCACAGTGACAAGAAGTCAGTTTCCAGGGAAAAGAAGTTTATGTAAAGTGGGATTTTTATTTGCCTAAAAATGAAAATTCTGTCATTTACTCAACCTTGTGTTATTCCAGTATGACTTTGTTTTTACAGAACACTAAAAGAAGATATTTTGAAGAACAGTGTGTTCCAATTAAACAACACTGGACCTCATTGACATTCGTTATATAGTCAAAAAATGTTTTTCAAAATATCTTCTTTTGTGTTCCACAGAAGAAGGAATGTCATACAGGTTTGGAACAACATGAGGGTGAATAAATTATGACAATTTGCATTTCTGAGTGATCTGTCCCTTTAAAATCAAGCTATTTTTCTTTTATTTTCTATTTTCTATATCAGATAGCCCTGAAAGGACACATAAAAACAAAAACAAACAGATTTTTCGATTTACATGTCATTTGGTCCATAATTATACTAATGTTCAAAGGTTTGGGGTCAGAAAGACACATGTTTTTTAAAGAAGTTTCTTATGCTCACCAACACTCTAAAAAACACACTTTTTGGTTGTTTTCAACCTAAGGGCTGAACACATGTTGGTTAATTTTAGCCAGCAAATTGGCTTGTTTGTTTAACCCACAAAATGATTCATTTTTTCTATAATACTAGCTTTTTTTTATTTATTTTTTTTACTCTTTCACTTTTTTACTTCATACATGAATTAATGTTTATGGATTAACTTAAATCCTCTAAACATTTTTAATACATATTGCCTACATTTAAGTTTGTTTAACAAATATTAGAATACGATGCTGGATCTTGTGCCAGAGATGGCTCGCTTTCGGCGGGGGAACTGCTGACTTCACACCGCCACCCTGTGCGTTTCACACTCCATAACCTGTCCATAAATAATCAGTCTACAATTCTGAGAACATATTTTTACATCCTAAGTATTTATTTTCTCTATATTTTTGAATATAATCATAAAATTGTATGCAAGGCATCAGACGTATCATTCTAATATGTTGATTTAGTGCTCAAGAACATTGCTTATTATTATCAATGTAGAATCCTTTTTAAATCCTCTTTGAAAAACAGAAAGTTCAAAAGAACAACATTTGTTTGAAATGGAAATATTTTGTAACAATATAAAACTGGACAGGAAGGACAGAAAACAGAAACTTTGAAGCACCCGTGAACTGTGAGATCGCCCTTGAGCGCAACAGTTAGTCTCAGGGCCGCTCCAGGTTCCTGCCAGGTGTGTACAATAAATAGAACACCCGTTGAAAAAACACACTCAAATAAGGCATGTCACAAGTCTATTATTTGGTTTGATTTTATGTGCTTTTAGCATTGTTCAGATTGCGCCTCGGCAGGAAATAAAATAATGACAGACCCTTGAGTTATTACTTTAGCCTGTTTCTTTCTTCTTTCAAGTCTGAACTAGAAACTTTGAATGGCCTTTTTAAAAAGCAATACAAAAGGTCATAGAGGGAAATTGTTTGTTCATGCTTTTCAAGGTTACAGTTCGCTGGATCCACGGCCACACGCTGCCCACAGGTGCACTCAGAGTGATTTTGTGTTTCAAGGAGAGCTGAGGTAATAAGTGGCCAGTGTTTACTGTACACCGTATAGCAATTCGCACATCCGCACAAACACACTCTTCTTAATGGGTGGTAATGTTCCTCTGTGTGGTGTTGGTTAAATGCTAGAGAAAATCCATTACCGCTGATGGAAAGAGAACGAATATGATGTTCTGTGTGTTTTATTTCCATCTGTTCTCTTTCCAAGTGACATTTCGCTTCGTGTTTGCTAATATTTGTTGAAGGAGGCAGTCTTGCGACAGGCGAGCTGTAAAACAGGCCTCAAACTCCCCCGTCATTTGTACCTCTTCAAATTCTCATCGTCTTATCCATTTGTTTCTTCATTTGCCTCTCCACTCATTTCTTTCATGGTAATCCATTTATCCTTCCTTTTCTCTTAATTTAAACCTCCTCTTTCTCACCCATAACACATAATCTCTCTCTCTAGCCCATCACACATCCATCCCTGTGCTTTCCTTTGCTTTCTCGCCCTTTTTTCCCAAGAAGATCCCCCTCAGACATCATCACTATCACAGGCAGCACATGTACGTGTTGTTATTGAAAGTAAGTAGGTCCGTAGGAGCGTGCAGTCGGGCCTCTAGATGAATTCTGCTCCATCTGAAACGGCGCACTGCCTTTGCATTGCAAATTAAGCCCAACAAGATGTTTCTTTCAAATCTAAGTGCATAATTATGTTCTCTGTGTAGGAATGAGACTGTGATCCTGTTGTACTGTGACGCCCTACTAACAGTGAGCAAGTGTTTTCTCCCGTAACCGGTGTTGTTTTCTGTTCCTGATTCTGTTGAAATGGAAAGCAGTGCATGCCTTAAATGGAAGCAGTGCATCCCTGGAAAAGCATGCTTTCTACTTTTATTTGCACAAGGAAAAGATCTGTGATCTTTTGAATTACTTCAGTTTAGATGGATCTTTGTGTATAAATTAGTCTTTGATAGTGTAGTGTGCATTTGTTCTAGTTTATTTCATTGACATAAATGTGAATTGAAGATGCATTGTGTATAGGCAATTTTTGAGGTTTGGGAGTTTGGACAAAGTCTAGGCTATACACTATATAGACATTTCATATTAAATGTTATTTCAAAGGTTTTTTTTTTTTTCAACTTGCACACACAAATGTCAAAGAGTGTAAAGTTAAAACTATTTGTGCAGAACGTTCTCCATGTGCAATTTGACTTTTTTTTTTAAACAGCAGAAGAACTGTTAATCTATTTTTATATAGTCTTCAGTGTCACATGATCCCTCAGAAATCATTCTAATGTGCTGTTTTCATGCTTAAGAATAATTTATCAATGTTAAAAACAGTCATGCTGCTTAATATTTTTGGAGAAACTGATTCATTTTTGTCAGGATTCTTTGAATAGTTCAAAACAGCAGCATTTATTTCATTTAAAAAAGAAAAAAATCTTGCTGACCCCAAACTTTTGAACTATAATTTGTGTATATATGTAACTAAACTAAATTATATAATCAATTATTATTATAAATAATATAATTAATTATTATAATGGAAAATACCTCACTGTAAAAAAAAAATAAAAAAATAAAAGGCAGCTGTGGTTGCCAGAAATTTGCGGTAGCAACATTTTAGGTTTTACAGATTTAATTTAAATTTACAGTAAAAAAAAAAATGCATTTCATTAACTGATATGTTAATTTACCAATCTAATGAAGCATTAACATCTGTTTTGTACCTTTTGTAATAAACTCACAACCACCAATAACAAATGTTCATGAGAAAGTCACATGATGAAGCAAAGCTCATCACAAACACCTTTTCCACAAGCTGAGAAAATCTATACTAATACATAGAAGGTGTCATTCACACAAACACTAAACACCATCAAGGTAACATTAAAAAATGCAATAAACATTAATTTAACAACATTAGATGCAACATAAAACCCTAATGTACATAACTGATTAGAAAAAAACTAAGATTTATTTCAACAAAAAACATCACGTGAAGTATCACGCAGGGAATTCTGGGAATGTCAATTTATGTTTTTTTTTCACTGTAAATTTAACAAAGATTTGTTCTTTTTCACTTCCAAAAATTGTACAGTATTTTACTGTAAAATTACATTTAATGTAATATATTACAGTTATTTACTTTATATAGTATGGAAACTTTCTGTTAACAAATGAACAGTTTTTACTGTAGCATTTTTACAGTCTTTTACCGTTTAAAAGCACGATAAGTGTACATTAATTCCAATAAATCTTTTTTTTTTTTTTTTTTTTTTTTGGATCCAGTAGATCCAGTTTTAATGGATTTACTACATATATAATTACAGTACCATAATACATAACATTAATTAACTAGTCTGTCACACAGTATTGTCGGTTACAGTACAACATCAATAAGTAGTGCATTAAAAATGCTTATTTGCATTTCTGAATCATCAACCCATCTGCAGCTATTGCTTAGATTCTAATCTCCCTTGATGGTGTTTATTAAATTATTCTGGGGTTAAATCCCTTGCTCTGTGCTGATTAGTTCATGAATCGCCCCCTGTAGGATTTGAATTGCCAAACTTTGGATTACCAGCTCAGATCTTCTATACAACGCATCCATTCACTGATGTGGAATAACAGACAGTACTCCAGTAAGAATATAAAATGGCACATCAGCTAAAAGACTACCTTAGGTCTTTGAAATCTACTTACAGTGATATTGTTGCTTGATAAACACATTATTAACGATTGACGTATTTACAGCCGGTGCCGCGTCTGTCGTACACAGCGCAAGCTCGTAATTTAATATTGCATTGTGAGTACCAGCAAGGATGTGGTGATTAGTTATTAGCTTTTTATTTGATGTTGATGGATGTTCCTTTTAACACACTGTGCTTTCCTTTTTTTTTTTTTCTTTTTTTTTTGTTGTGCATTAGGCATCAGTAGGCGAAGCTTTAATTCTTTTAAACAAGCTCCTTTTTATAATAAAGCCCCATCTAGCCAGATCTTTGGTGATTGCAGTTGAGTTGTTCACTGTATGCCGTTAGCACCTCTGTATTTGAGAAGGGGAATCAAAATGCTGTTTAGCATAATTGTCAGAGTGAGAGCACGATAGACAAACCACCGAGTACACAACTGTTCGTCATAACCTGCAGAAAACACACACACAAGGACATATTCAGCCCACCTATGCGCTCATTATATTTAAATAGGTGTTTGTAAGTACATGCTATTTTTTTAGCCCAAACCTTTTGAGTGTTTTTAGATGCCGCAGTTATCATTATTTTGATTTGCGATTCAAAAAATTGTAATCGTAAAGTGTGAATGATCAAGCATTAGATTTCAGGCCTTTCAGGGATGCACCAAACTGACCACCTCTGCACTTTCACACACACACACACACACACACACACCTGTGGACGTTTAGCATAAATAGATGGAGATGCGGATGCAAAATGCGATAAGCCTATTTTACTGAACTGAAGACTAAAAAACATGCAAATATGCAGTGAACCTCGTACATTAACCCATCCAAAAAGGTCTTTTAACATCATTAGAGGTAATTACCATCTAAAACCCGCCTGAATTCTCGGGCATGTCTGCCGCAGGGTCGGTTATTATAGTTCACATGCCTGATTACATGCGCACAAAACACTGGGCAGGTGCGAACAACAGGAAGAGCAAAGGATGGATAGGAATTGACAGATAAGCTACAGAGTGAATCTTGCTTGTGGTTGGATTGTCACTCTGTAAAGACAAAGTATGAGAGAGACAGAAAGGGAATAGCTGGATAAAGATGTTTCATCATGAAAGAGCTCGTCTCAGAGAGGGGGTTCAAATGCTTGCCATATCCATCCATCACATCTCTTTTCTGCATCCCACAGATCAGTGGTTCTCAACCGGTGACCTAAAAATGAGTTGAAGGTCTGTTCTGGTCACAAACAGCAGGAGGAAAACTATTTTAAATGCAGCTAACCATAAAATGGTGCCTAGATTCATGTGTCAGTTGGTAGAAGTAGTTAGTAGAAGATGCCAATATGGCATTAAATTATGACAGACTACATACTTGCATTGAGGATAAACCAGTGGTGTTATTGTTAATTAAAACTAATAAAAGTAGTTTTAAGGAAATGAAATAAATACATTTTGGGGAAAAAAAAAAACAAAACAACGATTTTTTTTTCCCTGCTCCATCTGTTTCTCATCCCTTTATCCTGCTCTGGTTCTTAAAGGGATATTTCACCCAAAAATAAAAAAAAAATACCCCATAATTTACTATATGACTTACTTCTTTCAGCCAAACACAATCAGAGTTATATTAAAAATATCCTGGCTCGTTCAAAGCTTTATAAAGGGAGTGATTGGAGGAGGAGTTTTTGAAGTCCAAAAAAGTGCATCCATCGATCATATAACCTACTCCACGTGGCTCTGAGTGGTTAATAAAGGCCTTCTGAAGCAAATCAATGCATTTGTGTAAGACTAATATCCTTATTTAAAACTTTCGAAAGTAAAATAACGAGCTTCCAGTGCAACAGCCATACGCATTCGACTTGCGTCCAAAAAGCGTTAACTTCTGTGACATAGTACACAATGCCGTGACGTTCTACGCTATGTCCTACATTATAACGTGTAGTACTTCATGGCATTATGTACTACATCACAGAAGTTAGCGTTTTTTGGACCTACATCAAATGTGAATGGCTGTTGCGCCGGAAGCTTGTTATTTTACTTTATAAAGTTTTAAATAAGGATATTTGTCTTGCACAAATGCATCGATTTGCTTCAGAAGGCCTTTATTAAAGGGTTAATTCACCCAAAAATAAAAATACTGTCATTACTCACCCTCATGTCGTTCCACACCTGTGAGACCTTCGTTCATCTTCAGAACACAAATATTTTTCATAAAATCTGATGGCTCAGTGAGGCCTGCATTGCCATCAAGACAATTACCACTTTCAATGCCCAGAAAGCTACTGAAGTATTTAAAACAGTTCATGTGACTACCGTGGTTCAACCTTAATGTTATGAAGCACTTTCAAAACGCTGCTTCATGAAGCTTAACAGATCTTTTGTTTCAAATCAGTAGTTCGGAACATGTATCAAACTGCCAAAGTCGCGCCCCCCAGTGGTGAACCATTGAAATTTCAAAACACTTATGATGTAACGAGCCTTCGTTTAATTTAATCACGTGACACTGGCAGTTTGATACACGCTCCGAACCACTGATTCGAAACAAAAGATTTGTAAAGCTTTGAAGCTTCATGAAGTAGTGTTTTGAAATCACCCATCACTAGATATTGTTGAATAAAGTCGTTATTTGTTTGTTTTTTTTTTGCCGCACAAAAAGTATTCTCATCGCTTTTAATATTAAGGTTGAACCACTGTAATCACATGAACTGTTTTAAATACGCCTTTAGTAGCTTTCTGGGCGTTTGAAAGTGATAATTGTCTTGATGGCAATGCAGGCCTCACTGAGCCATTGGATTTCATGAGAAATATCATAATTTGTGTTCCGAAGATGAACGAAGGTCTTACGGGTGTGGAACGACATGAGGGTGAGTAATTAATGACAGAATTTTCATTTTTGTGTGAACTAACCCTTTAACCCCCTGGAGCCACGTGGAGTATGTTTTATGATCGATGGATGCACTTGTTGGACTTCAAATCCCATCCTCCAATCACTGCCATTATAAAGCTTGGAAGAGCCAGGATATTTTTAATATAACCCTGATTGTGTTTGGCTGAAAGAAGAAAGTCCTATAGATGGCTTGAGGGTGAGTAAATTATGGGGTAATTTCATTTTTGGGTGAGCTAACCCTTTAACATGCCTGTCTGTAATTGTGCTCAATTTCTTTTAATATTTTTATTTTCTTGTGCCTTATTCTTTACCACTCCCTCACTATTTTTTTTTTTTTTTTTTTTTAGTTGCCGTGGTGTCAGCTCAGAACATGGGCTGTTTGGTCAGAGTTCAATAATACACAATCCCACACAGCATCCTATTATCAGAGTCTGTTATCGCACCATTGTAATAATTTCCATATAGATTAGTGTGTAATCATTCTATATTCTGTTCTTCTGTCAAGACTCTTAACCTGTTCATTTCTCTTCGTGGCAGACTGAATTACACTCAATTCAAATTCTTACTTAGCATAACAATTGCAATGATGTACAGTAGACCACAGGATTGGAGACAGTATAGGGGTCCAGAAGTATGAGACCACATTATAAATCTGATATTCAAAATTTAGTTTAAACCTGGAAATAAAAAAGAAAGTTTATTATATGTTTCTGTCATTAAGCAGCATTTTTATTCCAAAAGTTCTTTGGAGAATGATTTTATCATCATCAGACTTTTAACGATTTTGATCACAAATACATTTTAAAAATTTTAGATTTTAATTTTATGATAATTTATTTTATTTTTTTTTTTTTTTAAATTGATTCCACCTTGTTCTTGCGATTAAATGCTTTCATGTCAGCATTGAAGGCTAAGCAATCTATTATTTCTACTCGTACTACTATTGACTAAATTAGCAAATTTTTGTAAACGTGTTATTCTCCCTACTGTTTTATAAAAAATCTTTGTGTTTGTGAAGTTGAAAGGTTTTGGAATGGAGTTGTTGTTGAAATGGAGTCCGTGTAGTTGTTGTAGGCTTACGGTCTGTTCATTTTAATAGTATTAATTCGGTGATGTCTTGTTTCCATGTAGGCTGATCCGAGAGAGCTGATACGTCTTGTGACCAAGCATGTGACAGACCATGCCGGATGCAATTGGGTGGATGAGGAACTGCAGGCCCTGATTGGTCAGTTGCGACTATACAGCGAGAGATTGACAGACTTTACTCAGGCTCAAGTGCTACAGGGACTCGGCCGTGGAGTCGATGTCCAGAGATTTAGCAGCGACAACCAGTACAAGAAAGAGACTATTCTGGGCCTGGCTGAGTAAGTATTGTGTGCCTGTGTACCACACCAAAAACATATGTTTGCTAGTATATAGTGATCTTGAGAGAACAAGACATAATATATGCTATTATATACGAAATATAATATTATAATATTAATTATATTATTAATATATATGGATGGATGGATATAACTACTCATCTTTGAATTTTATTTATTTATTATTATTATTTTACACATTTTAGAATAATGGTAAAGTCATAAACTTAAAACATAACAGGAATCGAAATTTTAAAGTGACCTTTTGCCCAGATTACAATTTAGCACAGTCTTGGCATTCACAAAGAATATGTGCAGAGTTGAAAGAGAATGACACATCTCCTACATCTTTTAATCTGTCTGTCCTCTGAATATGACTCTCTGGAAGAGAAGCTCATGTTTTAGGATTGATCTTTTGATCCAAACCAGAGCTCTGGCTTTAAGGAGCTTGATACACAGTTTTATAAGGACTAGAATCACAGGTCTGGGGTGACTAAGGTCTAGCAAGTTTTGGCACAAAGACATCCAATACTTATTGTAGGGGCTGCAAAATGAAGTTCCAGCAGCTCAGGGCAGATCTGAATTGCAAGAGCAGCCAGAAAATGGATCAAATCATTCTTTTAGAATAAGACGGATCTGGATTTTTACGGATGTGTTATGCTTTGCCTTTGATGGGCTGCCATTTTGGCCAAAATTTGAAAGATGGAGACACTGAATTTACCTAATTAAAAACTGAAGCCTGAATGCTTTAAAAAATGTTTCATTAAAAATGTAATTGAAATTGTCTTTTCATTTTTCCTTTTTGTTCCTTTAATTCGTACTTCTTGCTTTTTATTTACCCGCTGTCCGTCTGTCTGACTTTCTATCTATCTATCTATCTATCTATCTATCTATCTATCTATCTATCTATCTATCTATCTATCTATCTATCTATCTATCTATCTATCTATCTATCTATCTATCTATCTATCTATCTATCTATCTATCTATCTATCTATCTATCTATCTATCTATCTATTGTTCTGTTCTATCTGTCATTCTGTCTATCTATTGTTCTATCTATCATTCTATTTATCGTTCGTTTGTTCTATCATTCATTCTATCTATCGTTCTATTGTTCTATTCTGTTGTTCTGTCTATTGTTCTATCTATCATTCTATCTATTTATTGTTCGTTTATTCTACCGTTCGCTCGATCGTTCGTTCATTCTATTGTTTTATAAATCGTTCTATCTATCTATCTATCTATCTATCTATCTATCTATCTATCTATCTATCTATCTATCTATCTATCTATCTATCTATCTATCTATCTATCTATCTATCTATCTATCTATCTATCTATCGTTTGTTCTATTTATCACTCGTTCATTCTATCTATCTGTCTATCTATCATTCTATCTATTGTTCTATTTATCGTTCATTCGTTCTATCATTCATTCCATCTCTCATTCTATCTATTGTTTGTTCATTCTTTCTATCATTCAATCTATCTATTGTTTGTTCTATCTATTGTTTGTTCTATTGTTCTATCTATCTGTTGTTCATTCGTTCTATCTTTTGTTCTATCTGTTGTTCTATCTATCATTCTATCTAGGACACTGGATGAGAGCGTGTACGGGATATCTCGTTCTTTGGCTCATCGATACAGCATTCCTCTCTGGGAAGTACACATGACACACCTTGAGTTTCTGTTCACTGATAGCGGGTAAGACACACGCATACACACACAGCAGATATTAGCAATTCTCACATTGAAAAAAGATTTACTGCACACACAACACTTTTTCTGGAGGAATGAGCCTGCAAAACCTGTTAGAAGCAATGTCTGCGGCTTCCACAAGTAACAGTTTTTATTTCCTCGACGTGAGGGTCAAAACCCTGCGACCCCTGTGCTCTAGAGGCGCAAGCAGAAGATTGCACGGATCGATCGCAGAGACTGGCTTCCAGTCGATCGGTCAGTGTGATTTGCCAGACTTACAGTTTAGTAGCAAAGGCAAGAAGCTCTTTGTTTTTTTTAATAGTTTTGCAATCGGTTTTTATTGGGCTTTGAAAATCCACACACAAACAATGCACCACCCCTCCTGAGTTCCCTGCATGGTAAATTTGTCGCTGAATCATTGTTCAAAGCCTGGTCTAATCAACTCCCTCTCCATCTCTCACCGGGTTTAATCACCCTGAATATCTCTCTCTCTCCCTCCCTCTACATAAACAGGCACTCATTTGACTTTGCTTATTTAGTACAGATTACTTGGGTGAAACTGATTTGCTGTGAATGTGATTTTTTTTTTTTTTTCTCTCCATGTTTTCCCTTGTGAGAGCCATTCCATGCTCATTTCCATACTCAAGGCTTCTGTTGTTTGTTTTTTGTACCTCTGTGTAGAACATGAAATCTCGCTCTAAAAAAATAAATAAATAAATAAATAAATAAATACCCCCCATCAAAGATGTTATCAAAGGAGAATGGCACCAGAGGGAGTTTGCGCAACTTTGGCAATTACTCAAAAGTTGTATTGTATTGCAGTTTCTGTTTGCTAATTTGTCAGCAAATGGGCTTTTCTGACTGATGAGGACTTGTAAACACAAATTTTGCAACGTTTATGCTATTTACTCAGTTTATTTGATTTGCATATGATGTGGTTATATAATGCATTTTCAAAGGCATTGAAAAGGGCCAGTTCTTTTTTCCTGGTGGTTTATTTGTTTATTATGTTACAAGGCTGAACAGAGTTATGTAAAAGTGTAGACTTATTTTATTACAAATGGTAATTTGGCATACGAAGCATGTGAATTTTTGGGCAGATTTATTGATACATAGTCTTTTTGAAATAGTTACACTATAGTGTAAAATGTGAGCTTTGAAGCGCAATTTAATTGGGCTGCATAAAAATGATTGCTCATTTTGGCATGATTGTAGACTTTGGCTCTATTCTATTTATTTTCAGTTTCATTCCATTCTATACTCCAACTTTCTGAAATCAGGACAAATTGTTTCAAATATGAAATAGATTTTTTTTTTCTTTTTTTTTTTTTTCTTCCTTAATCCTTCATATGACAGATGGTCAGTACAAAATTTTCTTGCTCTTTCTGGACAGCTGGTCTGTCTATAGTCTTTATTGCCAGCTTGCACCAAGTATTGTTTTTCTCAGGTATTATGTCGTATATTCCATTTAGGGCCAAATAACATTGTATTGTTAGTCAAACAAGATTTTCTGTTTGTGGATTGATGATCATTTGGTTTGGCCTGATTCTTGTTAGTCATATCAGTCACATTAGTCATGTTTTTAGACCAGCTGAATTAATGGGTTCTTTTCAGAGTTCATTTCCTGGTTTATAAGGGACTGAAAAGGGTAGGTACTGTAAGGTAACATATTTTTAGATGTTTCCATGATATAATAATATAATATACTGTAGGGTTTTGGATTTATTCTGCCCAGCATGCTTTGTTAGGTTCACTATGTACCCTGAGGATACTCTTTAAAAACTCTACATGAATGGCTTCAAATGGGTTTTTATTCCAATTTTCAAATTCATGATTCAGTAGTAGATCCCACATTGCACTGCCATATAATGCATTAGCTTCTATACCTGAATGCATTTGGAGCCAGATTTTAAGTGCTATTTCAAATTGGACTGACATTTTGTTCGCCTCAAATGTCCTTTTTTGCTTTCTTTTTCAGGTCATTCATTAAGCTGTAGTTTGCATTCATTTTCAACCAAAGATGTATGTAGTGTTGGGCATATTTAATGTGTTAAGTGAATGTAAATAGTCGAGAAATAAAACGCATGTGTACAGTATCAGTATATGATCCATGTATTATTTCTTAAAGTGACAGCAGCCTAACATTCCTGTTGCTGTCTGTGTTTTTAATATTAAACAACAAAGGACAAAGAATAATCACTCACTGCTCTTGACTAAATAATGTTGTAGCTTTAATAAGGATACATCTATATTTAATTCATGCAATGAAGACTATGCAGTGTTACCCAGTCTACCTAATCTGTACAGTCAGATCTAAAATGAAAAGCCTGAAAAGCACTGTTTTATTTCATTTGCATCTTTGTTCTGTTGTTTATTTGTGCTATTGCTTTTAGTTTGATTATCTGTCTTATTTTATTGCTGGCTGTTTACTTGTCTTTAATAATGTTTTAAATTTATATTAGTTAGACTAGGTGTTTTAGCTGTGGTATCAAAATTGGAATAGAGAATTGTGAATTTTCACTGATACATAAAAGTTTGGTGTCAAAAACAGTTTCATGGCCGGGAAAAAATATTTATGGCCAGTAAAATCACCAGCCATTGGCAGGTGTGGCAAAAAGTTAGTTTTAGGCCCTGACTGTAACTAATAATGTAGATTGAAGAGGGTCAGTGATAGTGCCTCAGTCTGCCCTTGAGTGAAGAATTCAGTTTGAATTCAGCCTCTGTGTCTCTCTCACACACACACGCTTTATCCGTTCTTGGCTTTGTAATTGCAGCAGGAGACAGGATTAATGGCTGCTGTGTTTAGTGAAGTATTGATCCTGTTAAAAGCAGTTATTCTGTGTTAATAAGCAGACTGCAGTCAGAGGCTCCTCTTTCCCTCTCTTTATCTCTCCCTGCCGCCTCTCCTTCCTGTAATTTCTGTCTTACCTGTTTTGTCTCTGCTATCTTCTTCCTCTTTTCCTCACTTTGTTCAGGCCTGTTTTTGTTTTGCAGCCTGTCTTGCATTCTTCTCTCTGCATTGCTTTTTCTGTGTCTGTTTTTGGCCCCAGGACATTGTGCCTCCAGCCTGTATAGTCATATCCATTAAACATGTGTTAAGGTCCATAGGGGTTACGCTCCGTAGACAATGGATAGGTATTGGGCTCTGTCCAAATGGCCACATGCAGCCTGCAGCTCGCTCATTTTGTTGTATTAACACTGAATATGATTAGCTGTAACACAATAAGCACATGCAGGCACCGTGTTCACCCACACATATGTTGAGAGTTGTGTGTGTGTCCTGTGAAAGTTACTTTACTGTAGGTTGTGTCTTGCTCAACGGTGTGCAAAGAGAAAAACCGCAGGGGCTTGAACCTGTTCTAAAAATGCCCTTATGGTCATTAAAAAAATTATTGGAATAAGCATTGGACCAGTCCAGATGGTCTGAACTGGGATCAGCCAACATTGTGAAAAACAGGTATTTTTTCATGCTAGATTAATTTTATGTTTGATAATAGTTAATGTACCGTTCATAAGTTTTGGGTCAGTAAGTTTAAGAATGTATTTTTTAGTCGACGTAACGTAATGAAACAAAAGATTTCTATTTTAAATAAATGCTATTCTCTGTTCTTTTGAACTTTATATTCATCAAAGAATCCTAAAAAAATGTATTAGTGTCCACAAAATGTAGCAAATACTTAATACTGACTTATTTACAGTGCTGTGAAAACAAGTATTTGCCCCCTGAATTTTTTTTTCCTCATGTATTTTTGCATATTTTTACACTGAATGTCATTTACATCCTCAATGAGACTCTATGAATGCATAAAAGTGAACAAAAAACACAATGAGAGATATTTTTATTTATTTGAAAAATTCCATAAAATAAGTAATTGGCAGCAAAAACTGCAACCAAGTGTAACCTTTGGCTAAAAGTAGGAAAAGAAACCCTGACTACGCCACCTAGGTTATTTCTCTACCCAGGAAAAATAAAATGCACCAAAAAGAGAATTAAACCAAAAGGAAATGCAATAAGATGAAGGACCCTGCTGCTTCGGCTGGAATCAAAGACAGAGACGTGACTTTACCAAATTAGTATAAATTTATTCCACAAAAATAATTAATTCTACAATATTCTTAAAAAGAAACCTCTTAAACAGTTTACCAGTTATTTACCCACAGTTACTATGAAACTAGTATATGTCCACTTTAAAAGAAAGGACAAACCACAGCAATCAGTGCATAATTCTCAAAGTAAGTGATAAAATAAATACAAAAATCAAACCACAAAAAAAAATGAAATATCTCCCCTTCTGTTAAACCTCAATATCACAGCTCCTCAAATAATGTAGATAAATACATGGCAAAAATTACTGATACAAACAAAATAAAGAAAGAAAAATAAAATGGATACAATAATAATAAATCACAATTAATATTTCACAATAATCCAAGCTGCTTCACTAGAGAAGAATACAAAACAGTTTAGTTTAATATACTTGCACTAGAGTGTTCAGCACTTATTCAAACTTGTTGTACAGATAAATTGGGCAGAATATTCCTTAAAACACTGTTCAAATCAGCGGTGCAAAACCTGCGACGTCCACAGCCAGTCGTATCCTCGGTGAAACGGCAATATGGAGCGGATATATGAAATCAGTCAATGAAACATATGAAATGCGTATATCAAACAGGTATAAAACAGGTATATAAAAACAGGTGTATCAAACAGCAGCTAGCGCTCTTAGGCCGCACTTGAAAAACAAAACAAAAACAACAAATAGTAAAAGCGTCTCAAATGACTTCCCCCTTCCAAAAAAAAAGAACCCACAAGAAAAGTGTCTTACCTCCCAAGCGAGACTCAGACTACTGTAACTTTATGCTACCTGCGCTCGATCGTCACTTCATGCGCACACATCCCTGATACCAAACACATATTTAGACTATGATCTGCAACTATGAAAAAGACAATAAATCAGGCGACTCACCAGGGGAAAGCAACAGGAAATATACGCCACAATATTCTGCCCACAACATGCACACAGAGGAATCACAACGCCACACATGCTTTTTATAAATCCACTAACACGCGTCGCTGATTGCACCGTACGGGTGTGCTCCATAACAGAACGCAGCTCCATGGCAGTGGGCGTGTCTCCCGAGTTGAGATATACACCATTAAACAAAAAGAAAATATTAAAGAAACTTAACCTGTCACACAAGCATTTGTCACATTTATAGACTTTGGAGCATTATAGCACATTTCAGGTCCTCTAACAGCATTTTTGTGGAGTTGATGTGAGCACTTTTATTTAATTTTCTTGTTTTTCAACCATTTTGTTATAGACTTGCTTATGTTTCAGATCATTGTCTTACATTGTCCAAAACAATCAAAAACATCCATTAACAATATTAAAAAATGTGCAAACTCAGAAATACGGAGGTAAAGACTTTTCACAACATTTAAAGTGGCCTTTTTCTGCCCCTGTGGAGGTCTGCGCAAACCTCTTATCTAACTTCATCTTTTATTCCCTGTCCTGTTTGCGAGTCAGCATGCTTTTTATGTCTTTTCTCTCTTTCTGTGTATGACTCTTTCTCCCTTTACTTCCCACACATCCACCCTCACGTACAGCATCAGCAGACCTGCTGGATAAATGGACTTGGCAGTCATTGAAGGTTCACATAGTAATTTATTGATAACCCAACTCTATAAAACATTTCCATGCATCAGAATTGCTATGGGATATTTCTCTGGTGCAGTAAAGCTGTTTATCTTTACTGAAAAGCCATTCAATTAGAGCGAGGTGGAGGGCCAGTCCACATGCCTGCTTATGAAGTCACCGTGGAGATAAATTATGGAAATCAGGGCAGCGCTAACATAAAACATGACACCCATAGAATCCAAACCTGACATCAGATTTATGGTGGGTCAGTTACTGCTCACCATAGGCTATAATTCACTGCTTAAAAATATATATATTTTTGGGGGGTCCTGGAAGTGGTCAAACCACAGTGAATAAAGTTTAATGGACTTTGAAGAAGTTCTTTTAAATTAAACAAAATCAATTCTCTTGCACAAGTGGGCCGTCGCAGCATATTAACTCGACCTTAATGTACTTAATTTGGTTCGGGGGACAATTGGGGGGGAAAATGGCTGTGCATTGCTTTAATTGATCCACTACAAGCAATTTTCAAAGGTTGAGTGATCAATGCTTCAACAGACCTTGGTTACAACTGCTCATTGTTTTGTTTCTTTCACCTTCCAGTCTTCCATCTCAATCCATCTCTTATTTCTTTCTTTCTTCAGTCTCTCCACTAAAGACATAGAGGGCCGGATGGAGGCTCTGGGCCTTTTCGAGACTCTAAAGAGCGACCCTGAGTCATTCTACACACACATGACTAAATATGTGTATCCCAGTATAGCCGGAATCGACCAGCTCCGAATCCTCTTTTACTTCACTCTTCTGGAGAACTGCAGCTGTGCTAACTACTTCCCTCAATCTGCTATGAAGCCCGACACACACATCAAACTGCTGAAAAAACTCAAAGCCGTCGCCGTTGGTGAGTAACAGCCAAAGTCTGAACAAAATGGATCAGAATTCTTCACATCCAAAATGGTAGTCAATCTTAAAGATCAGGTTTGAAAACCAAATCAGTTTTTTTTGTATAGTGTGAACAAAAAAGCTGGTTGGAGCAAGTGTTGAAATAACTGTAAAATCATTTTGAAGAAAAGAGGATTTGATCGATACATAGCCGACCTGGTAACACAAATGAAGCGGTAAATCAGCTCCTGCTTGCAAGCATGTCAGTCATCACCATTACCAGAAATTTCCCATGTAATGACACATCTCTCTCCAGCTGAGACGACAGGAAATGGGTCGCTGAGCAATGAGGGTGCCAATGAAAGTAATAGAGGAATGTTAATTAGCCTGCATACAATACATTTTTTGTTCTTTTCTGATGAGAGAGATAATTATAAAGCACACAAAACATGGAGTGAGGTTTGAATGAGTTTATTAGCTACATCTCTCTCTCTCTCTCTCTCTTTCCCCAGTATTGGGGCTCTGCATACGAAAATGCAAACGTAATAAACATCATTCACTCGTGACTGTTTATAAGTTGTGTACTTATGTAGGGATGCACGATATAAAAATTTTTAACTGATAATTAAATCCTTCTCATGGCCGATTCCGATACAGATACTGATAACCAATAACCAATAAGTTCATATTTTTATATTATAATTTTCATTTTGCTCCCATGAGAATAGAAAATCGAATAAAAATAGTTTAAGACTTTGATTCACTCTAATGAAAGGAGCTAGAACTAATTATTAATGAATAATTTTTCAACTTGGTAGTCTTGGAGTGAGTGTTTTGAGAGGTCAGGAGGGAGTTTGTTAGAGTTTTTGCACTATACTCTCTCCTGTCTCAGCTGATACCTTCACACTTAGTAGGCACCGAAAACACACTCTGTCGCATTCATGCTCCCAGACACCGTCCTGTAAAGGCTGTTCTTAGAATCTGCCAGAACCCAAGGGACAGAGATGGCACCTTCTTTTCCACATCTCTGTCTGTTAGAGTGTATATGTGTGTTGAATGCCCTCCTGGCCCCTGTCGTGAAATGGGCCCATTCTCAGAGGCAGGTGTTTCAATATTTAATGCCCTGATAAGGCTTTGTGTGTCAGTGTAATGTTGTCTGCCTGACTTGATATATCCTGGAGGCATGCCAAGTCTACAACTATTCACATTGATTGACACAAATTGAAAACATATTGAAGCTTGAAACTGCAATAAATGTCCCATATTTCAGGTTAATAGAGATTGAGATAGTATTCTCCAATTCAACATTTGGTGTTAATAGTGGATTCCATTGTGACAACATATCCCTTTAGTGTGGGACAAGTAGTATAACATTTTTTTTTTTTTTTTTGTAGTTAAGACTTTAAATAAAGTGCCTATACAGAAATTCATTGTGTGTATTCTGTATGATGCTGGAATCATAATGTTTTGCTCCTTAGGTCTGGACTATAAGAAGCTGACAGATGAGGATTCAGATCCTTTGAAAGCTCTGGAGCCGATACTGACCAGCCAGAATGTCCTGTCAATCTCCAAACTGGCCCCTCGAATCCCACAGAAGGGAGGTGACTCACTTACCTCTAGCGCTGTACACGCCACCTGGCTTCATAAACTGTTCTGGGAAGGGGATCAGCATGTGCTGAAAAAAGCCCCCCAGAGCGATCACGACTTCCTTCATGCCTATGACACCTGTGCCAAATACTTTGACCGACTGCTGCCTGTAGATTGTGTTAACTTCTTGGATGCCATCACCTTTTCCCCTGAAGCAGCCAATAAGGTGAGTCTAATGCAGAAAATTCGGTGGGTCTAGAGGGTTTTAATTTCAAAGTTTGCAATCATCTACTTTCAAAATTCGCTCAAACTGCAATAAAACAATGCATTCTGTCCAACTAATTTCCAAACAGTGTTTTTGAAATATCGCTTACCCCACCTTTAACCAATATCTTTGCTGCTGACCTTCAATAATCCAATTCAACCATACTAATAAGCAAAATTACTTTACATAAACATAACATTTGTGATCAGCCTTTATATTAGCCAAAAATAGAACTTTTTTGTTGTTATTAAAAACAAAGCGAGCAAACCCAGCCCAGGTGAGGCAAAAGTAATGTAACACATTACTTTCCATAAAAAGTAACTAAGCAATGCAGTCAGTTACTTTTTTAGGGAGTAAGGCTCTGTTTAAGGCTCTGTTCAAAGTTATTTAGTTGAAAAATGAATTGATTCCCAGTCCCCATGATCATATAGAGAAGCTTGGATTTTGGATGGGACAAAATACCTTACTGTACATGAACAAAAGCCCTGCTGTCCACAGAGCAGATCAAATCAGATACTTTGTCCAGTGCAAATGCTCTCATAGATTCCCAGTTAAACACAGTGGTCAGACTGATGTTTGAAGCCTGCTGTCCAATTAAAATGAATCATTAAAATCAACACATGGACATGAATATGCCATAACTCTGTGGTGTGTTCACTGATTCTCTGGACATGTTCATGTACACTAAGTGCTGTGTGATGTTTTAGCACCTCTCATCTCTTCCTTTCTCTCACAGATGGCTTCATTTTCTATTTATTCTGCCTGCAAGTCAAACACACACAAGTGTATACAAAAAAGTCACATACACACGCGGCCCTGTGGCAAACATCCTAAATGAGCCTCTGTAATCAAAAGGCTAATCGCTAATGCTTGTTGGCCCCTGGGGTGTTTAAATGAGGTTATTGTAATGATTGTTAGGTTGATATAATGTTGCAATGATTAGAGTTTGTTGAAAGCAAGTTACAAACACTCATTCCCATAAACACACACCCACTCCCACCATTATGGTAAGAGTGGCATTGATTTGGTACTCAAGAATACCACAGGGAGAAGCAGCCAGTGACATCTGCCATGACTCAGATGTAGAGTATTTGCAAACCGTGAGTAAATATAGTTAACATGCGTGTGCGTAAATGAAAGCAGATGAGCGTGGGAGGGGAGTGTTGGAGGTAAACAGTAAGATGAATCCAGGCATGTGGAGTGTTCTCACCGGGACCGAATTATGCGACATCATTACTGTTGTGGATTATAATAGTAGATGTGCAGCAGAATAATGGCCCATTTCTGACTGAACATTAGTTCAAGCAGAAAGGCTTGAGCACATTTCACCATTTCAGGATGTGAGCTTCCACTCTTTTGGGTTTACCTGCATGTGACTACTGATAGAGTTTAATTTCGGTCTCTATTCTTATGAGGATTTTTTTTTTTTTATGAAACATTAAAGGAAAACTGCTTTTACATGTGATCTTCAGGGATATTATTAGTGGACTTTTTAAAGACTTGGTGGAAAACTATTATACTGCAAATACAATCTATTAAGTAAATAGATATAAAATTTCAACTATATTGTTAAAAGTGGTGAATAAAATAAATTTGAATTTAATTGAAAATGTTTCTCTCCAGGTTTATATATGTAACATTAATAATGTTAAGAAAAAATATATATGCTGTCAAATATTAATTTGTTTTGGATTTAATAACAGTTTGGAAACATTTTTTGTTTTATTTATCGCACTTGATATTTTAATTAATGTTACAGTTGGGGTCTGTACGTGTTTTTTTTTTTTGTCGTTTTTTTTTTTTTTTTTTTTTTTTTTTTTTTTTGGGGAAAAATTAATACTTTTGTTCAGCAAGGATGCATTAAATTGATTAAAAATGACAGTAGACATTTATGAAATAAATTCTGTTCTTTAAACTTTCTGTTCAATAAAGTATCCTGAAAAAAATGCATTTCAGTTTCCACAAAAATATTAAGCAGCACAACTATTTTGAACGCTAATAATAATTAGAAATGTTTCTTGAGCACCCAAATCAGCATGTTCAAATAATTCTGAAGGATCATGTGACACTAAAGTCTGGTGTAATGATGCTATAAATTCAGCTTTGATATCACAGGAATAAATGTATAAATTAATGTTAAAATATATTAATAAACATTGTCTTTTCCATCAAATTAATGCAACCTTCATGACTTAAAGGTGATAGAGAGGATGTTTTCGTCGACTGAGAATCCAAAGAGTGTTACTGAGTTTTTGAAATGAGCGCATGCGTAAGAACAACCCCCCTCCTTCAAAGCTCATTTCAAAGGAACGCCTCCCAAAACTCGTGCACGAGTATTGGAACACAAGTGTTTACCACCGGCATTTGCTGTGTCGTGTTTTTTTTATTCATTATGTCGGACTCACCACAGGTGACTCATAATCTGCAGTTGTTATTCCTGTCTCCTGACAAAAACATTGCATGCAGCGCCTGTGGAGTGTGGAAAGTTGGAGAGCGCAGTCGCGCTCGTCTCTCACAAGGAACGTCACGGCAGTGATTGAAAAGCCAGAGGGCCAATCGTTTATGCGATGATCGCGTAAACGATTGGCTGATGTTTTTAAGGCCCTACCTCGTGCACAGATGATGTATATTAATATTATTGCTTTCAGTGCAAAAATTATAATATTAGTATAATAGTAATATTGCAAAAATGTATAAAACAAAACATCCTCTTTAGCACCTTTAATTTAAAAACAAACAAAAAAACATATTAACCCCAAACTTTTGAATGATATTGTATATTAATATAATTTCCATTTATCCTAATGTACTGTATATGTAGCTATAAAGCCTTTATATTTTATTAAATGGTTCCTTGCTAGGGAATCATCATATTTGGTTGGTATAGAAAAACAACAATGCTTCACCTTCAAAACTTAACATATTTATTCATGTCTTTCTTTTGTGTGTGATTTCTGTATGTGTTTAGCTCTCTGTCGAGGCCAGGCTAGAGATCACTAAGCGTGCACAGAAGGCTCTAAAAGGCATTAGCGACAAGAGTAAGAAAAAGGGTAATGATGACAGAAGTGAAAACTCCGCCTCCAACTTTGACTCCGCCCTCACTCACCTGCAGCAGTCTCTCGCTCATCTAGAGACTCTGAGCCACTCCTTCACTCTGTCACTCAAGACAAGTCAAGAGGTAATCCTTAACACACACAAAAATTTCATGAAAATTTACTGTACTCTTGTCATTTTATCATCCAAGACAGATGCTAACTGTAAAATATTATGCAAGTACCTAAGCTACTTGTTCTTTTTCTCTCTCATTCTATCTTCCTGTCCTCCTCCTTCACAATTTCTCACTTTCCTGACCTGTGAACAGTGGCTGTGATTGATTGGCAGGTTTGTAGCTGATGTCCTGTCTGCAGGATAGTAGCAGGCAGTCCATGTCAGCCTGTGGTTTCTTTAATGCACACATCGAGCCATTTGTATATGGAAATATATGGATTCATTTTTACAGCACACTTATCGAGCAGATACTGCCGTATCTCATTACCAGCACACCTTCACCGTGTCACACAACATGCTCCCCCAGGGATTTGCGCAATCTTGGAAACTGCAGTTTAATTCTCTGTTCGAGATGCCTTGCTGCCTGCGATATGCCAGTGTAGGAGAGTTACTAACTTAAATTCACAATGAAACATAAGTATAGACAGATTTTTTCTTCCATATTTTGACGTACATTTGATTGTAACCGATTATTGAAAAAGAAAAGTTCTGTTCATCGATTACATCACCAAAGAGAAGCCTGTCGCTCCACTGGAAGACTATTTTGATGACATTGTTTTATTATTAAAATATGCATTGATGAACCGTTTGCAATAAGATCTGCACTCCAAAAAAATAACATGTTAGCTCAACAAAAAATTCCATCAATTTAACTTTAAATAAAATTATGTTCAACTAACATACTACTTTGAGTTAGAGGAACTTTATGGCATAAACAAATTTAAGTTGATTACTCAAAAAATTGAAGTCACTACAACTACTTAAGTTGTAGCCCTGGAACTAGGGATGATCAAATTCATAGAATGTTAAACAAATTAAATATTTTTGCCTATATAGCTGCTGTGCACAAGCTGACAAGCGAAACTCAGAGTGGATTGAGCACGCAGCAGCACAGACATGCAAGCTTGTCGAGCACACATCCCTTTTTCACAGTTGCTGGAAAGTTTGTAGTCTGGTCGGATATCTCAATAGCAAAGCAGGAAAAAGGAGGCACATATTACTAATGTTAACTGACAGTAAAAACTGGACATGCATCAATTGGGATTTAAACAAAATCATAAATGTAAGTAAAACTTGAACTGTTATGTGATTTATGTGTAATGAGTGTTTCCCTACATTATTAAAGGACGTTTACAGCACAAGAAGTTTACTGTGCGCAAACATCTGAAGCATGCACTCAGAAAGCTGCGTCTCAGACAGTGATTGAATACTGCATTGAATTTTCTAACGAATTCACACAAAATTGTCTTTGCGAGTATCCTAATGAACATAGTTGGTTATGTTTTAAGTGAATGTAAACAGTTGAGAAATAAAACGCATGTCTAACAGTATATTGGATCCGTGCATTCGGTCTTAAAGGGACAGCAGCTTAATAAACCTGTTTTTAATGTTAATCAAACAGCAAAGAAATCACTCACTGCTGTTGAATGAATAACTTTTGTGTAATAAAGATTCGTCTATATTTAATTTATACAGTGAAGACTATGCAGTGATATTTTACAATTGATTACTTTATTCAAATTCTGTACCTGAAAACTATTGTTAGTATCTTTGTTCTATTGTATTTATTCCATTGTATTTATTTGTATTTGTGCTATTTGTACTTTGATTTATATATTTTTTAATTATTACTGTTTACTTGTCTTTAATAATGTTTTAAATTTACATCAGTTAGGCTAGTAGTTTTCGCTGTATTATGAATATTGTAATAGAGAATTGTGATATTTCACTGGTATCTAAACATTTGAACTACTGACCCAACCAGGCCAGTAGAAAAAATTCCTTAGCATTAAGCTCTGCTGAAGCAGCTCTAAATATGTGCTGTGCTATTAAATGAAAGATAATTTCTTTAAATAAATAAATGTACTGACCCCAAATTGTAAATGGCAGTGTATGCTGGGAGCAGAGGTGGAACTAACGAATTACAACTACTCACGTTACTGTGATTAAGTAGTTTTTTTTTTTTTTTGGGGGGGGGGGGGGGGTTTTACTTTTTTGAGTACATTTTTTTAATCTGTAATTTTACTTGTACTTGAGTACAAATAAAGCTAAGTAATCTACTTCGCTACTTGTAAAATCACATTCCGTTACTGAGTAAACCAACATTTTGAATTAATATTGAAACCATATGGCTCTGCTTTGACCAGCATATTGGTAGCCAATAAAGTTATTCGATCGTAAACGGACCAATGAAAACCCTGATATTTTACCAGCGCCGCGTTCTCATTCTCTTGTCTCCCCGACAGCGAGTTTGACACACACCCGCTCCTCTTGTCTCCTCTTGTTTCAGTTACAGCGCAGGATTGCAGGTATTGCGCATCATTTTAATCATACCCGCAGGTTTGTGGAGAGCACATTATTGAAACGCGAGAGCACATTCATGTAATGGCAGAAAACGACGCAAGCTCTCAAATATACAAGTGAACTGCCACTCCTCTCATGAGTGCGCGCTCTGTGTAGTGTGCAATAGCGAATCTCTCCGTGCTCTTAAATTAAACATTGTCAAAAGTTATCAATCAATCAGAATAGACTTCCATGTCTGTCCTATGAAAATGCTACAGGAAATCTAATTGGCTATAAGTGAAATGCACCGGAAAGTCTCAACAAACAAAGATGGATCTTTAATTTCTTTACAATGTAGATGTATGTTTCAGAATGGGGCATTTGTATGATTTTTACATATAAATAACCTAGTCTGTCTAACTGTAATATTTATAAAAACTTGTTTTTTTGTAAATTTAATTCAGTTTGAAATCAAGCTTTCTTGTGCTGCATGTGAGCTATTTCAACAAAGTTACCCTATTGTAAAAACAGAAATAAACATTTGTGATCAAATATTTAAGTGAGATTATTGTAATGGTAATTGATCAGTGTTATTGGTATTTAAAATGATACTGAATATTGATCATTTGTATTGTATTGAAGTTAGAAATTCCAGTATTGTGACCACTAATTCATGCACTTCATGAATAAAGTGAAAGTGCTTTGTTGAAAGTAGCTATTTTCTACTGACTGATTGAATATTGTTTGGCAATTCATTAAATATCGCCGGTTAAAAAGTAACTGGTAATTTTAGTACTTTGAGTAGTTCTTGAGAAGAGTAATTTGTACTTAAGTACTTTTTTGACACCAGTACTTTTACTTGTAACTGAGTATTATTTCAGCAATGTAACAGTATTTGTACTTGAGTATAAATTTTCAGTACTCTTTCCACCACTGGCTGGGAGTCATAATTATGTTTAGGCTGAAACAGACTTTGCGCCAGAAACATTCTTATAACACCTTAAATGCTCCCTCATTAGGAAGCTCCTCAGGTTTTGCAGCATGAAGCAAATGTGTGTGACAGACTTGTTCCTCATGAAGGTAATGTCACCTGAGCATGAGTGTTTATGTCTTTGTATTCTTGTCTTGTTTTAGGAGAGCTTGCGAAAATACAGTCGCATTTATGACCTGTCTAGGTCAGAGCAATCTAAGGTTCGGGAACTGGCCGTCACAATGGCAATGGACGGACAGCCCCTCGAAATAATCGAGCAGCTGCTCGCAGTCGCCGTGGGAACAAGTGACCTGTTACCGAAGAGCATAGTCCAGGACGCAGTGGAGCTGATCATAACTGCTCTCAGGTACAGCGATCTGCAGTTCTGCCTATTTCTCTCCACCAATGTCATTTTCTTAATATCACCCTTATTTTCTCCCTGTCTGTTTTATACCCTCGCTTGTTTCTCGTAATGTTTTCTCTGTCTCTCTTTCTCCTTCTCTCCATCTCTGTCTTTATGGCCTATCCTTCTATTAACCTGTGTCAGGCTGGATGTGTTTTTGCTTGATTGAGTTAAACACAATGTTGGCCTCTGCCCTGGCCTCTCATCTCTCTCCTTTACAGCTCACATTCTCTCTTTTTCTTACCTTTCATCTCCTGCTTTTAGGAGGTCACCACCTTCTCTGCTGGCTGGTTCTTAATAACGCTATCCTTTGTAATACTAGCAATTTAGAGAGCAGGATAGAGCCGGTGTAGATTTTTGAACCAATCTCTGATTTTCCACAACAACTTGTTAAAGCCAGGTTATTGTGGACCTATTTATTTAAGGTTTCAGACCAAACAACCAACATTTAAGATCCCAAAAAATCTGGAAAGACTGTTACTGTGATTCAGTCATTTGGCTTGGTGGTAGATTACATCCCACTCAGAAAGTTCAACTATTGAATCTTGCAGACATGCAGCAAAATAATTCTCAAAGGATTCCTGTGTCGATCATGTTGTGGGGGAAAAAAAAAACTTTCCTCGTGGATACACAATAAGTGAGTACCATATTGGTTAATGGGTTGATGACCGAAATGTACAGTATATGTACATTTACCATATTTGGTGAATGGGTGGATGACCGAAATGTACAGTATATGTACATTTACCATATTTGGTGAATGGGTGGATGACCAAATGTTATGCGTTTTTACATGTTATACCTTACTTTTGCATCATCTAAAGCTCATTTAAAGTTAATCTTTAAAAATGAATTATCTAGGTATTTATAACTAATATTTTAAAAACATGTATTTTTGTAATTTTTACACATTTTTAAATCAATATACATTTTTATATTGTAAATTATAATATTGTGGTGCCTAATTTCACTTACAGCATTCAAAACTATTTTTTATTTTATTTTTGTTTTTTTTAGATAGCATAGTCTAACACTGTGTCCTAACAAGACGCGATGTGATGCCACAACATGTGGATTAGCTGATTAACATAGAAAAGGTGTATCTTTTTTTGTTTTTGTCCTAACTAGCCGTGTCTGCAACGTCGCGGCTGGAACAACACCACAAAGTATGGTAATGATAATCTTATGTACTGTTTATGTGCTTTATTTAATATTAAAAGCATCTAATGTGAGTTTGTATATCATTTTGTGTGTCTTTTATAGTCGCACTGAGAGCAACAATTGATAATTCATCTTCAAAATAAATGAAAGGAAACAAGAACGCTCAAACTGTCATCTTATTGTGAACAGACAAGTGAAAAGATTTTTCAGTAACTCAGTACGTATTTTTAATAATGTTAAAATGGTGTAATATTCATGAATTTGATTATGTACTTATCCATTTCGTTGTGAGTGCCGGGGAGCTTGCCGAGAGAGCTTCCCCACATGCTGCTCTGATTGGCTGCGATTTTTGATTGACTGTATCGCGTTTCATAGTCGCCTCGCATCTGGTGTGGACAGACAAATTGTTTGTTGCTGGAATCTTACCGCATTGCGTCTGGTTAGGACACAGTGTAAAAGTTTAATATCTGCCATTTATCAGTTGTCAGATATGCAATGAAAAAAATTATCTCATCAGAATCAAACTGAATTGTATTATCAACACATCCCTACTTTTTTTATTAGTGATTCGTTTCTTCTTTTCATTTTGCATATGCTGTGAATAGGCCTTTACATGCCAAATACTTGAAAACTTTTTTTTAGTGAATCTTAAAGACCATCAAATTGTGGGAATTGTCATTCTGCACCTCCTGATTAGTCATTCTGCTTTGTGAGCCTGTGTTGATCAGACATTTCAGCTCAATCTGTAATCAAGCAGGATTAGTGAAGGTCCCTTGAATCAAAGAAAATGCTGGTCAGAAAAATTAAGATTGATTACAGTTGCTTTTATTCAGATGCAGCCTCCCCCTCTTCTCTGTGCTGGAGTGATTCATATTCTAGGTAATTGCTTAAAACTAAAGCGTGTTCCTGTCTTCTGCTGCTAATTACTGGTTTGTAGAGGTGGGCAAATGAATCATTAACAATGAATGATTTGGGCACAGGGAATTGTCAAACTATTTTGGAAAGTTTATTTCATCAAACTGTATTCTCTGCTGTTCCAGCTTTCTTGTGGCTTGTTTTTTTTAACTAGATTGAAATTCTCTTTGAAAGGAGGTGGAATCTGTGGTCTACCAAGCTGCTCATGATTGATGTTTATATCTGCGGAGTAAAAGATTACGGTTACGTTTCATGTATAAATAATCCTTTAGCATCACAGTGTTCCTCCATTGAAGGGCACCGACGTATTTACTGTGTAGTTGCGTTCAGTGGTGCAGTGAAGTTTAAAGCAAGGTTTTAAGATTTTGCTGCTTTGCAAAATTCTTAATACTGAAGGGATGCTGAAATATTTAAATTCGTCTTCTAAATCTTGGCTTGCAGTTGATATCTGATTTGTTAACATTTAAGTCTGTTTCAAGACTAGCACTTCAAAAGTTTGGGGTCGGTAAGATTTTTTTTTTTTTTTTTTAAATAGTATTTTATGATCAGGCTGCATTTATTTGATCAAAAATACAGTCAAAATAGTAATATTATGAAATATTTTAAAAATATTATATTACTGTTTTAAATTTGAACATATTTTAAAATGTAATTTATTCCTATTTACTCCAGTCTTCAGTGTCACATGATCCTTCAGAATTCATTCTAATATGCTGATTTGGTGCTCAGAAAATGTTTATCGTTATTATCAATGTTGAAAAGGGTTATAATATATTTATGGAAACTGTGATACATTTTGTCAGGATATAATAGAAAAGGAAGTTCAAAAGATCTGTATTTATTTTATAATGGATTATAATTATCTTTACAGTAAGGATGTATTAAATTGATAAAAAAAAATAAAAATAATTACTATTTAAAAAAAAAAAAAAATCTTTCTGACCCCAGACCTTTGAACAGTAGTATAGTTGTATGTGTAATATTTTAAGTAATAGTGTCATAGAAAAGTCATTTACATCTTTGTAATCTTTGTATGATTATTATAATAATGTTACAGTCTGAATGTAATATTTTAGACGATTGAAAGGGACTTCATTTGTGTTGGAATTAAAAATAAACCCTTTAAACTTATTATAACCAGAGTACCAGAGGAATGTTAGAGCAATCCTTTTCGTTTAACATTACATGAAAATTTTAATGATGCTGTAGCAATAAAACGGGCTGCTGTGGAGATTACAAGGGCAAAGCAGAAAAATATGTCCCAACTAGCACTCTGCTAATTAAAATAAATCACTCATTGTTTTATACAGCACATCCACTGAGTGTGATTTGAAACAGTTGTGGGAATACAGCTGAAGTAAATAATATATATTATACAGAGGATGTTGAAACATGAATGTTTTGGAAGCAACATGAGCAAAATTGTCATCCCCACTGAAGCATCACTCATGTTACATTGACTTGTGATATCTCTTAGCCAAAGAGAGTTGGTAAGGTATAACATACAACAACAGCACTGAAGGAAACTGCAAAACAGCACTTTTGTTGAGATCTTGGAGAAGAAGACACCTCTGAAGAATGGCCTCTGGGGGCTACAGATTATTTAACGCCAGACTGACAAAGTGTTTTCTGCAGCAGTAGGAATGAAATAAGAGAACGCTGGCATAAAAATACAAAGCAATTATTAATAGAAACATAATTAGGTGGTGCAGCCTCATGCATAAAAGCATAACACAAACACCTTTAATGGAGTGAGACAGACAATGCCAGAAGAGAAGGGAGGAGCCCTGCAGCTAGAACATCAGCAGAAGAGCGTTAAGATTGCTCAGTGTGAAAATCCCTTCCTTCGGTGCACACACACAAACACACAACGTCTGCACTGCAGCCATAGAGCCACTTAAAAGCCTCAAGACATTGAATCAAAACTCAAGCTGTGTGTGTGTGTGTGTGTGTGTGTGTGTGTGTGTGTGTGTGTGTGTGTGTGTGTGTGTGTGTGTGTGTGTGTGTGTGTGTGTGTGTGTGTGTGTGTGTGTGTGTGTGTGTGTGTGTGTGTGTGTGTGTGTGTGTTTTCAGTGGTGACAAGGACGTGTTGAAAGATTATGCAGACCCCTTGAAGGTACTGGAAGGAATTGTTGCAGCAGTGCACACTAATGTGCAAAGCGGGTAGGTGTATCTTTTGTTACAATGTTCCCATTTACTAAATATTGAAACACAATGTTGTCCATTTGACCTCAGAAGAAAGGATATGCTAGTTAAAGTATAAAGTCATATGAGGACACTACTATGATATAGTTGCTGTGGGTTACAGGGATGTTTCTGCAGTTAAAATGGATTGTTTGACATGGCATGAAGCAGACGCAGTAAGAGCATGATACAAGAAACCAATGTTCTGTAAATAATTGCACTACAAATAATAGTGATGATCACAGTAAACAATTATTTTGACATATGTAAATAGTTAATTAACCTAACTGGCTAATTAACAGAATTATATTGATGTGCATGTTCAGTCACCTGTACATATATCACTTTGTTTATTGTTCAAATATGGCTCCTACTGTCAGATATTTTGAGCCAATTTTTTGCATTTAAAAAAAAAAAAGTGAAACAAATTAACATTATGAAATGAAAAAGATGCATGTAGGATTTAAATATTTAAGATGTAATATTTGAGCACTATTTCCTGCTAAATAAAATAATATTACAAACTGTTTTTTATATGCCAAGCCACAGTAATTATAAATTAAGTACATTTGATTATTTAATTATATTTACATGTACTGTTACATTAATATTTGAATGTACACTACCATTCAAAAGTACGATTTACAAAAAAAAAAAAAGTAAATAAATTTTTTGTTTTAAAAATATTTTGAAAATATTAAGCAGCGCATCTGATTTTGACACTGGATGGATGGATGGATGGATGGATGGATGGATGGATGGATGGATGGATGCATAAATGGATGGATGCATAAATGGATGGATGTACAGATGTATGCATGGATCTATGGTCAACCATAAGATAACCGTGATATATATTTTTCTTCAATGAATAAAAGGTACAAAAGAACATAATTTATTTGAAATATCAATCTTTTGTAACTTCATAAATGTATTTACTATCAGTTTAATGCATCCTTTCTAAACAAAAGTATTCATTTCTTTCGGTCTTACTTATCCCAGACCTTTGAATTGTAGTGTATGCATGATCTGTAATATACTGTATGTGTACATAAAGAAAACAAAATGCAGATTTTTTAAAAAAATTTATGTAATGTTCAGACTATTTTACATTCATTTATTTTAGTGGGAATATGGTGACATCAGAGGACATGCTGGCTTGGTTACGTCCTTTTTGTGGGGACGATGCTAAACCCGTCCGACCAAGAATTGAGGTCCTGCAGATCCTAGAACATTCATTCAGCCTCAGCGATCAAGACATCCACCTCCTGGTGTTCTTCAGGAGCCAAGCCATTCTGAAAGCCTGCTGGCCAAACAGAAAGGTGAAAAATATGCATATACCCACACTGGCACAAAACACGATTTAAACTTCACACATAAATATTATTACGTTCCCACATCTCTGACTCAGTATTAGCTTATTTCCTCTGTGAGGCACTGTGAATGTAATCTCATTTTACAGCGCAGCCCTTTGCGAGTTAGCATGTGCTTATAGGAATTGCTTGACTATTCTCATGCATGTAGTAGTGTGTGTGGGAAGGAGTGAGATGTATTTGGTCCAGGGATTACCGATTGCCTGCTTAGCCATGCTCTTTGGCCTCACCTCATGTTGCTTTGGTGATGCGAGCATGCCATTCTGCCATTTTATGTGGTGTTTTATGTCAGGCAGTATGTACCAGAGCGGCTGAGTAAATTCAAGAGTTGAATATAAAGAAGAACTATGAAACACTTCTGTCCAAGTCTGTCAATGTTTTCTCAGGCAAATGACCTTCTGATTTTCCTGACAAAATGTTTAGCTTACAAATGTCAAAGAGATCAGATAAATATAGCTGAATATAATTGAATTATAATGTTTAATGCAACTCAGATGCGCCTACAGCTTGTTTGTACATTTTAGTTAAAAATGATTAACATGATTAGAACAGATTTTCTTTGTGTTTAAAAGAAGAAATGAGGCTTGGATGTATGGATAGATGGATGGACAGATGGACCATGGATGGAATGATGCATGGTTGACCGGATGGATGGATGGATGGATGGATGGATGGATGGATGGATGGATGGATGGATGGATGGATGGATGGATGGATGGATGGATGGATGGTCGGTCAAATAGGTGCATAAATGGATAGATGTATGGATACATGCATGGATGGATGGTCAAATAGATGCATAAATGGATGGATGTACGGATGCATGCATGAATGGATGGTCAAATGGATGGATGGATGGATGGAACAATGGACGGACAGATGCATGGATGGATGGATGGATGGACAGGTGGACAGATGGACCATGGATGGAATGATGCATGGTTGACCGGATGCGTGGATAGACGCATGGATGGATGGAGGGATGGATGGACAGATGCACGGATGGATGGATGGATGGATGGATGGATGGATGGATGGATGGATGGATGGATGCATGCATGAATGGATGGTCAAATAGATGGATGGATGGATGGATGGAACGATGGATGGATGGATGGACGGATGGATGCATGGAACAATGGACGGATGGATGCATGGAACAATGGACGGATGGATGGACAGATGGATGGATGGATGAATGGATGGATGGATCGGTGGACAGATGGACCATAGATGGAATGATGCATGGATGACCGGATGCATGGATAGACGCATGGATGGATGGAGGGATGCATGGATGGATGGAACAATGGATGGACGGATGGATGGATGGATGGATGGATGGATGGATGGATGGATGGATGGATGGATGGATGGATGGATGGGTGGATGGACGGACGGACGGATGGACAGATGGACCATGGATGGAATGATGCATGGTTGACCGGATGCATGGATAGACGCATGGATGGACAGATGCATGGATAGATGGATGGATGGATGGTCGGTCAAATATGTTCATAAATGGATAGATGTACGGATGGATGCATGCATGGATGGATGGTCAAATAGATGCATAAATGGAGGGATGTACGGATGCATGCATGAATGGATGGTCAAATAGATGCATAAATGGAGGGATGGATGGATGAACAGACAGATGATTGGTTTTTGGAAGTATATTAAAGAAAGAATCAAAGACTTTTGTCAATATACCTCCATAATAGTTCTTTAGTTAGTTTTCTGACATAAAGGAAAAAGTCACCTCATCTCACTCAACACACAGCACAAAAATACATGCTGTTAATCCATTTTCCACCAAATCACATAATCCATTCTTTCACTAAACTTTAATCATGCAAATGAATATTTATATAAGCAGAAGCTATCAGATGTTTGGTTTAACTTTAAGAGGATTACTCTGTCAATTGTTTAATAGAATAATTAAATGCAACTTTCAGTCTTCAGGGGTTTAAAGCAAAAGAGGTTCTCAAGATTGCCGTTATAGTTCCAGTTTCCAGTCAGCCCTTGATTAGCATTAGTCAATGGTAAACAACAGCATATCAAGCTTTTGGTTGAAAAGAGCCATTTCTAGCATGTCATGGTTTGGCTTTGACTAGTTTAGAGCATGTTGAACATTTAGAATGGAGTCTAACCTTTAATTCCACAGATTATCACTTCACTTCTCTTTAAAATTGCCTCAATTGTGGCTTACACTATTGCTTGGCCGTATCCTTTCATTGGGTCTCCAATGTTGGCAATAGCTTTGTTTTCCTCAACGAAATGAATCATTTGTGTCTTTATTGTGATCTGAAAATGTAAGGGAAATGAGGGGAGTTGTAATGAGAAGTCATGCCCTGAAGGTGGAGGAGTAATTAAAATTAAAAGATTGCGGGAAAGGGGATTGGCTCCATTTCACTGAGGTGTAGAGTCCTCGAATGGATGCCACAAACTCAGATGCCTAAATCCTGATTGGGAGCGCTGAGCCGGGCCTGTGCGCCCTGAGCGGTGGGCATTAGGCCACGGAACACTGCCGCCACGTGTCTGCCTGCTGAGGAGCGGATGCTGGTTTATATCATGAGCCAGGGAGTCTGGTTATCAACTGGTAGCCCCAGGTGTACGTGTGTCTTTATTTATGTTGGTACCTGGGCATTTTTGGTTTTCTCTGTGTTTTTGTAGTGTGCTCGTTCATGCCCACAGGATTGTGCGCGTGTGTGTCTGTTAATATAACACATCTACCCCCTGTATCCCAAACTAATCATCTCCTAACTCACGCACCGGCCCATCCTGCCCAGCACCATAGCAACTGAGATTTCACTGCTGCCAAGCAGGAGCTGCGTTTCAGGTCTCACATCTGTTTGTTCTGTTGCGTGTTTTGCTGAGCTGTATTTTTCACTGTTGTTGTTTATTTCTGCTGTGGTGTTTATCTCCCTGATGTATGAGGTAGTATTGTTGAACTTTATCAAAGCCGAATCGGGGCCGTCCTTTCAAATTCATAGAAAGAGGGAGAAGCATGTGTGAGCAATGGAAAGTGCCAGGCTGGTTATTGTACGGTTGTCTGATTAAGGAAATGACTTTGATCGCAGACAGAATGAGAGTGGTTGGACTTTTTGTCTCATTCACTAACTGTCAGTGGAATGTGATGGCTCTCTCAATTGCATTCAGTGTGTTTAATTGCTGATGGGATTCCCTCTAAAATGACATACTGAACCTCAGCAGAAATCTTTGTAGCTGTAAGGAAATTCTTTGGAGCTGTGTGTTTTATTGCTGCTTTGTTGAGGTTGCACTTTTTCCCTCTTTTTCACAAATTGCCTTGACAGTCAACTCGAAGGCTTGTTCCCCATCTAATCTCAAAACAAGTCACTCCTATACATAGGATCTTTGGAGTTTATTCCAGTGAACTGCTGGAACTTTGAGGCCCCAAAGATACATAGATTTTCTATATTTAAAAATGTGAAAAACATTTTTCGCCCCAAGCAAAATGTTTGTACCTGTAGGCTAGGCCTACATATTAGCAAGCAAAATGATCCACATGGAAATGTGAACTTGATGCCCTTAAAACTGCTGCTACTGTTTACTGGGTGCCAAATTTAAAGCTGCAGTCTGCGATTTTTCCTCTTTGTTGCCATCTCTTGTTTGAAACCTGCAATTGCAGTCATATGCGGAACAGTTATCTGTACGTGTGTTGTGCATTGGCACAGCTCGTCAGCATGGATGAATCTAATGTTTGCACCTGTGTGAATACTGTACTTCAGAATCACAGATTCTACATCTTGAAAGTATGACCGATATAACAATTTTCACTGGAAAATATCATCTGAACAAGTAAGTAACATGTCTGCCACTTTTGTTCTGACCAAAAAAAGCATTAGGCGTACAATAAATCGTGCTGCCAATGATGATTAAATCGAACTATCGCTTAGCTCGGATCATGCCAAACCGTGCAAATTCTTATTACTGTTATACTTTGCTCTCAAATCGTTAATGTTAAAAACATCAGCATTGCGTGACTATGAGTATTCAGTGTATATTAGCGTTACCTGTAGTTTTCAATTTCTGTAGCCACTCAACAGTCCAAGGTCTTTTGCTTTTTGACAATCGGTGAATCTCCAGTTGTCACTGATGATTGTCATTTGGACCTTTCTGGATTACAATCCACCATCAAAATGATAAGTTTAATTATTTGAGCTGCTGTGAGAACAGGCTATAAATGATCCGTTACCAGCAGAATCCTCACGTGATAAAAGCGACTTGCCTGGACTCCTCCTTTCTGTTTTACGGACGTGACATAATGACGCACAGAGGAACTGCTGCATGCTCAAATTTCCCATGGAAATTCACCATGTCGCTCTTATTATAAAACATTATTACAAGCTTACCGTTGTGAATCGAGCTAAGATAATGAGATAGTTGACACTGGGTGGTTATGTACTTGCTCAAAAATTGATTTTGGATCATTTTTAACCAAAAAAAGTTACGGACTGCAGCTTTAAGCATATTTTTTATGCACATAAAAAAAGCATAACTAGATTAAAGACCCCCTGTGGTGAAAATCAAGTTTTGTAGTGTCTATGTAGTGTTTTTAATATGCTTTAAGACAAACCATGTGCAAATTCATAAGTCAGCACCATTGCTGAGTATTTTATGTTTAAAACAGTAAACCAAAAATCGTTGGTATTTGTGACGTCATGTTCAGAGGAAAATGGCTGCTTATTCTCTCGATACTGTCTGTTTTACTGAGAAATCGCTTTAGGTGATTCACTGAGAGAGCAGTCCAAACAAATGCAAGTAGATTCAGACTGTTTTGCAAAAAGGGTTTTACCAATTCATAATTTAAAACACAATTTAAGCGTCAGAAAATATGTGAGCAGTTCAGTTGCACAGCTGTTAAACTGAATATACGAAGCAAAGCAAGCATTTTTCTTAAATATCCACAACACAAACAACAAATTGCTCATCACTACAGCAACAGTATACTCTCCAAACTGGCGTGAGCGAGTAGAAGTGGGGCTAATTTGCATATTCATTGATCCGTGTATATTAAATGAGAGTTACATTCAAGCTATTTTAAGGCATGAAGAAATTTTTTTCACTTGAATTTTTTTTTTTTAATATGTTATTTTGATGATCAAAGATGAGTTTTAAGAGATAAAATAATTGACTACAGGGGGACATTAACTAACATGAACTATTACTAACTTTAAAATGAATATTGTATTAAAGTACAATATTCTGTATAGTAATTTATATTTATTTTAATAGTAATAGTAATAATAGTATCATGAACTACAATTATTTAGAGCATTTATTAATCTAGATTTTAATTTCAACATATGTCAATTCAATATATACTGAATTATCAATGAACACCAAAATGTTTTCCAAAAGATATTTCAAAAAAATTACCTGCATTATCTGTCTATTATCCTGTCAATTTCTGCCTGCATTCTGAAAACGATCTCTATCCCTTTGGCATCGCAATGACTTTTGTTCAGATCCTCATCCCGATGGCTCATGGCCGTGGATTTTCATGTCTTAATTTTAGCCATCCGTCTTAGCCTAACGGCAGCAAAATGTCACGGTCCCTGTGAGCGCTTACTGTTCGTTTGGCAGAGGACAGCAGCTTTGTCAGTCTGAATTGAGAATCTTTATTTGGCAGCTATCCGTGTCCCAGACTCCCTTGTTTACTTGGTTTCTCAAGTAGTTATTGATGTAATGAGTGCAAATGAATATTAGGACATTGGTGTGCGTGTGTGTTTTTGGGACCAGGCATGAGGTGTTATCGTTGCCATGGTCCTTTGACTTGATAATCTGGAGTCATTTGTCATGTTTAGAAGCTGTCAGTGTTTAGGTTAAACAGAAGGGTGTGTGTATGTGTTTGTGTGTTTCACCACAGACCATCTTAATGACTAGGGTTAATGTGGTCATTTAAACAAGGTCTTCGTTTCCCCTGGAGTGCATGCTTTAATATGCCCATACTTAGTAGTGCCATTTTAATGTCTTTATCCAGTGTGTGTGTGTGTGTGTGTGTGTGTGTGTGTGTGTGTGCGTGTGCGTGTGCGTGTGCGTGTGCGTGTGCGTGCGTGTGTGTGTGTGTGTGTGTGTGTGTGTGTGTTCTTGGCAGCTTGTTGATTACAGAGGAAGAGCTAAATGCACCACATTGAAGCATTCTTGTTAGTTACTATCCAGTTACCAGTCAGTGAGGTTGCTGAGTTTTATTATTATTCTATAATATTTATTCTATTTTTAATATTTCAATATAGCATTATTGTATAATAATGTTTGTGAAAGACGTCTCACCAAGGCTAAAGCTGCTTTTATTAATCAAAATATTGTGAAATATTTTTAAAATTAAAAAAAAAAAAATCTATATTTTAAAATGCAACTTATTCCTTTGATGGCAGAGCTGAATTTTCAGCAGCTAGTACTCCAGTCTTCAGTGTCACATGATCCTTCAGAAATCATTTTAATATGCTGATTTGGTGCTCAAGAAACATTTCTTATTATTTTCAGTGTTGAATACAGTTGTGCTGCTTAATATTTTTTGTGGAAACCATGATTTTTCACGATTCTTTGAATAGACCCAAACTTTGAATAATATAATATAATATAATATCTTTTGTATGTGCTTATTTTTACTTTGAAATGTTTAGTCATGTAAATGTTTTTGTATTCTGTACATTTAGTGTGATGAGATTTTCTGGCTCTAAAGAAATATCACTCTCTCTCTCACACACACACACACACACACACACACATTCACATTTGTGTGTCTTCAAAATGTCATTGTGATGTGACATCAGACCCACTGGCAGTGTGTCAGCTTTGGTCTGTCACGAGCGCTCTTGTCTTTCACACGTGTCACTCTCCCCTGTCATTAGCCCCACCTGGCACAGCCCGGGGCCTTAGCTTACATCATCTCCCGCTTCACAGGCTTCAAGTGTCAGGAAGTTTCACTTGCTGTACTTTGCTGCATTACCTTCCAGAGGTCTTACTGAATGTTTCTCTACTTCTAATTCCCTGAAATTTCTCTAGTTTCACTAATCTATTTTTTTTTTTTTTTTTTTTTTTTTTTTTGACATTGTTTCAAAGTCACTTTCAAGAAATGTCAGTTCACTCATCAGCCATATTTGCAGTGCCTCCATTTTGGGGATGCAAGACCAACTACTATCTACTAGGGGTATAACGGTATGTCTATTCATACCGAACGGTTCACGGGGCAAGATCCAAATGGAAGTGATCATCCCTATGCCCTATCCGATCATCCCTATGTGAGCAGGGCACGCGCGTGCCGTATGTAGCTTTTTGGAATGCGCTTGGCAAAAGGAGCGGCGTAATTTTCCTATTATCTTCAGCTGGGATGTTCCCCTGATGCAGCGCTGGCATAAGTAAATATACAATTTATATTTTTAAAAGTTTTATATATATATATATATTACTTTTTATATATAATATAGCATATTTTAAAAACTTTTTAAAATATAAAATGTATGTTTTTTATTTGCAACATTTAGGCCCAAAGTCCAAAAAAGCGCTTTTTAGCCAGCTGAAAACGCTAGGCGCTCTGCTTAAAACGCCTATCTGTCAGCGCCAGAGAGCGCTTCAGCTGCGCAGCGTTTTTTTTTTTTTTTTGAGACACTTTGTTGCTATGATACGGAATATCTGTGGCACTGTTACTTATAACTAATTTGTTTCAGACTAAAAATGTTGACACAATGTGGAATAACTTGCTATGTATGTTCGGAGACCAGCAATATTAATTTCTCATCCATTTTTTTCCCGTTCTCTGCTTGGTGTTGTATTTGTCCCGCCCCTCCTCCACTCTGATTGGACGGCTGGCTAAAAAGTGACAGTGATGAGCGCAGTGTTTTACTCAAAGTTGAACATTCTTTAACTCGAGGCGACCAGTAATAAATGCCGAGCTCTCAGCTCTTAAGCATGAAAAAGACGCTCAGAGCCTCGTTAAGCTCCTGGCGTTTAAAAAACGCGGCGTTCCCATTGAAAACAATTGAAAAAGTACGCTAGCAGCGAGTGCCCTGCTCACTTAGGGATGATCACATAGGGCATAGAGATGATCACCTCATTTGCCTTGTGAACCGTTCGGTACGAACACGCATACCGTTGCACCCCTACTATCTACTTAAGTAAATACTGATATCTCAAAAACTGCTTGCCAAATTCACATTCAGCAATAAAATTTCACATTAATGCTCCCATAAATATTGTTTTTATCCCCAAATAGTGTTAAAAAGTGTTTCAGTTTGTGTGTAGTCCCAAGAGTGTCCCAAAACTTTACCAATTGGAGATTGGCTGTGTTATTTAGAAGGCAGGATTTATTGCAATATATTGCTGCACTGCAGTTTCTCTCATTCATAGAAATACAAGTGAAGGTTTTTGGTATACAATACTTACTAGCGTGCTACTTCTGCAATTTTAAGCTATGTCAAAGAGCATTATGTTAGTATTCTATTCTGAATTCAGGCATAGCATTGTGAAAGTGAATTTTAATTTAGAATTTTTTGTTTCCAGAAACAAAGCTACTAGAAGGGAAAGTGCTGTCAGGGGTTTAGAGGAGAGTGTTGAAGAGAGTGTGATGGCAGTGAGTGGAAAAAGGTTAGACAATGAGCTTTCAGGAGAGGCACAATGTGATTAGATAGGTCCTGCAACAACATTCCTGTCAACCAGTTGGTTCACAAGACCATAGGATATGTTATTTGTCAATTTCGCCCTTTGCAGAATCTGTAGTAGTGCTGTCTTTCTCCCAGTGCTCTATGCAGCACCATGTCACCAAAAGTGAGGAACACAAGGTTTAAGGGCATTTTGGACTGGGAACAATGCTGCTGCAGTCTCTTACCATACTCCTAATATCACAGAGCACTGGTTGGTTGATAAGAATGTTGTTCCAGTACCAACAAAGGCTTTTGATTCAGGAGCACGTCCTACTTATGTAAATGACATTAAGCAGGCCTGAGGTCAGGTTTCGAGAGGTTTGAGTTCAGGTGTTCAATGTCTTAAAGGTGGCTTTGACGTAATGTTCTCAGGAATAGAGAGCACACTGAACCTGGGCTATATATGGAAACGGTTCCACTTGCGACAGATTTATGCCAGCACTGAGAAGATACAGGGGGTTTTACGTGCACCTCAACAGACAGCCGTGATCCATCAAAGACCTCTGTCCTTGGCCTTGAGCTCCATTAGCATGTGTGGCTGCAAGGCAGGCTAGAGTCTTAATAGTTACAGTAAGTGGGGGAAGTTACACCACCAACATTCATAGAGATATTGAACTCCATTTCTGAAATCCTGCTGTTCAGTTGAATTTTTTTATTTAAACAATAATGATTTCAAGGTAGCATACATATCATAGAAAATCATAATTCCCATTAGTCTTTTGAAACAAGATTCAATGTACTGTGCCATACTGGCTACGTTTACATGATCACCAATATGCGATTATTTCTAATAATCAGAGTAAGGTCTTAAAGGGTTGCTTTGACCCAAAAATGAAATTTCTGTCATAAATTACTTACCCTCATGTCATTCCAAACCAGTAAGACCTTCGTTCATCTTAGGAGCAAAAAAAAAAAGACATTTTTGATGAAATCCAAGGGTTTCTGAACCACACATATTTGGTCCGGACCAAAGAAGAAAAAAATTTAGTCCTGGTCCGGTTAGCGTTCAGATTGGCAATTTTATCACTGAACCGTAGCCTGCATGTGATGGTATTTTGGCCAATTGGGAACTCGTGAAGAGCTTATAAAATGTGTAAAGTAGTCAAAACACCGGCGGGAATCCGTCCGTCACACACACAAACGATCTGCTGCGTGGAGACGCGCGTCTGATGCCTGTGATGGGCAAACTCGCGTCTATGACAAGAAAAAACGACATGCGTGAGGATTCTGTCCTTTTTAGGGTCTCGTCTTCCTGTTTTTGGTTCATTTACATGTCTTTGGTCCGTGTTGCGTTCATATATCATTCGAACCGCAGCAGAGTTCGTTTGGAAGCGGACCGAGACCCATCTTTTCAGCGATCTCGGTTCGCTTGTTTGGTGTGCACCAGGGTTCGGATGGCAGCGTTCACATATGTTCAAATGAACTGCACTAACAGAGCAACCGCACCAGGGTTCGTTTTAATCGAACCAAACATGACAAGTGTGAACGCACCCTTAACACTCTGAGGTCTGACAGTATCGCCGGCGATACCACCGTGGTTTTTTTTCTTATTTTTTTTTTTTCATCTATGTTGATTATATGAGAAGTGAAAAGAAGATCATAAGTTGCGCAATATGTCGGGAGACAGAGTGGGCAGACATTATTTTGACCACTTCATTAAGTTTATTTTTTGTATAAAGCCTTTCTTTAAAGTGAATTTCGTTTTGTATTAATTGTATCTTAATTTTAATCAATGTTTCATCAACCAAATGCCTGTATTTAATAAATAAGAAGTAAATATAGCAGGCAATATAATCAGGACACGGAGCGGAGGCGCCGGCGCGTGAACTGGAGCTAGTCTCATAAATTAACCGAAACTCAGTGTAAACTCAGAAATATATAGAAAGCTTGAAATGTGTACTTTTAAACAAAACAATTCAAAACGAAAGAAAACAGACTGCTCTCTGCTTATAATCCGTATGAAATGTGCATTTCTCTCTGGCGCGTTCTGAGAAGATCGCGAGTCAGCATCGTCAACTTCATCTTTGCAGCCGACACAGAAAACACTTGTTTATTAATAAACAATTGAAATGTGTCCTGGCAATATTTGACATATTCATAATCATAGGCTACTTTTGCCGGTTCTTTGTGACATTTTTCATGAACGCGTCACAATCGCTCATAGTTAATATTGTTCTTTGGTGTTCAGTTTATACAGGTTTTTCAAATGTTATTTAATAAAAATAAATTTTTCCCCTCAAAATCTCACTTTTATTTTCTCTCATCCAACCCCCCTGTGGCTGTGTTTGCATTACTGACCTTTCACAAGGCGCCGCATCTCACTGTGCACGCTTGCCACTTCACTACTGTCAGCAAGTAGCTTCATACTTTTCAGTTTAGGATGCAGGAACATTGCAAGTCTGTGTAAACGATGAATGTCAAACTTGTCCTGGAGAATACTGAGGCATTTCTCCTTCAGTGAGGAAATGATCATGCTATCATTTGAAGAAGCTCGCAAGTGGCGTCTGATGCGCTCATACCAAACAATGGTTAGATGGAGGGTCGGGGTTTTCGATGCCTCTAACGCTTTAGTGGCTTCCTTAAATCGCTCCAGGAATGCAACAAAGTCGGAGAGGGCCTCTTCATCCAAGTTTGTGAGGCGGTCAACTTCCCCTCGCTCTTCCAGAAGTGTGCGGATGTCTTCATATTGACTGTTGATAGACTCTAGCATTGTATGCAGGGAATTCCAATGTGTCTCTACAGAGTTTTTAAGAGTCTTTTTCAGGCGAGTCTGGAGGTTGGTCTGCTTGAAATATGTTACCAGTGACTTGGCTGAGTCAATCATTGCAGTTACTTCTTCTCCATACATATCCTCCTGGGATGGTTTGAATGTAGTGTACAGGACAGTATTGAAAATATGGGCAGCGCAGCTCAATCTGGTCACTGTACGCAGGGCCGCAACTATATTTGCGCCCCTATCTGTCACATACACCAGTTTGGAGTAGAATTCATCAATGCCAAATTTACGCAATGCGCTGATGATGGCTGGTTTAATGTTGTCAGCCGTTTTACGCAGTGAACTGTCCCACTCAGAGGTACACAACACTCTTTCGATAAGCTCCCACTTATTGTTAATGTAGTGCAGAGTAACACAAAGGTAGCTGGTTTTTCTGTAATCGTCAGTCCACATGTCCAATGTAACAGCTCCATTACTCCCCTCCAACTGCATTTTAAGTTCTGGGATTAGTTTTTGGCGAATCTCCTCTGCATATTTGTTGACACCACGAGAAACCGTCGTAGGGTCAGGCAGTAGTTGTTTAACATCCACACGGCCAGCCTGAGCACCAACATCTATCAACCCTTGTGCTAATGCAAAAAATCCCTCGCCGTGTACTGCATCAAAGGGTCTAATATCATTGCATACAAAGTTCACAGACAGCCTGGTTATGGTGTCCTTGTCATCTCTACGAGGCACCTTCAGTTCTGTCCCCTTTGAAAGATACTGTTCGATAGAACTGGTGATTAGTTTGTTACCGGCACAGGTATCTGCGTGCTTCCTCAGCGACGAAGTTCCACATTTGCGGCTATCGAAAACGAAATGCAATGCATGTGCAAAGCCTTTCACAATATTGCTTTCTTCATCTGAGATGACTCAATTTCTCCCACACACTGGACTTGAGTTTTGATGAAGTATTGTCGACAACTTTACAATCTCCTCTAGCTATTTTTTTTTTCAACTCCTCAGGATCCATCTCGACGACTCATGCAGCAGTTCGCGCGGTTGTGATTTTTTAAAAGTGGAAAGTGGCCTAGAGACTCCTGGGAAGGCGCGGGCTCAAATAAACAAAAAAATATATATACCAACTTGAAATACAGGCATAGTTTTGTAGAAGTGTTCCTAAAAATATGCATTTATTTTTACGTTTGCACGCGACTGTTTTGAACCCGTGTTTAGACTCGTGTTTCCCCCGTGTCCGAACCGACCCGCACCCGTATCCGACACAGTTTGATATTTTTCACCCGTTTCAGCCAAATTTGCGGGTCACCCGCGGGTACCCGAACCCGTGCAGGACTCTGATTCACGCCTCCTCGCATACTGTGTTTCTTGGCAAAAAGTGTCTTACAAAAACTAAATCAATATATTGTTTTATATGAAGGAGTAAGCAGCATAATTTTTACATAATTTTGAAGCAAAAACTCTAGTTTACAACCTCCAATACCCTAAAGTATTGTAAACACAGATTTACTATACTTTTTTTGGCCTTATTTCAGTGACTTGAGTTTTTTGTTTTTTCAATAACCACGCATAAATGTTATTCCTTCAAAAACACAAACATGTACATACATGTTCCTCACATATTATTATAGCCTAGTTTGTGCTGAATACAGTGTAATGACACTTTTTCCATTAATATGTTTATGAAACAAAACAAAAATAATGACTTTATTCAACAATTTCTTCTCTCCCCTGTCAGTCTCCTAGGCAGTTGACGAAGTGAATGCAGTGCAACACTTCCGTGTTCCATGTCAGAATTGCACAATAGATATCAGGAATTGGAATTTTTACTAGTCAAAACAAAATTATGACTAGTACAGCCAGGGGTATTTAATGCTAAAACTGCTTGCCATAGCATTTAGCAATTTGGAGAAGAGAACATTTCAGAATAATGTCACAGAGTTCATTCATGAAGTTGTGTGAACAACACACAGTATCTGTGTAGAACCGAGCACATGCGCACTTTGGTCAGAGTGGTAATAATGCGATTAAGGTGTTTACATACCTGTTTATTGGGATTATAATAGGTGTATACCATAGTTTAATGCAAATATGGCTACGACGATTATGAGCTTAATCGCATTAATTTGGTCGAAGTATTGCATTTACATGAGGTAAAGTTTAATCGCAATATTTCCAAAATCCCATTATAATCGCATTATGAGGGTGCATGTGAACGCACTGACTGTTATTTCAAAGGGTTCAAAATGCTCTCAGTTCACAGTTTACGGAACTGCACTGCAAAATTAATTTACACATTATGACGTCAAAACAAACACATTGAAGGTGCGGTCACGTTAGAGAAATTGGACCTTTCTGTTGGTCGACATGTCAAATTCACATTACAAACTTAAGCAAAATTCTGACTGCACAATATCTATTGAAATGAGCCAAAATGACCCAATTTTGACTGCAAAAATTAGCTGAAAAGTGATAAATGTGACCACACCTTGAGGCTATAATCAATAAACTAATCAGTAAGTATCCTCTTTCTCATACAAGCTCTCTTATGAATCTGTTTGTTTTGATACAAAAATATATATTTTTTAATTTATTGAACAATTACATTTTTTTTTTTTTGTTTTTTTTTTTTTTTTTTATTATTTTACATTTTTATGATTTCATTAATATCACAGTTCACAGTTGGGAAAACCTACTTTATGCACCTGATAATCACTACTGAAAGAATTTCAAAATCTTATCTTCTATAAATAGTTACTTTTTGTTGTACACTTGTAGCTAATGTTTTCAAAAGGGTAGCTCACTGTATTTTAAATTGTAAGTAGCTTTTAGTTTGGAGAGCTACAGTTTTAAAGGGATAGTTCACCCAAAAATGAAAATTTGATATTTATCTGCTTACCCCCAGTGCATCCAAGATGTAGGTGACATTTTTTCTTCAGTCGATCACAAATGATGATTTTTAACTGCAACCGCTGCCCTCTGTCATTCAAATCATTGCAGTAGATGGGAACTTCATCTATAAGAGTGAATAAACCTTGCTTAGACAAATCCAAATGAAACCCTGCGGCTTGTGACGACACATTAATGTCCTAAGACACGAAACGATTGATTTGTGTGAGAAACCGAACAGTATTTATATAATTTTTTACCTCTAATACACCACTATGTCCAACTCCGTTCAGCTTCCGGTGAGTGAGGTCAGATCGCGCTCTGACAACGGAAGTGATGTCTCGCGCTCATTGAAGTATATGGGCGAGACATCACTTCCGTCTTCAGAACGCGTTTTTTGACCTCACTAGCAGGAAGCTGAATGGAGTTGGACATAGTGGTGTATTAGAGGTAAAAAATGATATAAATAATGTTCGGTTTCTCTCACAAACCGATCGTTTCGTGTCTTAGGACATTAATGTGTCGTCACGAGCCGCAGGGTTTCATTTGGATTTGTCTAAGCAAGGTTTATTCACTCTTATAGATGAAGTTCCCATCTACTGCAATGATTTGAATGACAGAGGGCAGCGGTTGCAGTTAAAAATCATCATTTGTGATCGACTGAAGAAAAAATGTCACCTACATCTTGGATGCACTGGGGGTAAGCTGATAAACATAAAATTTTCATTTTTGGGTGAACTATCCCTTTAAAGTAACTTGTCATCACTGAATATTACATCATGTGAAAAAGCAAGGCAAAAGTACTATTTTAGAAATGATCGGCCCTGTCTAAGCTGAGTTTACAACTTCATTCACTGACTCTGGACAGACTAGACAGCTCATTTGGTTTTCTACCTTCTTTGATCAAGGTAGATCTCCGTTTTCTCCTCTATACTGTAACTGTGAGTGAGTGTTCCTCTCTGCAAAGTCCTTCATCTGAACGTCTGTTCTTTTAAGACAGGATTAGAATATCAAACTCTTGTGTTGCCCATCGCGCAGTCCCCCAGCGCTGGGATTTGGATCAGCTGTACATTGAGAGCACAGGGTAATCTCTGACTTCTGGCTCTGCATAAATCAAAGAGTTGACTTAATATTTAATTATGCTCCAGGTACTTTTGCCTGTGTTCCTCATCTCTTTCTCTCTTTTCCTCTGAAGGTAAGAGGAGCACATTCTGCCTTTGTAAGGGACTGCCTGAACAGCTAATCACATACAATCATGCTAACAGCAGTGAGGTCTCGCAGCTTAACGGAGTCAAGTGGTGTTTCATTAAAAAAAGAAAGAAAGAAATGAACAAAATTCAACATCTCTGGTCTTAGATATGAACAGGTGTGGAGTCTTGTTGGAGCTGTGCTGCTGATATAGGTGGTGCAGGTATAATTTTATCCAATGGCATGATACATTGTGCTCTGAACTATAGTCACATGAGCACATATTGTGACATTTATTGTCACATATTTCTAGCTAACCTGTCAGTGCTTTAGAAGAAGTACAGTCCCACTTTGATTATTATATTATATTATATTATATTATATTATATTATATTATATTATATTATATTATATTAATTATATTATATTATATTATATTATATTATATTATATTATATTATATTAAATTATATTAAATTATATTATATTATATTATATTATATTATATTATATTATATTATATTATATTATATTATATTATATTATATTATATTATATTATATTATATTATATTGGACAAAAACAATACCATAGTATGTTGAGGATTGCACGATTGAAAAAGCTGAACACCTGTAAACTGAACCTTCTTTGTGTGCTCATTTATTTATTTAATGGAATTTACATGTAGATAGGGTTCCCACGTGTCCTGGAAAACCTTTAAAATTGATGACTAATTTTCCAGCCCTGGAAAACGCATGGAAAATGAGAGAAAATGTCAAATGTCCTGGAAGATCTTGTTGTTGTCCTAGAAACTTACTATAAAAATGTTTGTATTTTCCTCTAGCTGAGAATAAATAGTTTATCACTCCCTAAAACAATACGTGTTACTAACAGAAAGTGCTATGTTCATGAGGGAAGCATTGAATGATGATGTTTAGTCTCGTGTTTCCCCTTGCAGCAGTAAGCTTGTAATTAACTGCTCAAATGTTTGCAGTGAATGTCAACTGGTAAGCAGCTACCTAACCTTGTTAACATTAATTCAGTAACTTGCTAACTAATAATTTTGATACAGTATAAGCTTGGGGTCTGCATCACATGTTTAGTACCAAGTCGATACTGAAGTCTTTCTGCGGTACCGGTAGTACTGAGTACTGCGTCAGTCCGGTACCTACTCAATACGACTCCTTTCAAACGCTCCCATGCATATTTTTCTGTGAGCGCTCTGGGTAGACCAACAAATGTTTCTGTTTACAATGTTTTTACAGCGTTGAGTATTGTAGCCAATGTTTGTTGAGCATATAAATGCAATGGCCAATCAGAGGCATTTGAGTTAGTCAGAATCCACTCAATAGCCCTCAAAACACTAGAGATTTTCAGCACAAGCTCATTAGCTGAATTCTGCATGCTCGCGAATCCTTTCATTACAACCAACAAAGTGTAGAAACAACGTATATAAGAGATTCATTGTGCAGTGTAGCCAGCTTAATTGATTATAATGGGAGTTTTCAAGAGTGCAGAACTCAGTGAGCAGGCACTGAACTGAAGTGATTGACAGGTTCAGTGATTTTAAAGGGAGCGCTCTTTGTTTGCAGTCTGTATATAACCCTCTCACAATTTGAACAGTTTTATTTTTCATACTGCTTAGTATACACGGCCAAGTTTCAGGAGTGACGACCGTTTTAAAATCCGGGATTGAATCCAAAAAAGAAGACGCTTAAAAGGCTAAAAGGCAAAAAGGCAAAAACTTGGAAAAAGAAAAAAAAAAATTGTTTAAAAACTAACACAGGTGTGCCCAGTAAAGGTGAAGAAGTGAACAGCTGTTGAATATTTCTGTAAGTCAGTCTTATGTAGAACACATGTAAAAGAGGTTGTCCGTTTTCTGATTAGGTCAAGCTCTCTCTCTTATTCTCTTTTCCTTATGGGCTTTCCTGTGTATAATTTTCTAGCTTACTGCTGCATAGCAAATAAGGGTCAAGAGTCTGATCTGTCTACTCCACAAGAAACTGGAAAACAAGCAAGCAAGAATAAGTGCAGTGTGCTAGATGTGGTGAAACTGCTTTTAATTTGGCTCTATTCTTCTCTCAAACATTGACTCTGAGACTTAAAATTTCACAGCATTTTTGCTGATGGAGAAACATAGTTGGCAGTTTAGAGCATTGATCTGTCTAGACCATTGGGAAATGATTAGTGTGTATCTGAGCATTTGTGCATGTGTGTACAGTATTTGTTGATTTCAAAGCACTGCAATGATTCTATATTGGGTCTATTGTTCTTGGTGTGTGATCAAGGCACTTTTCACTTCTCTAACACACTGCCACTGTCTCAATGACCTTTGCTGCCTTGAGGGTGAGCACAATGAGTTTCCCATCGATATGTTCCAGCAGGGCGTGAATGACTGTTTGACTGCTCTTAATAACATTTGAGGATGGTTTTTAACAACATTGCAGAATGGTTTCTCACTCCACTGAGCCGTACTGTGCATTAGTCCTAAATTGGACATAAGCTGAAACCTACAGAAATTGAAGTGAGAACTCTGACACAAGTTTTCAATATTCTGTGTTAAATCAATGCTTTACTAATCACTCTTGTCTGTCATTTTTATTTGTTGAAAGGAAACTATGAAGCAATGATATGTTTCTCACCATCCCTGAAGAGCATTTGAATTATTTTAATCTCTGCTTAATTGCCATAATCTGCTTCACTGAGCTGCAATGCAGGCATTCTAAAGAGACACTGAGAAAGAGAACAAGTGGTGTTTCTCCTTTTTTTCACAATCATCTTCTGTCAAATCATGATAATCAGGTTTTTTTTTTTTTTGTTTTGTTTTTTAAATGTTAAATTTAAATAAATATATCAATTACTTATGGAGTTACAATGTTTATTTACAATGATCCAATGGAGTTACAAGTTTGTCACAATCTATTTTTGCAAAACCCGCAGACAAATTTAAAGGGTAACCAACAGTAATGATATATATATATGAAGCAAAGTCTCAGATTTCAAATGACGTCCATCTTATTATGAGATTCAAAAAATAAATAGCATTTTATGAGCATCCTCTCCTCCGCTTTAATACCAGTTACAGCGTGAAATAAAAATGAATAAACATCTGAAGGTATGATAAAAGATACAGTACATCTTACTGAAATCCGTATCATGAGTCGTTTAATAGCTCAATCAGTGTTTCAACCTTGGAAAGACGTCAATAAAACAGCTTGTAAACAATGTCACGTAATGTCACATTTACCTCAGAAAAACATATTCAGTGACCATAAACTCATTAGTCAGCTAGAAAAGTGTACTCTAGAAAGCAACATTCTGATAAATATAGCTATGCACCATTACATAATCATTATAATTGTTAACGTTCTTCAATATTTAATGCATGTTTGAATAAATCAATTATGACAGCCATGATTTAAATGTTTATATTTCAAAAAACGAATTGGAGTAGTACTTTATTTATAATAAAAAACATCACTGAGAGTAATTTAAGTGTTTGTTTATAAATAAGTTAATTTAACCTTCAATATTATTATAGTTGTACCAACTGACTTCCATGTGTAGTTTACAGCATTAGTTGAGAGATTTTTTTCCTCTAGAAAATTTGCCATGTACTGTAACTGAAATACTACATCCAAAATAGTCGATATCAAATCGAAAGCATGTGAGTAGTAATCTAATCAAATCGTGAAAATTGTGTCAATACCCAGCCCTAATATATAAATATATATATATATATATATATATATATATATATATATATATATATATATATATATATATATATATATATATATATATATATATATATATATATATATATATATATATATATATATATATATATATATATATATATATATATATATATATATATATATAAAATATATATAAAATATATATAAAATATGCATTATAGATTGTTGGACGTTATATAACATGCTCCGAGTCGAGGTGAGTTTGAGACGCATTTCCAGATTTCATTTTCTTTTCTTTTCCCTGTGGTAGTTTGACTGTCTCAGAACCTGCTAATCTCTGTGGATTTTCATTCACAACAGTCTCTAGAGCTTACAGACAATGGTGCGAAAAACAAAAACATTGGCAGCTCTGTGGTAAATGGAAAACAACCACCCGTTACGACAGTGCCATCAATAGCGGCGTCTCTGAAAGGAGCTGAACCCTCTGTGGTGTACCTCTACTGCTGCTGTGCATTCAGAGGCAACATTGGGCAAGGCTCACTAAAGCTGGAAAGATTCCAAAAAACTCTTCCTGTTCTGACAAATCTCAATTTCTGCTCTGACATACAGATGGTGCAGTCTGTTTTGTGCATGCAACATGAATTCATGGATTCATTCTGTCTTGTTTCAGTGATTTTGGCTGGTGTTGGTGGTGTAATGTTGTGAATATTTTATTGTTGTTCATTATGTATTTAATAGTTAAAGGGGTTTTGAAGTGTCAAAGTGTTTGTTGCAAAGGCAGTCAATGGAGAAACAGACATCTCTCAGATTTCAACAAAAAGATTGTCATTTGTGTTATAAAGATAAACGCAAGTCTTACTAGTTTTGAACGGCATGAGGGTGAGTGATTAATGACACGATTTTCTTTTTGGGGTGAACTAACCCTTTAATATACCCTTCTTCTAATGTCTATTTTCACCAGGACCAGCACACGTATTCTGGAGTAAATGTAAGCTTTTTTTTTTTTTTTTTTTAACTAGAAATCCAGGTTGTTCTGGAAATAAAAGACGCTTATCACAGCAGTGTCAATTTTCCCCCTACTGTGTCCGTTGATGACGCAATGACTGTTGGTTTTCAGTAAACCAAATAGTTTTTACAGAAACACTCAACCTTGTAGTGCACTCAAGTGGTACACCTTCTCAGCCCCCTCTCCTCTGAATATTCATGAACCCCTCCCATATGCATGCATAATTAATCAAATATGTGGAAGAGACTAAAATCTCAACACAAATGGCTTTTATTATTCAAATATTAAAATATTTAATGCCATTATGCATGTTTTCCAGGTGGGAGCATGTCAAGAATACTCTGGAGTGAAGCTCACATTTCTCTTTAGCATACGAGGGTAAAAGTGTAGTTTCAAATACTTGAATTCTCGCAGTGTGATATGGATATTTATATTTCATATTAGGTGAACGTGGATAGTTGTTTTTTGTTTGTTTTTTTTTTTTTTTCTCTTCCGTCAGGTGAGAGACAGACACATCTTGGGATTTTGTATTATTGAGTACAGCCCCTGCTGCACCTTTACCTCAAGACTTTCAGGTTAACACTTAGTTAGATTTGATTCATATGTTTTGGGTGTTACAGGATCAATATTTGAGGTGGTTTCTGTCTGTGGTGGCACAATTATCACAAAGTTTGTTGATTATGTACAAACATGATTCCAAAAAAGTTGGTACACTGTACAAATTGTGAATAAAAACAGAATGCAATGATGTGGAAGTTTTATATTTCAATATTTTATTCAGAATATAACATAGATGACATATCAAATGTTTAAACTGAGAAAATGTATCATTTTAAGGGAAAAATAAGTTGATTTTTAAATTTCATGGCATCAACACATCTCAACAAGGCCATGTTTACCACTGTGTGGCATCCCCTCTTCTTTTTATAACAGTCTGCAAACGTCTGGGGACTAAGGAGACAAGTTGCTCAAGTTTAGGAATAGGAATGTTGTCCCAGGCTTCTAGTTGCTCAACTGTCTTGGGTCTTCTTTGTTGCATCTTCCTCTTTATGATGCGCCAAATGTTTTCTATGGGTGAAAGATCTGGACTGCAGGCTGGGCATTTCAGTACCCGGATCCTTCTTCTACGCAGCCATGATATTGTAATTGATGCAGTATGTGGTCTGGCATTGTCATGTTGGAAAATGCAAGGTCTTCCCTGAAAGAAACGACGTTTGGATGGGAGCATATGTTGTTCTAGAACTTGGATATACCTTTCAGCATTGATGGTGCTTTTCCAGATGTGTAAGCTGCTCATGCCACACGCACTCATGCAACCCCATACCATCAGAGATGCAGGCTTCTGAACTGAGCGCTGATAACAACTTGGGTTGTCCTTGTCCTCTTTAGTCCGGATGACATGGCGTCCCAGTTTTCCAAAAAAGAACTTCAAATTTTGATTTGTCTGACCACAGAACAGTTTTCCACTTTGCAACAGTCCATTTTAAATGAGCCTTGGCCCAGAGAAAACGTCTGCGCTTCTGGATCATGTTTAGATATGGCTTCTTTTTTGACCTATAGAGTTTTAGTGGCAACGCCGAATGGCACAGTGGATTGTGTTCACCGACAATGTTTTCTGGAAGTATTCCTGAGCCCATGTTGTGATTTCCATTACAGTAGCATTCCTGAATGTGATGCAGTGCCGTCTAAGGGCCTGAAGATCACAGGCATCCAGTATGGTTTTCCGGCCTTGACCCTTACGCACAGAGATTGTTCCAGATTCTCTGAATCTTTGGATGATACTATGCAACTAAAACAAACTTCAAACTTCAAACAATTTTTCTCTGAGAAACTCCTTTCTGATATTGCTCCACTATTTTTTGCCGCAGCATTGGGGGAATTGGTGATCCTCTGCCGATCTTGACTTCTGAGAGACACTGCCACTCTGAGAGGCTCTTTTTATATCCAATCATGTTGTCAATTGACCTTATAAGTTGCAAATTGGTCCTCCAGCTGTTCCTTATATGTACATTTAACTTTTCCGGCCTCTTATTGCTACCTGTCCCAACTTTTTTCTCTTGACAAATTTAACATGGTATAAAAAATTATCTGTGGAGTATTTTGAGCTAAAACTTTACATACACACTCTGGGGACATCAGAGGCTTATTTTACATCTTGTAAAAATGGCATTATATGAACCTTTTTAAATATTTTCAGTGCAAAAACACTGTATTTGGAATATGACCAGATCCAGCCCAAAGATTGCAGCTGCCAGGCCTTCTTTTCATATTCTTACTACATCATCTTTGCAAGAACCAAAGCTCAAAACATTTTCACAGACATCAGATCCCTTCGGCTTTTACGTGCAGTTGTGCTGACACACGTTTCTGCACCGACAAACACATCATGCATTCACTGACATAAGCATGCAGCGCCATGCTAGAGCGCACATCACAGACCACTGAAGAGGTACGGAGATTACGCCCTGGAGTATCATTCTTTGGAAACTCAAGGGCCCTCCAGCCTGGAGCAGTCGTCTTTGTACAGAGCGAAAAGGATTTGGTTTGTGTGGGTGTGTGTCAGCCTTACCTGAAAATCTCCCTCTTATGAATACAGAAGTTCACTTGTTCTTATTCACCGGTTTTGGTGATTGGCTCCTACTCTTATGTCTTTTGATTCTTTCCTTCCTCTCTCCTCCCCATCCCTTCCTTTCCTGTATTTTTAAACAGAACGACCTCTATCACTTCTTAGGCAGGGCACAGGGGAAACGGTGGAAGTTAGGCAGTAGGTCAATGAATATTAATAAGACATTTTACACGCCTTCCAAAGGCCAGGCACGACACTTCTTCCTCCCATCTCCTAGTCCTTTCTTTTTCTCTTTCTGCTCACCTTTTCCACACTGTCTTTCAACTCTCCTGTGACATCACTCCATCCTCAGTGAATGAAAAGGATGAGTTGTACTCAACATTGACCTTATAGGCCCCTTGAGTCCATAGAACCAAGATGGGGTTTTTGCCTAATAGCAATGCATAAAATAGCACTTTTCAGACAGAAACGGCTCGGACACTCTTATGTGCAGGCACTCCAAGTTGTTGTTGTTGTTGTTGTTGTTAGGGCCAAAGCACTGATGGTGTAAGGCAGTGGTGTAGTCCTAAAAAAATAAGTGGTGTACTATTACACCCCCCCCCCCCCCAAAAAAAAAAAACAACAACAACAAAAAACATATGTAAATATTCTGATATGGGTTTCAGAATTAGGTGTGGCAAAATGGCTCGATAGCGCCACCTACAAAATTTCAATTAAGTGCCCTTTGCGCTACGTTTCACATACATGTATGAAATTCGGTAGACACATGTAACAGCCCAATACCTACAAAAAAGTCCCTGGGAGCAAAATCTGAAAACCCAGCAGGAAGTAAGATATTTTTAATTTTCTCGACAAAATATTTGAAGTTTTTGCCATTTCCAGTCTTTCTACTTTAAAGGTGCCCTAGAATGCTTTTTCACAAGATGTAATATAAGTCTAAGGTGTCCACTGAATCTGTCTGTGAAGTTTCAGCTCAAAATACCCCATAGATTTTTATAAATTTTTGTAACTGCCTATTTTGGGGCATCATTAAATATGCGCCGATTCAGGCTGCTGTCCCTTTAAATCCTCGCGCTCCCCACCCCCGAGCTCGCGACTCTAATACATTGCATATACAAAGTTCACACAGCTAATATAACCCTCAAAATGGATCTTGACAAAATGTTCGTCATGCATGCTGCATGCATGCATCAGATCATGTAAGTACAGTATTTATTTGGATGTTTACATTTGATTCTGAATGAGTTTGATAGTATGCTCCGTGGCTAAAGCTAACATTACACTCTGTTGGAGAGATTTATAAAGAATGAAATTGTTTATGAATTATACAGACTGCAAGTGTTTAAAAATGAAAATAGTGATGGCTCTTGTCTCCGTGAATACAGTAAGAAACGATGGTAACTTTAACCACATTTAACAGTACATTAGCAACATGCTAACGAAACATTTAGAAAGACAATTTACAAATATCACTAAAAATATGGATCATGTCAGTTATTATTGCTCCATCTGCCATTTTTCGCTATTGTCCTTGCTTGCTTACCTAGTCTGATGATTCAGCTGTGCACAAATCCAGACATTAATAGTGCCTGCCCTTTTCTAATGCCTTGAACATGGGCTGATATATGCAAATATTGGGGGCGTACATATTAATGATCCCGACTGTTACGTAAAACACATTTTGTTAACTTTAACAAATAATGCCTAAATTATTATTATTATTATTATTATTATTATTATTATTATCTACCTCTGTACATCTGTTGTTGTGTTTTGAATGCTGGACTCCAGAATGTGATTCTTTTGTGCTGATTTTCCCTTCAGGATGCATAACTATCTTAACCAGTCTTGCTTTTGAAAATCATGTCTGTACTGGTCCAAAGGTTAGATCTGCACCTGACCAGCACAAACCAGTATTCACCATCCTAGCATGTAAATTCATGCTGGTCTAAGAGAGGTATTTCTTCAGGTTATTCATAGATGTGACTCAGAACACATTTAGGAGCTAGAACACTTGAAAGGTGCATTAGTATTTCTCTGTTTTTGGCAGAATGTGTTTGTAGACCTCAAACTGAACTTGTATAATTAGTTTGAAGTCATCACATGGTCCACCCTTCTTCTGATGTTCAGGCCCAACTCAGTCTGTCCTCTTCCTGAATGTTTCACCCTCAGACCATGACCTGGCGGAGTCTGAATTTTACACAGTTCCATCATGAATCCCTTTCGTTTGATAAATAGAAAAACAAGATTTCAATTATGGAGTAATCCCTTTTAAGGGCTCATCTTCTGCATCTCCTCCCTGCTCTGAGCTTAGGATGGCCTAAATTTATTCATTATGCATAAGCTATTTATTATTCATTTTCTCGTATTCTGTCTGCACATACTCTTCAGAGTGGTGTTATGGAGAGGAAATTAGAGGGGGATGAAATGTCTGTTTTTATTTGAGCCACGTCTGCCTAGCTTGGTCAAGCTCTTTGTCTTGGTATGTTATCTGATTTCTGTCTCTCTTTCTCTGCTGGTTTCTTGCCCGATGGCAAGCCTGACCAGAGATCAGTCTCAGAAAATTGCTGAGCATTGTAATTGACTTTGGTCAGGTTGGAGGCCAGAGGTGCTATACATCTTTAGTTATGGCTCGGAAAGACTTATGATCTAATCCCAGGGTTGGCCTGTATTTTACCATTGTACGTTGCTTAAATACATAATCTGTATATGTTGATGATTTGCGTATGTAGGTTCACTGAGATTCTGTATAACAAAAAGAGAGAGAAGTGGTCAGACAAGAAACACATAGGACTGAACGAGAGAGAACTTAAAGGGATAGTTCAACCAAAAACTGTTCCAACATGGTCCAATGTTGTTCTTGTTTTGGACTCTTTTGTCTTGCAGTGTCAGTAGTGGTAACAGTGGCAATGCAGTCAAAAATGTTTTTGTGTTCCAAAGAAGAAAGTAAGTTATTCTATTTTAGAATGGGTGAGTAATGATGAAAAATGTTTCATTTTGGGTTAACTATCCCTTTAAAACAACAAAGACATTTTACTTTACATTTTACATAAATCTATCTATCGAACTGTAGTTCTACTTTGTCTGTCTGCCTGTCATTCTATCTGTTCTATTTGTCTATCTATCTGTCATCTGTCGTTCTATCCATTTATCAGTCAATCTATCTCATTCTTTCTGTCTTTCTATCTATATCATTCTATTGTTCAGTTTACTATCGTTCTACCAATCTTATCTGTAGTTCTGTCTATCATTCTGTCTTTTGTATTGACTATCTATTTGTCTATTGCTCTGTCATTCTATTAACTACCATTCAGTCTATCATTCTACCTATCTCTGTAGTTTTGTCTATCTTTGTCTGTCATTATGTCTGTCATTTTGTCTGTCTATTGCATATTCATCATTCTACCTATCGTTCTACCTACAGTATCTGTATTTTTGTCTGTATATCTGTCTGTCATTTTATCTAACTATTGTTCCGTCTATCATTTCATTTCATCATAGATGTCTATATTGTGTATTTTAGCATCACTGAAACACTCTATTGACCAATCAGCACCCAGGATCTGAACTAATCAGCAAAGGTTAACGTGGGAGTTCTGTGCAGCTGCCCATCTTCAGCTGTTTTCCCTCTGAAAGAAAGATCTGCTCTGAACACTTCTTTCAGAAAAGGAGAGTTGATGTTTATGCCCGGGAAGTCTTTTTTCGCCCACCTTTTTTCTTCTATTTTCACTCCTCCCCCTGACGAGTGGCTGTCTGTTGCCTCTCAGATCAATTTGCCCCTCAGCAACATGGAAAGCATAAACAATTTGTGAATGTGTGTGCGCATGCATGTCCAATTCTCTATGCTTATGTGTCGAAGTGTAAACCTATTCATGAGCCTACATGCACACTTGGACTAGCTATGTCTAAATATAAATAGCAGATTCGGCTTGTCACTGTGCACTTATTGTGCATAAATACTACACTGATCAATAGAGATCCATCTCCTCTTCGACAACACTACTTCCTGTCTCCTTCCCAGTGCCGGCCTGACAGATTAGAAGCTTTGTAGCCATTGAAGTACAAGCGTGCCGTAAAACAAAAGGATCCGCTCTTGTTCTGTCCAGTTAAAGGCGGGTAATTACCAGCCAGCCATCTCTAATGTTTACAGCATTCAGAGAGCCGCAACTGTCAATGCTAACTGTCTAACTGTCTGCTCTTTTTGCATTTAGATAGATGAGGCGAAACAAGTGAAGAAGCCTTTTATATTTTCTTCAAGATGTTTTTTTTTTTCTTTCCACTGGCAGCCATTTACTATTTGATGCTATTTAACTAAAAGCCCCTCACAGTTCGAGTGGTATGTTTGCGTGTGTGGGTAGGCAACCATTAGCGGTCACAGGCTGAGATGGAGCCCAGCCGAGTTAAAAGGAGCAACTTGCTCCAACACCGCAAATCATTGTATATGAAAATTTACAAACTGACAGACACGAGCGCAGATGCGCGGACGCACACACCAAACTAACCCTTACATGTGCAATTGTTGTGTGTCTGCATGTGGCAGGGAGATTTCCTGCAGGTGGGGGAGAGTTGGAGTGGGCGGACGCCTTGAAGTGTGGCGTAGTTTGATGGCACCGCCGCAAACTCATTCAATTTGTCTAAGGATCCCCCTCCGCATGCACACACACAGATTGTCTTTTGGTGGCGTGGGCAGATGCTCTGAAGCAGGGAGAATGGTTGCACCAGCGAAGGATCTCTTCCTCTCCCCTGGGGTCTGTTTTAAAGAATGATGGGATATGGGAGGGCGGAGGATGTCATTTTATTTTATTCTCATCTTTACCTCCAGCCCTGGTGCTGATGTGCGTGGACGTAGTTCAGTGAAACAGACCCGCTTTATTCCACATTTTGTCCTCTTCTAACCTGCCTGTCTCTCTCGTTCTTTCTCTCAGAAGTGTGTGTGGGTGATTAGAGTGTGGATCTGTCTGGCTTTGCTTTTAGCACAAGCTGTCATTGCCTCTGGTTTAAGCATATATTCTACTAAGTGTGCACTGACTAATGTCTCTAGGGGAATTTTGCATTTGGAAGGTGAAGATGGCCACAGCAACCCTTCGACTTTGTCACTGATTAGCTTATGAGTTTTTCGACCCGCCATCTACACCCGAGAACGTTGTCAAGGACATCGATGAAGCTTGGCAGAGGATTAGGCATTTAAAGTAGCACCTCAGAGAAGTGCAAATTTCTCTGCTAAAACCCCAGCCTGCTTTCTCCGCTGAAATATCATGCTCTACAGAAAGTTTCCAAATACTTTTATTTTATTTTTTTTCAACTTACTTAAATACAATTAAATAAAATAAGGGCTTATGCTGAATTAAACTGAATTTTTTCCCTTCCCTTCCCTTCCCTTCCCTTCCCTTCCCTTCCCTTCCCTTCCCTTCCCTTCCCTTCCCTTCCCTTCCCTTCCCTTCCCTTCCCTTCCCTTCCCTTCCCTTCCCTTATCATTGTCCTTTCCTTTCTTTTTCCTTTCTTTTCTTTTCCTTTCTATCCTTTCCTTCCCCTTCCCTTCTCCATTTCCATTCCTGGTAACGCTTTACACATTACTACATGTACATAATGACAATAAGTTATGCATAATTACATGAATAAAGTGTAACCCTTTCCTTTCCTTCTGTCTGGCTTTGAGCACACACTGTCATGAGTGTTTCTTCCTTCTATTTTACTTTGTCACTGATTAGCTTATGAGTTTTTTAACCCGCCCTTTACACTGAGAACTTTGTCAAGGACATCAGTGAAGTTTGCCATAGTATTAGGCATTTACAGCAGCAGTGTTCTCTGCTAAAACCTGCAATCTCTACTGCTGTTAGTATTTCATTTGGACAGGAAGCACCATTTGGGCCAGTTAGTATGTGTTTGTTTTTGTGTTCTAACCAAAACATTTTAATAGGGAACTGAAGAACCTCGGAGGCCCATGAACTGGAGGACCTCGGTTTGCCAACTCATTTTATCCAGTTAGGAGAGAGACTAATAAGTCTCGGGAATACAGGCTCCGTTTAGGTGTTGTCTCTGTGGTTATTTTCAGGTCATAATAAATGTAGGTCAAACATGATTGGCTGTAATGAGTTTATTAGGCAGGTTATTAATCGTCTGAGGTGTAGGATGGTGGTTGAATGGAATTATGGTGTTGAAAATACTCAGGCCAGTGTGTCAGCTTAATTGATTTTCACATCAGTGAATAACGGTGAGACAGGAGACAGCAAGAGAGTGAGAGGAAGTGTGGGAATTAGAGAGATTCATGGCAATATGATGAAATTGTTGCAATATGTTTAGTCATTCCACGTGTGTGTGTGTGTGTGTGTGTGTGTGTGTGTGTGTGTGTGTGTGTGTGTGTGTGTGTGTGTGTGTGTGTGTGTGTGTGTGTGTGTGTTTGCGTATATATATATTATTATCGATTGACAATACTAATATAAATACATGCTCAAATGCTTGAAATTAGTTCTTCAATTAATTATTCAAATAGCGTTGTAATAAAAAGATACTATTTTATTTTGTTATTTTTGCATTTTAAGTTGCATTCAAAATTCACTTAGCTCAAAAATCTAAGGAACATGACAAAAAAAAAATGAGATTAAAAAATCAAAGTTCAAATGGTCATGATGCTGTTGACCTGTGTATAGGCACATATGGACACATATAGTGTTTTATGACTTCCATCACAATGGCAAATCAAATCAGTTGCTATATCCTTTAGTTTTTTCACTGCAGTTGAATTTTTTTTCCTCAGTTATTTCGATCTGTGTTTTGCCCCTTGAGTTTTTAGCTATTTTCTGTCATTTCTTGGAGCATGCTGGTACCAATGCCATGGAATGGCTCTGACCTTTTTTTTGTTTTCCCCTCAGAAATCAGACATTTTCTCAGCTGTTAAATTGTGCTCCCGTTGCACTGAAGGGAAATTAATTACTTTCTCTCCCCGCCTCCCTCTTTTGGAGGAGAACATAAGAGTCACCACAGGGGACAATTCACTCCTTTTGCCATAGAAGTCATTCCGTTCTATATGTGTGAGTGCCAGTCTAGCCATTTCAAGCCCTCTCTCCTTCTCCTTCCATCTCGTTTGCTTTGTCTTTTCATGTTTAGTCCTTCTGCTATCTGTGTGTTCTCTTGCCAGCTCTCTCTATCTGTAAACATGGTGACTTACCTTTTAGTGCTGTAGCCTGAAAGATGTTCTGCCTCTCACAGATTTAGTCTTAGCTTATGATTAGCTGATAAACCAAATACATTATCTTCTTCCTTCAGTCTCAAAGATTTGCATATTTACTGTATGGTCATGCATTTCAGTGTTGCACTTGGTATATAGCTGTTTAGTTTGCAGTCCTAAAAACCAGGGAGAGAATTATTTTTCTAGCCAAAGATTTCCTCAGGAGGTTATTATGAGTCTGTGGTTAAAGTTACTTCTTTCATGTTATATTCTACAACATATTCAAAAACTGTTCAAAAGTATGAGGTCAGTAAAAAAAAATTGAATAAATAAAAATAATTTTTTGAAATATTTTTATTTCACAAGGGGATGCATTAAATTGATCAAAAGTGATAGTAAAGACTATCAAATACATGTTATTCTTTAGAATTTTCTGTTCACCAAAGAATCCTGAATAAAATGTACTATATCCTGGTTTCCACAAAAATATTGAGCATGCAGCAAAAGTGTTTTCAATGTTCATAATAATAAGAAATTGGCATATAAGGGGGCGTTCACATATTGTGCCTTTTGCATGCTCAAATTCATTATTTCAAATGTAGCCGCACAGCAGGCGCGCTCATAATAGAAGTGACGTGTTTTTTGTAATAATTCACAAGGTTACTGTATTTTTCATCTAATAAATACAGCATTGGTGAGTATAAGAGACTTCTTTTAAAAACATTAAAAAAAACATACCTTATTCAAACTTTTGAATGGTTGTAATAAAAGTATTAGTTGCAAACAAATTACTAAGTAAGGACTACATTTTCAACATTAATTAAGCATGCAAGTCTATATATATATATATATATGTATAATACACCTGAACAAAATCTTAAGACCGGGGAAAACATTATTCACATTTCAAGTATTCACATTTCACACTGCTGGTTCATAACCAGGTTGTAAGTATTGCTTCAAAATGCCAAAAGAAGAAACAGGAACAAGAGACAAAAAATAGAAAAATGCATTTAAACTCAAACAGGCTGATCAAAAGTTTAAGACCATAGCCTTAAAAAGTTAAAATGCACAAAAATATGGCTTTCATATCATTGTCCTTCAGGCAGTCACACTGTCATGATCTTCTGATGGCAAAGTCATCATCTGTCATTGAACGTGGCAGGATTGTTGAGCTGCACAATCAAGAGCTCTCACAACGCGCCATCGCTGCCGAGGTTGGATGCACGACAGTCATTTCACATTTCTTAAAAGATCCCGAGAGTTATGGGACAAAAAGTCAAGTGGTAGACCCAAAAATATTTCACCTGCAATGAGCCGGAGAATCACTGAGGAGGCTGTCCGTGAAGACACAGACTGATCCTCGATCCAAATTAAGGCCCTAACTGATGCTGACTGCAGCCCAATAACCATAAGACGGCATCTGCGACAGAAGGGCTTAAACAACAAAAAATGTCTTCAAAGGCCATGTCTCCTCCCACCCCACAGACTTGGAATTTGCAAGGGAGCACCAAACATGGGACATTGAAAAGTGGAAAGTTTTATTCTCTGACAAAAAATTTAACCTGGACAGTCCTGATGGCTTCCAACGTTACTGGCATGACAAGGAGATCCCACTGGAGATGTTCTCTAGGCGGCACAGTGGAGGAGGCTCCATCATGATCTGGGATGCTTTTTCCTTCAATGGGAAAATAGAGCTTCAGGTTGTGCAGAGGCATCCAACGGCGGCTGGCTATGAGGACATCTTGACTGAGTGTCCTCATCTGTGTGGTGATGACTGGGTCTTTCAACAGGACAACGCTGCTGTTCACAATGCCCGCCTGACGAAGGACTTCTTCCAAGAGAATAATGTCGCTCTTTTGGATCATCTTGTGTGTTCCCCTGATCTAAATCCCATTGAGAAAGTTTGGGGATGGATGGCCAGGGAAGTTTACAAAAACGGACGTCAGTTCAAGACCGTGGATGCAGTGGGGCTACAGTGGGGCTACTCTTGACTGAGTCCTTTTTTGACACTTTTAGTACTGTTGTGGGTTTTTTTGGACTATGGTCTTAAACTTTTGATCAGCTGATAAACTGCTGGCTTGAGTTTAAAAACAGTTTTCAATAAATTGCCTACTCTCTATTTTTTGTCTCTTGCTCCTGTTTCTTCTTTTGGCGTTTCGAAGCAGTACTTACAACCTGGTTATGATCCAGCTGTGCAAAATGTGAGTACTTGTAATGTTTCCCCCAGTCTTAAGATTTTGTTCAGGAGTATGTGTGTATATATATATATATTTCCCCCTTCAAAAGTTACAAAAGATATAACTCTCTCTCACTCTCTCTCTGCTTCCCTCCCTTTTCTCAGTGTGAGATGAAAGATGTCGAGAATGAAGAAAAGCGAAACTCTGTGTTTCTGGAACTGTTGGGGTCTAGCAATAAATGGGAGGAGTTCCAACACCTTATGCTCCTCCTACAGGCGTGGCCACCAGTGACTGACAGGAGCAGGTGAGACTTTGGTGCTGATGCTCAATATTCAATTTACATATTCACTTATAGAATTGATTATATAAGGTATAAGATGGTCATTATCACAATATAAACCCTAACAGGATGATCAGGACAAGATTAAACCTGATATCATCCTGCAGGAGTTTTTTTTTTTAATAATAATAATAACCAGCTGAAAGTACATAATCCTACTAATTTATGAGTTGAAATATTATGTGAGAAAGAGACTAAGAAAAAGATGTAAGGGGCCATTCACACAGAGCGTGTTTATCCATTCCACCACACTACTTTTCCAGTATATTCAATGTAAATGCGCTAGAAGGACTTTAACTGTTGTGCTCCGGTCTCGTGTCTTTTGCAGCATCTCGTGCATGACATAGCATTCTAAAAACGTGTCTCTAAACCTTGCACTTTTTTTGTTCCATTGACCAGCATCTTGCAAAAATGTGTTCTGTGTGAACTGGCCCTAAACGATTGGGTGCCAGGGACTGCTGTCAAATATACAGTTTAGCTGTCATTATTCTAAATATCTGACCACAGAATGCTACAGTTGACTGATCAGAAACAAGTATTTTAAAGGTCCCGTTCTTCGTGATCCCATGTTTCAAACTTTAGTTAGTGTGTAATGTTGTTGTTAGTGTATAAATAAAATCTGTAAAATTTTAAAGTTAAAAAAAAACACGAAAAACGCAAGCTCATTTTAAAAAAAAAATTAAAAATATCCTTGTAATATCTCTTGTTCATTTCTTCAATATATAAGCAAGCTGTTTTCTCATTAGATGTCTTTGAATTGAACGGCTATTTGACCATTAAGTGAGATTGCAGTTTTGATTGAGGTAAATTGTTGTGTATTATATAACTGAATGAGTTTTTCAGGTTAAAGTCAAGGCTGCCAAAATGTGCGCTGATGACCGGAGAGCCGTTCCGTATATCCGGATCAATAGACAGAAACAGAGAATATAAGCTGGCTGATTATGCATTGTGCCGCGCTTTAGAATAGCTTGAGGCTTTTTGTTTTCATGAATAGTTTTGAATTAACATTCTCAGAGAAGAATACAGAGCATTTGTGTGTGTGTGTGTGTGTGTGTGTGTGTGTGTGTGTGTGTGTGTGTGTGTGTGTGTGTGTGTGTGTGTGTGTGTGTGTGTGTGTGTGTGTGTGTGTGTGTGTGTGTGTGTGTGTGTGTGTGTGTGTGTGTGTGTGTGTGTGTGTGTGTGTGTGTGTTAATGTGTCCACGTGAGTTTGTGTGAGTTTGTCGTTATGCTCTTTAGCATTTAAACAAAAGGTGAGGGAGATACGGGGCCAAATGTAGAGAGGATAAGGAGAGTTTTTCTATACATTAATTTATTCAGAGTTCTATACATTAATTTATTCACACTTCAAGTGTGACCATGTGCACCATTTGTGATCACACAGTGTACCGGGTGTGTGTATCTTCACTTAAGATTCAGATGGCACATTTGCTGTCTCCTGAACACCTGTCTTGTCGCTCCTCATTCTGTCTTGCTTTAGTAAGTCCCAGAAAAGGCCATCCGAATGGAAATCAATTTAAATTGACACACTGCTGAGCTCTGGGTGGCAGCCCTTTCTTAGAGGATACATGACATTGGCCACACCATGATCGGTTTAAAGTATTTCTACGTTTTTTTTTTTTTTTGTTTGTTTGTTTTTTGTTTCGTCCCATTAGAGCTTTCATTTAGCAGAACCTTTGCTTGCAGGGTCTTAAAGGGATAATTCACCAAATTCTAATTTACCAATTCTATCATCATTTACTCACTCTCATGTCATTTCAACCCTGTATGACTTTCTTTATTCTGTGAAATATGAAAGAAGATTATTTTTTAGTTTATACAATGGAAATCATTGGTCACCAACAATCTTCAAAATATCTTTTCTTGTGTTCCACAGAAGATCATACAGGTTTAGAATGAAATAAGGATGAGTACATGATGACCAAATTTTCATTTTTAATTATTTCCTTTAATTCTAGTTTTAATAAGTGAAATTTAAGTTCTGGTTGTTTCTATAGTCATGTAGTATCCATAGATACAGTAAGTAAAAACTGAAAATTGTCATTATTCACTCACACTAATATTGTTCCAGACTTGTATGCTGTTTTTCTATGAAATACAAAATAATTTTGTCAAATCATCACACTTATTTATTTTTTTTATTGTGAACATGAGCTGTTCGAAATCCAAAAAAATTGAGCTAAAAAAAAAAAGTGGTCTGTATGACTCATATGCTATGATACAAATCTTCTGAAGTCATACAATAGTTTTATGTGATTTGAGTCATCAAAATCAAATATGGTAATGGCACAGATTGAATGTCACTAATATCAAACATAATTGTTTTTTCACAATTTTCGTAATCAAACACCACAATGTGAAACATGCGCTAGTGCCATATGAGATTTGAGAGCTGTAGCAGCTCAACTTAGATTTCGGTTTATGGCTTCAGAAGACTTGGAATACAGTACATGAGTTATATAAACCATTTTATGGCACCTATTATGGTGCTTTTATAGTTAAAATTGCCATTTTATAGAGAAGATCTATGTGAAGATTCTTCAAAATTCTCCTTTTGTGTTACTCGGGGAAAAAATGGCAGCAAAATGGGTTTAAAAAGACATGAGGGTGAGTAAATAATGAGAAAATTTGCATTTTTTAATGAAATGTTCATTGAAGAAGTTTTCATAACCAATTCATGTATCCGTAAACTACTGTAATGAATGTAATTTAGTTTTCCAGGTTCTTCGTTGTCACTGTTACTGTGGATTGTTATCTACAGTAACTGTGGAAAGCATTCTATGTATGAAAGGCCAATTTCAATTATAAGAGGAATTAGTGTGTGTGCGATTGATTATGATTATGTGTGTTTATCTCAGCCAGCAGTGGAGTTTTTTAGAAAGCTCCTCTCATCTCTCATAAGAATTCAGGAGATAAGCATATGCCCTGTTTTATAGCTGCACGCATGTAATATGCCATGATAATTATGATTGGATTTCTTTTTCATTATACAGATCCTTTCCTATTAAAAGTTTCACGGTACCACAGGAACTTTCATGATTCTCTTTCCATGCGATTGCATGTTTAGCACTTGCCTTTTGTGTGTGTGTGTGTGTGTGTGTGTGTGTGTGTGTGTGTGTGTGTGTGTGTGTGTGTGTGTGTGTGTGTGTGTGTGTGTGTGTGGTCTTCTGAACACATTTAAACACATTTGTCTCTTTCTGGACAGGCTGGAGACAGAGCAGAATCCCTGGGTGTGTCTCACATCCGCCCTGCTTACACACTCCTCCAGCTTTTCCCAAGTCAACATCGGGAATGAGGTTCTAACTATGTGCCGCTCTCTTTACCCAACCAAGCACAAACTTAACCCACAGGTAAGAGTATGGGTGTCATCATCACCAAACATTGACGGCACTGACAGCATGTGCTTTTCCTGTCAGTGTTAGTTAGTTTAGTGCATTTGGCTCTGCTATGTTGATTGTAGCGTGACATTCACACTTCACTTCCATTCTCTTTTAGTGCATCGGGAACATTTGTTCTCTGTTGTTGAATGCTGGTCTAAAGCTGCCTGCTCTGAAGTTGATGACTGAGAGCGAGGATGAGCATCTGCACAAACTGACCCAGGATCAGATCAAAAACATCTCTGATGTAAGTCTCATTCTGACTGTTCATTCTCTTGTAGGCCCCACAATCTTGCAGATGGCCCAGTTACCACAAGTTTTTAATCTAACACGTTTTATTTTGGCTTTATTTAAATGAATGAAAACAATTTTTAATAGGTTTTAGATTTAATTTTAGTTTCGATTCAAAATAACCTCACTGCTGTATTGATTATAATGCGAGCGATGAAGCCACATTGTTCACTTACAGTGTGGTGTAAATCTATTTTAAATAGATTTAATCGATAGATTAATCAGATTACATTATAAAAGGTTTTAGTGAAGTGAACATAGTTGAGAAGTTCACAGATTAGAGGGTCTTTTAAAATCTGACCAGCCCATTTTATTCATTGGCCTGTGGTCACCCTGCATTTTCTAAAAGTGACCCCTAGGTTAAATGATTTAACTATTCCTGTGTTAATAGCAATAATGAAAAAAGGAGATCACTCATGACCCCTTGCTGGACGAATCTTAACGGTCAAGGATGTATTAATGTCAGCCAGCCACTGCTGTCACTAGTAATGTGGATTCAATTAAACTAAACTGACTGTTGACACCAGAAGTGACTGTGAATCAGATAGGAGCTATCAGAGCAAGCTTGCGTCTGACCGTAACCTCTATCTCTCACTGACTGCAGGTCAGATAAAAGCCAAGCTCTCACAGCACCATCACTTAATTTATCCTCTCAGGTCTGGTAGAGGGCCAGATAAGCAATGGTTGTTGTAGGAATGGCTACACATTAAAACCAAACACGTAGATACTTTCCAAAGACCTTAGGAAACATGATTTGATTAATTTGCATTTTCTACATGCTTTTAATCTAAAGCAACTTACTCCACACTCATTTCTGCAATTCCCTGGTATCAGCCAAGGGTTAAATGCTTTGCTCAGCTGCACAATGGTGGGAAGTCTCAACAATGAATCTGCATACTTTTCATTTCTCTTTTGCAGCAATTATAAGGAGAATCTGCTAAATTAAATATGGTAAAGGTGCTGGGAGTACTACTCTCTTTAACTGAATCCATTATCAATTGAACCGAAAATAATGCATTTTTTTTTTACCGTTTAGTTGATGTGATATTATGAGAAATCAAATTTTCAGTTTTAAAACTTCCTTCTCAATCCAAAAAGGACATTTAGGAAGATGCAGAAACAGTCTTTCTGAACTTAAAAGGATACATTAGCATATGATAGCCTACATTTATACATCAACAAGTGTAAGTATTCAGCCAACTGACCCACCAAGTCACTGTGAAACAATGAGGACCAAGTAGGTCAGTTACTATTGCTTTTAACCCTCTGATGGTCTTCAGTCACAGAAAAATGTTACATTATGATAATTTTTAAAATTATAACTTCATCGGAATGGTACAATACTTGTTGACTTTTGTAGTACTGGCTATGTGTACATAAAAAATGGACATGATTGGATAAGGCTAAATGGTTACAGTTCTACTCTAAAAATGACCGCCATAGGAAATGAATGGAACAACTACGAAAAATGTGGGAAATTTTGCAAAATCCTGTGGTTGATTGCACTTGCATATCCTTCTGAAGAATCTGAAGAATACTGTTCAGAATGAGTGACTGAAGTTTGTTTTTAACAAGGTCCCTTATCATAAACTGATCATAGAGCACAGCTTCAACTGCTATGCTACCACCACGGCTCACCACGATGCTGTTAGGGTTCACCTAAAAATTCATCATAGCCCAAAAACTGACTAGGGAACTGACTGGATAAGCTGCGTCTCAGAAGGATCAATTAGAGCTCACATTCTCACTGACTCTAGATCAGATAAAGCCATGAAACTGAGAAAAGCTCACTTAAAATGAGGGTAATCTCCTTCTCTCGGGGCAAGGGTGATATGCTTTCATCTCCAAACCTGGCAGAAAGATGGAGGAAAGCCAGAAAAAAAGGAATAGGTGAATTTGGGTGTTGTTGGATTCTCTTTTTTTCTTTTTTATTTTTTTTTTTTTTTTTTTTGCAACAAGATGCCCCGTTTTGGCATTGTGTGTCTGTGTGTGTGAGAGAGAAAGAGAGTATGGTTTATGAGGACACAAATGTGTATAATAACATGGGTATTACAAAGTATGCATGGTTTACTCGTGAACCAAATGGCTTAAAAAACACACTAATGGGTGGTTTACACAGAATGTTTACAGGTTTACAGTGAATGGCCCCTAAACGGTTGTTTGTTTTTAATTAAAAAAATGCCAAAAGTTTTCTGTGTGGGTTGTGTTTAGGGGTAGGGTTATTGTAAGGGTATAGAATGTACAGTTTGTACAGAATAAAAACAATTATGCACACACCAAATGTTGGTGTGAATGGAAAGACTAAGATTAAAGTGGACCTCAGAATTATTTTAAGCATTTGTAAGTACTTAAAATATGACTTATTATTTTAAATATTGATAATACTAAAACAGAATCCCAAGATAAATATTTTAAATATTTGTAAATATATACAATATTACTTGATTAAAAGATTATTTAGACCAAAGTGGACCCCTAAAAGAAATATTTTAAATATATGTGAAGAATTAAAATATTATTAATATTTATTAATATTGTTTATCATTCTTTTTCTGTGCATTATTAGTTTACAAATCTTTAACCTTCTGTTGGACTAATTATGAAATTGCTGCTAGAAAAAATACATGATTTTATATATAACATATATTTAAGGCTGCAATCATTTTCCAAACTTAGTTTTCTACATCTGACCTTTGACCTTTTTTAATTTTTAACTGACTTTGTCCTATTAGGGTAAATTATTTTTGGCAAATTGTCTGAAACATCACACACATTCAAATGCATTTTCACTATCTGAAAAGTAGTGAAAAGGTCTTATGGTGCGTTCACACCAGACGCGAATGAAGCGTGAGTGATTTACATGTTAAGTCAATGCAAAGACGTGAATAGACATCCTACGGCGCGATTCACGTGAATGACGCGCCGCGAATTGAGCGTTTCGGGCATTTGACTCGTGTAACGTGATTCGCACGAATCGCGCAAGTTGAATAATCTGAACTTTTGGTGAAAATTTGTGCCGCGTTACCAATCAGGAGCTTGCTCTAGTAGTGACGTGATTACGACATAGCGAGCAGAGGCAGAAATCCAAAACAACAATGTAGGACAAAATCATCGTCGCTGTACGATACATCTTCGTACTTTTATAGAAACAGGAATAAAAAAGGATCTTGCTTGGAAGAAAGTGAGTGAGGAAGTCGGACAATCTGGTAAGTTGTAAAAAAAAACGGTCTTTACTCAATTTGAGCTACATATATACATATGAAGACTTCAGATGCAAAAGCCTCTAAGTGCCGTCTGCAGTTTTCTTCTAAAATTAGCATTTTTATCAAGCTTGTATGTTTAGGTTCAGTAATTTCACTTTAATGGCAATTTATTGGTCATTTTCATTGCCATTAATGTGAAATAACTGAACATAAACAAATAAGCTTGATAAAAATGCTCATTTTAGAGGAAATTTTCAGATGGCACTTAGAGGCTTTTGCATCTGAAGTCTTCATATTGAGACTACCTAGCTAAAGCCGGAAAATTGAACTTATTCGCCGTATTTTATAACTACTTTCCTGCTGACGAGTTGTTTATTCAGAGGAAGTGTGCAGAAAGAAGTGGAGTCTGGGACACATATTTAAAGGAGAGGGAAAGCCCCTATCATGACGCGAATTCTCGTCTGTTCTGAAGTGAATTTCACGTGTGAATGAAGCGAATGTCACGCACAAATGAAGCGAGTAAACTCAAAATGTTCAAGCGTCCAACTACGAGCGAATAGCGCGATTCATTCACGCAAGTCGCGTCTGGTGTGAACGCCCCATTAGTGTTTCAAAAAACATTAAAAAGTTTTATTAACATTCCATTTCTTGACACAAATTCAGATGCACCTTCGCTGCCTGGAAAGTAGTGAAACCATGTCTTAGTTTTTAAAAAGCATTACAAAATCAATTTCTTCTTTCTTTGAATTCCAAATCAATGATTGTAGCAAAAGTGAAAATCAATAAGACTTTCCACACATAACTCAGTTTTGATCTGTTATCTTTTTTGGAGCATCTGTGCATATCAGTGTAGTGAGACCAATAGGCAGTGGCATCTTTCCTGACCTCTGGTTGTAGTATGGATCACATCTTCCAAACTTGCATAGGATAAGGTACCAAAATGTCTGACTTCCACAACAATCTATGACTTCACCCTCACTGCTTCTATCCTCCTTGATCTCCAACTTCTTCCTTTCTTACCACAACCTTATGTTCTGATGCACAGCCGATACTATCATCAATACTTTCTGGAAAAGGTATAGCTTTTCCTCTTTGTCTTCTATAAGACTTAATAACATCAACTTAAATCACAGGCAAAGGGCTATTTTACTGCCTGCCAGTAATGTACATTAGTGCCAACTACACAGAAAATATGTATCCCCTAAAAGAACTTCATGTAATTTATGCATAATGCACAGACTTGTGTGTGCGTTAAAAATGACCAAAAACTTCAGAAAATACATTTGGATATACAATGATATTTTGAATTTATATGTATTTCCTAGTCTAGAATGAACTCACAATGGAGCCTTGACAGCGTGTGACCTAACATGTGCTAATGTCTCCTTCACTTCCTTGTTACCAAAAATGTCAAACACATACATTTTTATTTTATTGGATGAAGGGGATTTCATATAATAATACTAAAGTTTTTGGGGGTTGAATATTATTATTGTATTTTAAATTCAATTTTCTCTGCATCATTTATAAATATTATAGATTATAGAACCATATGAAATATTTTTTTTACTATACATTTTTTGTTGTACCATTAATCACACTTATTTGTATGATAATTAATTCATCAAACTAAATTTAATGTGTGTTTCTTGTATCTGTATGGTAGCCAGTAAGTTTATCATGTTGTAATCTATCAACACAATCTGACTTGAGTCGTAGAGAGTTTGCTTCACAAGGGCAGTCCCCTCTGATCGCTCAAGACATTGATTTATTTAGTAACCCTTCTGCCATACCCCAGCCTCCACACACACACGTACACACACTGTGTCCTTGCTTCCCCTTTCCAAACTGTTGCTTACTGAAAGCTTGACATTTTGCTGCATTCTCAGAAGATCAGTTCCAGCTGTTATGTTAGATTTTTTTATTATTGTTTTTGTCTTGAGTTCATGTACGCACTCCTCTAGCAAGATTAAAACCACTGCCGATGTTCAACCACGTAAACTTCCCTGAATAATTCCTTCCAATCCAAATCTTAATTTTCCCGCTTGTGTGGCATACACTGGCTGGAGCGAGGATCTCCAGCCAGTGTTGTCATTACACAGGAACGAGTGGCAGCATGCGTCATCTTCACAAAAGCAATCAAGTATCATTCAACTTTGACTCCTCCAGCTCTGTCTTCTCCACACGTCTTCAGGCACACCTCACCCCCGGTTCTTCCTTTTTCCTCACCAATTATATTTGAATAGACTCATCAGTGCCATTCAATTGGCTTTCTGTACAGAGAGCAATTACATACCGCCCGCTCCGTCTCTGTTTGTATTGGACGATCTGATGTGCATTGTTCCTGCTCATAATAAGCTTGTGTTTATAATGGACTTATTGCTCCAGAATATAAATCATGTTGAATAAGCATGGCTTTTATTATTCTCTGTGATGAGGTTGTTTTTTCTGGAGATTATTTTGTTTAATTAAGAACAACAATCAAAAATAAGGGGGAAATTATGAAGTGATTATGTAGGTTATTGTGTTCTTTTATTTTATTTTTTCCTCAATAATTGAGTGGTCTGTTATTAATTTTGCTAGTCATGTGCTGCATGTATCTATTTGTTTATGTGACAAAAATGTCAGTCTTCCTATTGAAATAATCTTGTAAAGCATTTGCAGTCAACGCTGTTTCACTGACCAAAAAAAAAGCTTCAAATATAGCTGCAAGCAGCAATTAACAGGGCCAAGCACAAAAAGGCGCACGTTACGCAAGCATGGCTGGGAGCATTAGACCAACTGTAATAATAAGTAGTTTCTAAAACATTCTAAAAACACTTTTAGAATATTGTAGCCAAAACGGGTGAAAATCATAAATAGAATCACTTGTAATATGATTTAATTGCGTATGACCTTTGACCAATAGGTGGCGCTGTTGCCAAATTGATATCAAGAGGTCAGTGTGACAGTGACACACAAAGGGTCTCATTCATGAAACATTCGTAAATATACGAGTAAATATGTGAGTGATTTGCGCGTAAACAGACTTTCCCGAAAACTCTCCTCCTGATTCACAAATACTTCGTAAACGTCAGAAGTGATAGTGAAATGTGTGTGTGTGTGTTAATGAATTCCAATCAGTCGTAAATGGGACGGGCATGCACGTTCATTCTCAATTACCATAAATCCCGCCCATTAAATCCGACTGACAACTATATATGGGCATCATATTATGACACCAAATGAAGGATTTTGGCCATTTTATAGGAAACAAGTTCCATAGTTTGCCCAGCCCTATTGAAATCAATTCATTGATTAAAGTGCTCCGTTTGCAGATGCTATAGGTGCATTCATGCGGCCTCGTAATTCCTGTAATTACAAGATTCTAGCTTGTAAAAAGCGTTCACGTCCTCGTAGAGTTCGTAATTACAGTTTGTAAGCTGAGAGTTTTCTGAAAGCTCCCACATGTAACATGTGGCCACTATACCACCTGACCGCTGTAGATTGATTTATTAGGCGTTGATAGTGGTGCCATGGAAACGCATAATTTCCAGTCCAAGGACCAAAAAGGACGTGAACAGCTCCGAATATAAGGTCATTTCAAGATAGCGGTAACGTTAAATACAAGGTGACGTGAACGCAGCTTATTACTGGCTCTCACAACAAAAGTAAGAAGAAAAAACGTATGTAATTACTATATATAATATTTTTTCAAAATGCTGTAAATATGTACCTTATTAAGGTGAATTAAAATGCAGCTTTATTAATGAGCAAAACGTTCGGATGTTAAACGCACTATTTACGCGTGACTGGGAGCAGGTGTAGATTTCTTTCGTACCAACTAACATTTGGAAAATACGAACATTTTAATGAATCCGAAAATTTACGCCAGAACCACTTTACACACGATTTACACAAAAATTCGTTCTGCTCTTGTTTCATGAATGAGACCCAATGTTTGGTGAAAATATGCCAAAAAACTGCCTCAGAATCAGCTTGGCATCATGCTATCAATTTCATTGATGTGTTTTTCGAAAACATTTTGGACTATTAAAGATTTTTGGATAACTTTTTGTTTTTTACCGGCATAGTCTGAATATAATCTGAGCCGATTTTGGTAAAAATTGGACCAGCTTTCTCGAAAGAGTTCAAAAAAGTAGGTTTTCAAAAAAATTCAAAATGGCAGACAGCAATCTTGACCAAGTATGGCATAATTGGTATGATTGTTCTCAGTATGACTCAAGGAATCTATCAAGACCAGTTTCATTAAAATAAGCAAAATGAATCAAAAGTTATTAACATTTTTTTAAACTTCATTATAATCTTTGACCACAAGGTGGCGCTGAGTACCTTCAGGACATGATGCCGATGACACATACCAAGTTTCTTTATGATACGTTAATGCATTCGTACAATAAAGCAGTTTGTCAAAATTCTAAATGGCCAACACCCAAAATCGTCGATGTGAGAAGATTGGGTATCATTTGACTTGATTCGCTGCATTGAATCAAAGAGACCTGTTTATGATTTTTGTACAAACCGTTTAGAAGTTTTAAGCAAAAATATAAATTTTTGCTATCCGAGTAGTCTCAAGTCATGCTTGTGATGACATTTACCAAGATTTGTCTCAATATAATAAAGCATTGTAGAGATATAGCCTTGCATCCATTTTGACGTGCTCTTTGCGCGTTATTTGAAAATGGTTGGGTTTATCAAAAACCTTTAATAACTTTTTGCCAGCGCAGTCAAAAGCTGATCTGAGCCAATTTTGGTGAAAATAGGACTAATCGTCTAGGAAGAGTTCAAAAAAATTCAAAATGGCGTAAAAATGTTCATAATGGATAATTACGTCATCGGGTGCAATCGAGTGGTCTTGAGCCAAAGAATCGTAAGTGCAAATTTGGACAGTTGGTGCCACTAGAAGAAATGAGTTAGAGACTCCAAATTTGCTGTGGTTAATGTTCAGAGTGTCCTCCATATGTGCCAGATTTAATCATTTTCCCGCAAGTGGTTCTATGGATTGCCATAGACTCGAGTGGAAGAAGAAAAAGGAGGAGGGGGAAGAAGAAGAATAACGACAAATACTAACAGAATATGTGTCTATACACATTCTGTGCTTGGCCCCTAATTAGACTGTTCAAAACGAATTGGTGTAATAATGCGTTTGGATTAGCACGGCTCCAGATGTCAGAATTGGTCAGATTGTGAAAATTTGACCCTAGAGCTGTAAGGAGTCCACCATTAAGACAATCACTCCTTCATTTTCTTCTCTGCAGGAGTTGCCTCTTTCATTTGTGTGGATAGACCTGGTCTTTCCAAGAAATCACAGTTCAGGAAATGTGAATGAATGGGCCTGTAATGTGAAGAAAGAGGACATGAAAGAAAGGGACAGTAGTCGACAGTTCGGCTGAATGACTTTGGTGTAGGCCATTTTTTATACGGTCATTCTTTTCTTCTTTCCATCTCCGGGCATGCCAACAATCTCCCAGAAGCTATTTTCACTGGAAAATTGTAGGCACTTCAACACTTGCACCTTTATATATGTCTTTAGTTTTCAGTACATTATCCTTACTTTAGAACAATTTCTGACTTTAAAAAAAACTTTCTTTTTGTCATTATTGATTTAGGGAAAATCTGTCGACTCAGCACAGGTATAAAGATAGCCTATTATTGTGATTTATTGTGGTATCTATCTATTCAAAGGTTGACATTTTTCTGTCATTTACCAGATTTTACAAAATTTGACTGAAAAAAATATAAAGAACCTTTTACAAAAGTTAAGATTTGTCTTTTAAGGTAAATACACTACCGTTAATAAATTTGAGGTTGGTGAATTAAATTTTAAAAAAGAAAAATGTATTTCCACAAAAATATAAAGCAGCACAACTGTTCAGTTGTGATAATAATAAATGTTTCTTGAGCACCAAATCAGCATATTAGAACAATTTCTGAAGGATCATGTTACACTGGAAGACTGAAAATAATAAAGACTGGAGTAATGATTCATCTTTGCATCACAGGAATGAATTACATTTTGAAATACAATGAAGTAGAAAATAATTATTGTAAAAATATATTAAAAATATTATAAAATCTTCCCGACCCTCAAATTTTGAATGGTAGTACATTTACTTCAGCAACATTACCATAGTAAACAGATTTTAATAGGGATTAGAAGTGAAGAACAGAGCATAAATTACAATTAGTTAACATTAGTTAATGCAATGTGTATCATTAACAATAAACAATACCTTTTTCATTGTATTAATCTAGATTAATTCATGTTTGTTCATAATAAATTAACAGATTCTAATAATTGTATTAGTGTATGTAGAAATGAACATTTTAGATTAATAAATGCTGTAAAATTACTGATGATTGTTAATTTAAATAGAGCAGAAAATAAGCCCAAGAAGCTGCAACACAGTGCTTAGTTGGACTAAAAAAAAAGCTTTTGCTGCATATGTTCATGTTAGAGTAATGTCAAATTAAAATATATCAGGTATTTTACAGTTAAAAGTAGCACATGACGAAAAAATTAAGAAACTGTCTGTCAAAGTGAGAGATTTATTTATTTTATTTGCCCCTAACCTGCAGGAGAATTCAAAATAAACTGTTGATTAGATTTCGGTCAGATGGTCTCCTCCAAAGTAGGCGATTTAAGGCCAAAATTGGCGATTCTAGTCAGTGAATCTCTTTTCTACCTGCCTTCTGTTTTATCTTCTCTGATTTACATCTTATTAGATTGTTGCTGAACTCCAATATGTGGGTAATAGTGTGTGGTTATATATTTCTCATCCACCTCCTCCTCCTCTGCCACTTTCGTCTGTAAAAATAAAACCGCTTGGCGTTTTCAGGAGGGCTGCTCTGAAACCGGGACTGCAGAGACCCAGCGGTGTTTTGGACCCGCTCCTCGTCCTCCTCGTCCCCACTCTGTCCTGATGCAAACCAGCTTTATGATTTAAATGATAAAAGAAAAGCCAAGCATGCATCATTTATGAGATGGCAAACACCCTCCGTCATTCCAATTAAAGCTGCACTGCAACTGAGAACCAGCACAAAAGAAAAAACATACATTTTTAACAAGCTTTTCCCATATTCCACATGTGCATTAGCAGATATTAGTGAACATTATGTGGATTTGTAAATAGACTGTGCTAATGCACCGTTTTATTTGTGTGTGAACAAAATGTCCAAACACGGATAGGAGAAAACTGAAATCACTTACCAACAGTCCCCACAACAAAATGCCTTAATAAACAACTAAATAAATAATGTCTTAATGAAAAGAGGGCAGGGTTAGTGAATAGAAAATATAATTAGATCAGTATAAAAACAGTAGGTCAATAGAAGTGACTACTATGGTAGAAAAACAAACATGTTTGTGTGCATATTTATGCTTTTAATCAGTTTATCTCGCTTAGATGCAGTGCCACTAACAAACATGCAACCAAACTTACACACACACACACATATATACACTTGGATGTAAACGACAAACACCTCAAGAGAGCACAGGCATTTTATTCTGGATCGATGAGTTTACCTTTATCTGGGATTTTATACGATTATGGTCTGAAATATTTATGGATGTGTGTGTGCTCATGTTTCTGACTTCCAGTGTGATCAAAGTCGCTTCATTAACCTCAACACTGGGGCCTTTAAAGGACATTTCCCCATAACAAAAATCAAACCATTTTATTTTAGTTTGTTGGCAGCAATTGATGTTTCGGACCACTTATTCTTGTGAGCAATATATTCAGCTTCAATCAAGTATTGTTTGTTCAGCTTGACAAGTTCATTTTGGGCGTTTTCAAAGGCAGAGGTAAATTTACTCGCTCTTTATTCTTTCCTAGTGATGTCTGTTCTTAATAATGATAATGTTGCTCCAAACCTGTTTGACTTACTTTCTTCTGCAGAATACAAAAAAAGAGAGAGATATTTTGGAGTCCAGACATCATTGGATCCCATTGACTTGCATATTTTCAACAAATAAATAAAAGGGTGGAGGTTATTATCTTCTTTTGCAAAAGAGAAAAAGCCTTGCAGGTTTGGAATGACATGAGGGTGAGTAAATGATTAAATGAATAAATAAATTGAGTAAATAATTTTTATTATAGCTTGAACTATCCCTAGTATTAAAGGGATAGTTGACCCAAAAATTAAAATTTGATGTTTATCTGCTTACCCCCAGGGCATTCAAGATGTAGGTGACTTTGTTTCTTCAGTAGAACACGAATGATGATTTTTAACTCGAACCGTTGCCGTCTGTCAGCGCGCTCTGACAACGGTAGTGATGTCTCGCGCTTATACTTCAATGAGTGCATCACATCACTGCCATTGTCAGAGCATGATCAGACCCAACTAACCGAGTGCTGAACGCAGTTGGACATAGGGGTGTATTAGAGGTAAAAAAAAAATGATATAAATACTGTTCGGTTTCTCGCACAAACCAATCACTTTGTGTCCTAGGACATCAGTGTGCCGTCATGACTCTTATAAATTGAGTTACCATTGACACGCATTATAAGACTGACAGACGGCAACGGTTCGAGTTAAAAATCATCATTTTTGTTCTACTGAAGAAACAGAGTCACCTACAATTTTCATTTTTGGGTGAACTATTCCTTTATACAGTTTACACTATATTAGTATTAGTATTATTATTATTATTATTATTATTATTATTATTTCTTAAGTATTTAATTGAAATTATTATTATTCTTCATTGTTAGATAAAATTGTTAGATAAAAATGTATTCTAAAATAAAATTAAAATATAAACAAAATGATTATATCATTATTACATTTTTCTTCATTTTTCAATGAAATTGTATTAAATAAAATACACATTTTTAATATAACTTATTATTATTATTATTATTCAATTATTCTTTATAGTTAGATAAAATTGTGAGATAATTTAATCTAAAATAAAATTAAAATATTAATAAAATTATTATATCATTATTCAAATTTTCTTCATTCTTCATTGAAATTGTATTAAATAAAATGCACATTATTAATTTCATTTGTTATTATAATATCATTATTAGTAGTAGTAGTTATTTATTTAAAATATTATTATTATTATTATTATTTAATTATTCTTCATTGTTAGATAAATTATTCTAAAATAAAATTAAAATATCATTATTAATAAAATGTTGATTATAGGCTATCATTATTACATTTTTCTTCATTCTTCATTGAAATTGTATTAAATAAAATACACATTATTGATATAATTTATTATTATAATATCATCATCATTGTTATTATTAATTAATATAAAATTGTTAGATAACATTTATTCTAAAATAAAATTAAAATATATTAATAAAATGATATCATTAAATTGTTCTTTCTTCACTGAAATTGTATTAAATAAATATCATTTATTATAATATTATTGCTATTATTACTTTTATTATTATTATTATTATTATTATTCATTAAAATATTATTATTATTATTTAGTTATTCTTCATTCTTCAATAAAAAAGTTAGATTAAAAAAATATTCTAAGATAAATTATTATTAAGATGATGTTTATTATTATTTTACATTCTTCACTGAATTTGTTTTAGATCAATAAAATAATAATAATAATAATTATTAATATTATTATTATTATTATTATTATTATTATTATTATTATTATTATTATAGCACAAAGATAAAGGTCTCCTGAGGAAATCCGTAGTGTTGCAATTTATGGCAGTGACAAGATATCATTGACCTCATCACGCCTCTACTGGTGCTCTGTAACGGCGCTCCTGACTCCCACTGTAGTCGGGAACTTTAGGGCAGGATGGCGACTGAAGAAAGCAGCGAGGGCGTGAATATGAGTGCAGGCCACCGTTCCGTGACATACTGCAAAAAAATATAGTGTACCGTATTATGCCCCTTCTGAGTTGCCAGCAGTAGTGGTTCAATAAGCACTGCTCATCAAGTATGTATTAATATTAATAATGCAACACCAAATATTTGAAGAATTACCATGAAATAGGGTGGAGATACATGTCTGCGCACACACCTGTAGCTGAATATAGTAAATGCTTTGATGCCATCTGTATGCCATCTCCTCATTCTGTTCATTTTTCTCCCTGTGTGCTTGTCTGTCCAGAGGAGAAGAATTTCACAGATCCACCGTCTTTTTCATTCTGCCTTTTCTGACACGCACTCATTGCCATGCCAAGATCTCCTGACTGGCCTGTATTCTGTCATCCATCCATTCATCCATACATTCATACATTGATCCATCCATCCATAATTACTTCCTTCTGTCTTTCCTTACTTCCTTCTTTACTTAATTTATTTCTTCCTCACAAGTGGTAAATTAGAAAAACAGAAATACAGAAATGTTATATCTCATGTGTTGCAGTTTTTATCTCTCCTCACATACAATTTTAAAACAATTTGTGCTTTTTTGGCAAACTAAGGTACATGAACTTTATTTGTATAGCACATTTACAGCATGTCAGTAATTGAGATAAATTCATTTAGGCTTGTTGTTTATTATAAATGTTGTTTATAAAGAATGCCTATATAATTTATCTTATACCTGCATTTTTCATTCTTGTTCTGTATACCATTAAATGAATACTGTGTAGTGAGGAGAGCTAAAATGTGAGTATAGCGTTTAGAACGTTTTGTTTAATTTACTGGTATTTTACATTATTTCTTAAAGGTTTAGTTCACCCAAAAATGAAATTTCTGTCATTATTTAACTCACCCTCATGTCGTTCCACACCCATAAGACCTTCGTTCATCTTCAGAACACAAATTAAGATATTTTTGATGAAATTTCCCATTTAAATGAGAAACGTAATAACCGTCATTCAAGGTCCAGAAATGTACTAAAGACGTCATTAAAATAGTCCACGTGACTACAGTAGTAGTTATGAAGTGACAAGAATTATTTTTGTGTGCAAAAACAAAATAAAAATAACTTTACTCAACAATTTGTTCTCTTCCCTGTCAGTCTCCTACACGGTTTACATTGTATTGACAGTTCAGCGCTTCCAGGTTCTACGTCAGAATGGTGACTCATTATTGGCCGACGCCGTTCACGTGAGTAGCATGACGCATTTGTGTGATTCTGACGCAGGTGCCGGCCAATAATGAGTCTGGGTTCGGACGTAGACCGCGGAAGCCTGCACTGTCTATACAATGTAAACTGTGTAGGAGACTGACAGGGAAGAGAAGAAATTGCTGAATAATATTCTCGTTGCTTCATAACATTAAACCAAAAAATACTCACTCTCAAGTAGTTCCAAACCTGTATGAATTTCTTTGTTCTGCTGAACACAAAGAAAAATATTTGGAAGAATGACAGTAACCAAACAGATCTCGTCCCCTATTTACTACCATAGTAGGAAAAATAAATACTATGGTGATCAATGGGGTAAGATCTGTTTGGTTACTGACATTTCCAAATATATTCCTTTGTGTTCAGCAGAACACAGAAATTCATACAGGTTTGGAGCTACTTGAGGGTGAGTAAATAATGAAAACGTTTTCAATTTTTTGGTGAACTATCCCTTTAAGGTTGAACCACTGTAGTCACGTGGACTATTTTAACAATGTCTTTACTACTTTTCTGGACCTTGAATGTGGTACTTGCGTTGCTTTCTCTTGGGGATCAGAAACCTCTCGGATTTCATCAAAAATATCTTAATTTGTGTTCCGAAGATGAATGAAGGTATTACGGGTGTAGAACGACATGATGGTGAGTAATTAATGACAGAATTTTTTTTATTTTTGGGGGAACTAACCCTTTAATTCAGGTAGTAATGTGACTTATACACCAATCCAACTTATCTGTGTGTTTTTTTTTTTCGTTTTCCTTTTCATCTGTCAATGCAATTTTAACTGGCTCGACTTATATCTGGGAAAATATGGTATATGCTACTTTATAAGTGATTGCTATTTGCAGCTCATTTCTCTCTTTCTCTCTCTTTTTCACCTTGCAATGATCAGAAATGGTGTTCCAATCAAGGAGAATGAGGGATTGCTCTCGTCTATCTGTTGGAAGGAGGTGATGAGCAGAATATCTTAACAGCACATTACTGCTCTCTCATATTCACATCTTCATTCCTTTCAAATGAAGAAAAATTCTAATGATTTTTCACAAGCCACCCCATTTTTATCATCAGCATGCATTTGAAACATTATAGGCCCTTTGCCAACTCTCTCTCTGTCTCTCTATCCTCCGTCATGCTGTTTTTCTCTTTGTTTCTTTCCCTCTTTATGAAGTGGTTTCTACAGCTGGCCGATCTTTCTTCACAGTTCAGCGCTCGACATTTTAGCTCTGACTCTCTCCGTGCTTTTCTTTTTTCCCTTCATCCTCTTATTTTCTTCCCTCCCTCCTTCTCTCTCAATTTCTCCAACACACTCTTTCTCTATGTTTTTCACTCTCTCTCTCTCTCACACACACACACACACTACACTTGCTGTTCTTCGACCTTTTAGCTCCGTCTGTGCTGTCTCTAACGGCTCTCCACAGACATCTTGGCTGGAAAGAAATAAGAGTGAAAAACTGCATGAGGCTTTGAGGGGGTGGAGGAGAAACTCACCCTCACATACACAAGGAAAAAAAAAAAGATATATGAGTAAATATGTCAAATTATAAATTGACATACTGTAGCTAATAATGCATTTGAAGGTTCTTTTCATTGCTGTGATCTCAACATCGTTCTGGGTAAAATGCAGCTTTGAGTCTGAATAAGCGAGCCATATGAGTTGCAGCTCTATTGCTTGTTGTTTTAAGGTTAAGTGTGTTTTGGACGGTGAAGTCAGTGCAGATCCTTTGTGTGGCAGACGTCACATGGTCTGTTCCGAGAAGCTTGCTTAGCAACATTAACCATGTCTGTGTAATTCACTCTGTCCAGATGATGCTCATTTCAAGCTCATTTACTTGTGCTAATAAAATGACCACTAATAATAGCTCATGTATGGCCCTCAAAGCGGTTATAGTTTCAGACGTAGTCTTTATTAAAACATGTTTTTTACTTCATAATATTTTTTTCATAACATAAAAAGTTTTTCCAAGAAATTGTGTTTATGAGGCACTCACATATCTTTCTAATGCTATAAATAGGTAAGGGATAATGAAAAAATAGTCATTGTCACAAATTAAAACCCAACAGCAAAGCCAATAAATAAAGGTACCTGGAACATTGATTTGAAGGTATTTTAAGATGAGCAAAGAAAGAGACCAGAAGAGGTCTTCATGGTTTAATGACCATGAAAAAATGGTCTTGATTGTGTTCATGGTGTTGGTCTTGTCTTGAAATCGGGAACATGTGGCCTTGGTCTTGACTCTGACTCAGCCCTCTTCTGCTCTCGGTCTTCACTTAGACTTGAACAACCTGGACTCGGCTACAACACTGGAGTGATATGAGGACATTGTAGATAATTTTGAGTCACCTATGCTTTTTTATTATTACTTATTATTTTCTGGCAACAGTAATTAGTTACACTACTAGTTATATTACTTTTCCTTCATGCCTCACAGAAGTTGTAATTTTGTATCTTATCCCATAGAATTTTTCTAAAATGTTGCTAACAACATATTTCTGCCTCATCATTTGACCAAAATCCACAGTCAGAAGCTATTACAAACACTCATGGTGATTGATTGTGTCTTTTAAGTAGAAGTGTTGTATTAATCTCATTCATTCTCATGTGTAGCTTGAATTTTATCAAAAGAAATCACACAAGTTCATAAGACAATGTTTTGTTTGAGGGAATGCCTCCCAAATCTCGTGCACGAGTATTGGTACACGAGTGTTTGTTTACCACCAGCATTCGCTGTGTCGTGTTAGTGGATTCATTATGTCGGACTCACCGCAGGTAACTCATAATCTGCAGTTGTTACTCCTGACAAAAACATTGCATGCGGCGCCTGTGGAAAGTTACTGGAGCACGCACGTCTCTCACAAGGAACGTAATGGCAGTGATTGACAAGCCAGAGGGCCAATCGTTTACACGATGATCACATCAACGATTGGCTGATGTTTTTAAAGCCCTACTTCGCGCACAGATGATGTATATTAATATTATTCCTTTCAGTGCACCTAATAAATACTCTTTTATCAGTTAGTAAAGACAGTTTCAAGTAATATTGCAAAAATGTATAAAACAAAACATCCACTATAACATCTTTAAAACAAAGAAGTTTTTCCTTTGAGTTTGAGTACAGACGACACCATTGTCAAAATGATCCCCATTCATGTGAATGCGTGAAAATGACTAAAAACGCTGTATTCTCCTGGCAGGCCATTAGATGGCGATGAAACACTATAGACCAGGGGTGTCAAACATACGGCCCGCAGGCCGAATACAGCCCACAAAGGTGTCCAATCCGGCCGGGGGATGATTTGAACTATAATAATAAAAAAAAGAGATGCACGACTAGTCCACTGGCCATAAATCCAAACGTTTTCTTTATTCCGGGCTTGTAAACAAACTGCTTTGTAAAAATTTCCCAAAATTTAGTTTGTGTGGAAATATTACCAAAGTCTGTAAACAGGACGTTAATACAGGTACATTCTGAATATGGACACAAAGAGGAGAACAGACATGACAGAGAGCAAATCCTGTGCCAAGCTCACTGTTCGCGAAAAATAGGAAGAATAATATAAATATTGAATTGGGGTTGATATGAATGTATCTCTGAAGGGAACTGGCTGTTCCTCTAATCTCCGTATAAAGTAGTAGCCTATTTATCGATGCAGTGCTGCTTTGTGTACGCTATATCACTGCTGTTCCATAAGCGCCATCTACTGTCAGAGAGTGAATTTGCATTTTCATTCAGTCCATCTGCTGATTTTGTTTTGTGCAAGTGTCTTATGAAGCATAATTTCACAAAGCTAAAGTTGGTGTAAATAAACACATTAAAAGTTTTCCATTTTTAGTTGAAAATGGTGTTGTGTAAACGGCACCTGAATCGAGGGATTATTGGATAGTTCGATTTCAAATCAGTAGGGCTTAAGGCATCAAAAGTAACTAAGTAACAAGCTGTTTTATAGATGGTAACTCTAATATTATTACAGAAATCTTATAAGTAATTCGTTACACTACTAGTTACTGCAAAAAGTAATATTATTACTGTAACTAGTTACTGCCCAACACTGTCCAACACACACTGAATGCTTAAAAACAGCTTTTAAAAATCTGACCAGTGTAATGTGCTTCATGTATCCAAGAGTTAATAATGAAAGTGGACTGGTTTCTCACAGAATCACACACAGATGATAACCAGGCATGAATATATAAATCTGGCCGAGAACATTGATATTGTGTGTAATTATAGTGTCCATATCCCTCTAACAGTTCCGATTACCTACCTTCTCTTTCTCTCTGTTACTCTACTTTTCCCTCTCATTTTTAGACATAAATGTCTATTTAGAGAAAGAAAATGGAGAAAAAAAAGACACTTTGACAACATTAAAGTTGTATCCAACATTTTTGCGACTATAGTTACATTCTTACTGTGTATGTGCATGTATGTGTTTAAGATCACTGTCAACATGAACTCTTTCCATAGGCATTAGAAATCTTTGTGTGATGTCAGTACAGTACACATAAACTGCATTTGAGTATTTTATATCCACTATTACCGTCATGTCACTTTTAATATGAGGACACACGCACACACGCAGTCAAAGGGCATCATATCTCTTGACTTGGGCTTGCCTTTAATCAAATTTAGCACATAATTGATTTTCTAGAGTGCTGACTCTTACAGTACCGCTCCTCAGTGTTCTCCACCTCCAAAGCCGGCAGTTGAATAATTTATGCTGAAAAGACGAGAGAGAGGTGCTCCTGGTCTCTCTGAGCAGGCTGGGGTCGCAAAAGGGTGGGACATCTCTCTTTCTGAGCTCATTTATATCGCATGTGACCTCCTTCAGACATGCAAGTGCAACATGGCCACTAGATAACACAGATAAAGAGAATATAGTGTGCCCAGGGGAAAGGCAAGGCAAAAGTCTATAAGCTCTATTCTATTCTGAGGTGGAGGTGGAAAGATTTAGTCCATTTATTAGTCTAACAGCTTTACTGCAGGCCTATTGGTCATTTTTACTGTATTTTTTGTAATATTGTCTCAGATGTGTTCATAATAGAGTAAGGTTAATTAATTAATAGGTAATTTAATATTTTTATATACATTGTAATATATAATGATGCTTTTAGAACTCAAACTGTAAAGCCTTTTACAGCTTAACTGGACAATGCAAACCTCATTCTTAAGGTCTATTTTATTACAAAAAGAATTGAATGCTCATAGTTATTCACATTTTAATTGTCAAATTGTGGTTACAGGGTTGGCATTTTAAGATTTCATAGAATAGTTTATGACATAAAAATGGGTAAAATATCATAGTAACAGGGTTGACACATAGTCGGTTAGATTGTTTGATGTTTTTGAAAGAAGTCTCTTATACTCACCAAGGCTGCATTTATTTAATCAAAAATACAGAAATATATATATATTTGAGATTTGTGTATTTTGTAATACAGCGAGAGTGAAAACAGGCATGTTTATAAGGAAAGAAAAGGCAAGAAAGAAAAAAAAGGACTCTTGTTGTGTTGGAAAAATGTCCATATTAACACTTGGTAAAAGAAAAGTATAGATATAATAATTAATTGTTTTATATAGGGTGGAAAATACAATATACTGTGTGGTGTTTGTGTGAAGTTGGAGGTTTGCCCGCACACAGATTGTTTGTCGCACTGGAGTGTTTATAGACATTTATTTTATTTTTTTCTCCTCCTTATAGCTTGTCTCTCTCTTTTCTGTCTCTTGCTGTAGGTGACTGAGGAGGTGTGTGACTCTGAGCTCCTGTCTCTGCTGTTGAATGCTGGGATGTTGATCAGTTGTGTGGACACAGCTCTGTATTCTTCACTGGTCTCTCACATGCTTGCTCAGGGGGTTTGGGATGTGGAGAAGGCCGCTCGTGACCTCCACCAGGCCGGCCACAGTGCTCATGCCGGGTCTTTGCTCCTGTCCTACCGAGGATCCCACCCAGGACAGCTGACCTTTAATACCGCCCTCGCTGTCATTAGAAAATGGCTATGAGGAGTATGTGTGTCTTTCTGTATAAAAATGTTTTGGAGATGAATCGGTCAATAAAGGAAAGTAGTCAATCTCTGCTGAATAAAATCAAATATAAAAGAGACACTGGCACCAAATCCAGATCACAAATATCAGTTATAATTGGCCTATTCAGACATTGTTTGTTCAGGATTTCTTCCCGTTGACAAATAACTCAGATCGCCTTCCTATTTCTCTCTCTCTCTCGCTCGCTGTCGGTTTCTCTCTCCTGAGTGAAGCTCAGTGACACCGGTGTAATTACATTACTTTGGCTGTTTGGTCACGCTAGCCTGCGCTAATAATCATTACAGGCCGGAGTTGGAATTGAAAACGCCGCATGTGTGCTGACAGTGTGTTTTGCACGTGTATGTGAGCGGCTTCACGGTTGATCGTTTCAACACACAACTTTTTGCTCTTTTCTTTTGTAGGGTTATTAATTATTTTTGAAGAAAACAGATTAGGCCTTCAGGCACAGTCTCGCCGTGTGATTGTTTTAACGCACACACCGACACAACTACAACCTGTGTTGGGTAGCTGAACAGTAATATGTCTTATCTGTGGATTTTAAGCAAATGTATCAGCAGTGCTCAATAAAAAGCATTTTGCTTTATCTCACAAAACCTTGTTTTTTTTTCCACAACAACTTTGGTGTACTGCACATTTTGGGCAATGAAGTATTAGGCCTAACAGAAAAAAATTCTTAAGATAAATGTGAATAGGTATTAGGTAATATGCGAGCAGTCGTCCATGGGTTTAATACAAATAATACAGCATCTGTTTTTAATACATTATTGTACTTGGCTGTAATATCTCACCCAATACCCTGAGAGTATTATGTGCTACAATTGGAAAAAAGAAAAAGTATTAAAAATGTGTTTTTAGACATTTTAGAACACCACTATTATTATTATTGGTGGTGCTTGCTAAGGCAAGTAACTGATACTATTTCTCATGCGTATTTGAACAAACTCCTAACCTTAATAAAGTGTTAAACTCTGATACTCATTTTGACCCGCATTGTTTGTCCAACAAACATGAATTGGTATGCTTAAATTGTGCCAGTCATGTGAAGCAAGCACAATCAAGAACACCAAATAAAGATACACAACTTAAGATAAAACATTATCTGTGTGTTGTTGTTTGCTAAACTCTTTCTGCTAATTTTGGTGTCTGCCAAGTGAATATATGTAAGTGTAAATACTCTTCATCAGACCTAAATCTGTGTGGCTTGTTAAAAAGAGATTAACTGTTATTTTTACATGCTGAAACCCAATTTAAAAAACTGCATAGCAACATCCTAGCAAACTCCTTAGCCAAAGATTATATGTAAGCAATAAGGTACTTGAGGCTAGTGCTGTATCGTGAATAAGTCACATTGAAGGGAAGTGAAGTGCCTTCAGCCCTTTATTCATGATAAAGCACTAGCCTCGAGTACCGTATTGCTTTTATAAAATGTTTACCACACAATACAAATATTAAAGCCAAAATATATTTCAATGCAACTTTCATGAAGTAAAATCACTAAAAGCCTTCTTTCCGCTGGACAAAATAGTCCCTGACTGTGAACAAAGACAGAAGTTACATTATTACGCCATTAGATGGCGGCAAAGACTGTCTTTATCAGTCAGTAGCAAAGACTTTTACATTGAAAAGACTGAATTGTTGCAAACAAGACGCAACTGACAAATGCTTTGACTAGCGCTGTCAGTCACGGGAAAACCCCTTAACTGTTAAAAGGACAAGATATTGCAGCGGACATTTAAACTGATTTTTTATTATGAACATTTATGATTTTTTTTATTATGAACACAGGACAGACCTGAAGGAAAATGCTAAATGCAGGTAATAAACTCACTCACTCAATCTCTTTCTCACAATACATTATACAGTTAGCTTTGATGAACAATATCAATTGTGAACAAACAGTTTACGTTGCTAAGAGTGGTTGCTAAGGTTGTTGAGTAGTGATACACAGAACCGTTGGGTAACGGTCATAGCCGTGTTTTATCATGAATAAAACAGCTATTGACCAATCAGAATCAAGGACAGGAACTAATCATTTTATAAATACTACTATGATACTATGAATGGGAGAAACTGCAATAACACAATATGATAGAATAAGTCCCGCCTTTTAAATAAAAGAGCAAATCGCCAATTGGTAAAGTCATCCCATCACTGCAAAGAAGAGGCTTAATTTCCCATAGAAATGCAACGTCTTGAAATGCGCATTTAGGAATGCATATGCGCATTGGCTGGACAAACCTGAAATTTACTACTACTTCTTTCTTTTCTTTTTTTGAGCATTTATGCGACAGTATTTTGTTGCTGATATGAAATATGTTATTTAAATGCGAGTTTGGCTTGCATTTTTTGAGATCTCCACATTCAAGTATATAAGAGCTAAGAGCCCGAAATAGCTGTCTGAACAGGAGGTGTTGCAAATATGGCTGCTTTCCTCGAACGGGCGTTTGCTTTTACACAGGCCAGAACCACTCGAATTTTCTCAGAATGTACTGTTTAAATTGACATTGATTCAGTGTAGAAATCTAGTTCTACACAGAATTCAAGCCCTGCTGCTGCTGTCCTGTCTGAGCTCAGCTTTATTTGCAGTCTGTAAATTGGAATCTCACCCCCCAAGAGAGTCTTTGTCAAGGGAGAAAGATACATAATGCATGTTATGATTAGCAAATATATTGCAGCATAAACACCCGCATAGTCATTATCTCTCCTTATCATGACTCATAATTGTAACTGATGTTGTTTCTGCCACTGTTTGAGTTATAGCACAGATTAATTGCCTGTACCAAATGCACAAGACAGCGTTGGCTGAATGTATTCAAAGGTTCAAATTAAGGGTATCTTTTAAACACAAAGAACATTGTCTACATTACTTGCGACTGTTTTATACAGTTTGTGTTCATTACGGTGTTTCTAAGACGTCATGGACATTGCGTTAATTGTAAATAGCTGTAAAACATGTTCAAATATTGCTCCACTACTACAGCAGATCGCTTCCGAGAAACTGCCAAGAGTGCAAAATACACACCTAAATCCTGTTTGAGGAGTTTAGTCCAATATTTGCAAACCTAATCCTAAAGAGTCCCCATTTCTCTGAACTTCTGAACTCTGCTCCACTGTGGATCCACGCAGAATAAAATAGATTTGCCCTGTGGACCTTATTACACATCAGCAAATAAAACCACAGAAGGGGAACAGAAGCTGTGTGATTGTGTTTTTGCGAATAGGTTTTTACACCATCATTCTCCTCAGTGTGAGAGTGTGCTCTGTTGGAGATAATAATTACACCATAGCTTACAGGTAGACGGCACCTCATCATTAGGTGGCTGTCAACGTTCTAGACGGCGAGAGGCAGCGTTCATTAATTTGGCACACTTACGCCGCGCATAATGATAATAACAGCCTATGAGACGATGAGGCTGACAGCCATGTTTTGCATAAATATGAGATTGCTTGTGACTTACAGTCCCAACAGAGCTGATTGAATAATGGGCTGCAATTGAAAGCATTAGCTCACTGGAAACAACCACTATTTGTTTGTGAACCTCATTAGACAATTATAACCGCAACTGCCAGTTTTTTAACTTAGCCACATATTTCAGGAGGGGTTTTTCTTGCAGTTAAAGACTGCCTGCCATCAGTTCTGAAGTGTGATGTACGTGTTGAAGCAATCCAAAAAGGTAAACGTGTTTTAATCAGTTTAACTGACTGTCAGGTGTAATACGGCTCAATCGATATTAGCGTGCCTGTGGAAGTATTGGAAGATACAGAAGGAAGGATTACTAAGTTACACAAAATTAAACGTCTATGGCATGCTGGCGATAACCACAGAAAACTATTTTGACTCCTCCCTCAATTGTTTGGAAGTCAATGGAGTCCTATCAACTATTTGATTACCGACATTCTTCAAAATATCTTCTTTTGTGTTGAGCAGTAGAAAGAAAATTCATCAAACTAAATCCACACGGCATTCCAGATAGCATGGATTCATATTGAGATGACTGCATTCTACCTTCAGAATTTTGTCATCCAAAGATAATACTCAACACAACAGCTTGAGGCTGTCTAAAGTGGAAATCATCAAAGTGTGCATTACAAAGCAATCCTTTATGTCAATACCACAAGAACTGTATATTCTTCTAGTTATTTACCTATAGTGGCTAATGCATCTTGCACATTCACATACTTCGGTATTGAAAAATAAGGTGGATGCAGTGCAATGAGTCACTGAATGTACAATTGTTTGACAGTGTGTTTATGATTGCAATAATTAGGCTAAATAATATGATTACAAATAGGTACCAGTTTGCAATATCAACTGGCATAACAGGCTGTTTTTGTACAGATAAAATAAGTGAAGTGGCTGACACCAGAAGCCTTGCACATTTAAGTCAAAAAAAGCAGTACCCGCTTTTACGTTTAAAAAAAAAAAAAGAAGAAAAAAATGTGTGAAAGCACCCTTACTATGAAGGTCTGTCAGGCAAAACGTGCCAAAATAAACATTACAATACAATACAATTTTGAAAGTAAAGCCACAAGATTATACATTCATGTGAAAAAGAAAGTACCCCCTATTGAATTCTATGGTTTTTGTATCAGGACATCATAAAAAAAAATAATAATAATCTGGTCCTTGGCAGGTGTTAGTACACCAAAAAAATGAAAATTCTGTCAGTAATTACTCACCCTCATGTCGTTCCACATCCATAAGACCTTCAGTCATCTTCGGAACACAGTTTTAGATATTTTTGATGAAATCCGAGAGCTCTGACTCCTCCATAGACAGCAATTTAACCACCACTTTCAAGGTCCAGAAAGGTACTAAAGACATCATTAAAATAGTCCACGTGACTGCAGTGGTTCAACTTTAATTTTATGAAACAACGAGAATACTTTTCACGTGCAAAAATAAAACAAAAGCTACAGATTTATTCAACATGCTCTATTCTGTGTCATTCTTCTTTGCTGTTTACGTTCAGCGCTTCCAGATTCTACGTCAGAATGCGGGCTCAGTATTGGCCCACGCTGTTCATGTGAGCAGCACCATGTATGCGTGTGATGATGATGCCGGAGCCGGCCAATAATGAGTCGGCGTTCTGACATACCTGGAAGCGCTGGACATAAACAGAGAAGAATGACACAGAAGAGTGGATGTTTTTGAATAAATTTGTTATTTTTGTTTTTGCGCACAAAAAGTTTTCTCGTCGCTTCTTAAAATTAAGGTTGAACCACTGCAGTCACATCAACTATTTTAACGATGTCTTAAGTTCCTTTCTGGACCTTGAAAGTGGTGGTTAAATTGCTGTCTATGGAGGAGTTAGATACCTCTCGGATTTCATCAGAAATAAAATTAACTTGTGTTCCAAAGATGAACGAAGGTCTTAGGGGTGAGGGTGAGTAATTAATGACAGAGTTTTCATTTTTGGGTGAACTAACCCTATAAGTACAACCTCAGATGACAACACATGACATGTTACAATGTGTCATACAAAAACTAAGCCATGTGTGACAAACTAACTACACCCTTACTGCTTGCATAGGAATTAAAAGGGTAAGTCAGCAGTCAGGCACTGTTAATCAAATGTCTTTGATTAATTGATCATCAGCAAGTGTGACCAACTCTATAAAAGCAGACGTTTTGGCATTCATCTGGAACATTTAAGTGTGTGTTAACACAATGCCAGCTAGGAAAGACATCAGCAATGATCTTAGAGCAGCAATTGTTGCTGCCCATCAATCTGGGAAGGCCATTTCCAAACAATTTGAAGTACATCCTTCTACAGTGATGTAGATTATTCACAAGTGGGAAAACATTCAAGACAGTAGCCAGTCTTCCCAGGAGTGGATGTCACACAACACAAAAGAACTGCATCTCAGACTCTGCAGGCCTCAGTTAACATGTTAAAGTGCACCTATTATGCCTTTTTTTAAGGTTCCTAATATTGTTTTGGGAGTCTCCTACAACAGGTTTACATACATGCAAGGTCAAAAAAAATTTTGATTTATCATAATATACATTTAATTTCACCTGAGTTTTCAATATTTTATAAATGTCTCATTTGAAGCAGTTCAAAGAATCAGTCTCTCTAAACCCCTCCTTTCCGTGAGCCTACACTGCTCTGATTGGTCAGATGGCCCAATCCTTTGTGATTGGTCTACTGTGCGCACTGCTCACCCATTGCCATAACTGAATGACCGCTATCAATTCGCAAGACATTTTGTATACAATGTATGGACAGAAAAAATAGCATCAATTTTACCGTATGAATTCGAGCCAGGGAACAGTTCAACGATGAAACGTCTGAAGTAGTCGACTAACTAACTGATTCACAAATACAACTGGAGTAGGACGTTTCTATATGGTAACTGTCACCTTAGTTATTTATAAGTTATTTGTTTTGTATGTTGTAAACTCCCACATTAGCCGAGCACAAACGTGAATAGCTGATAATGCATTACACTTTGTAAACAAAAGTCACCTTAGACAATATTGGACCCATATCTGAATAGCACAGAAATGTGAGTTAACAAGAGACATACAGACCAGGGTGTATGTTACACAACATAACATACAAAACTACGAATTTTGAACGATCACTAGAAAATATAAATATCGATTTTTAATCATACTTACAGGTTAAGATTCAGAGGAGCAAGCTGGTCCAAATAAACTGGGCACTGATCCATATTTTAAGACCAAGCGTTTTGAAAATCCTGCGTTAAATTCCCCGAGGTTTGAGAAGCAGTCGTCAATAAAATGATGGGAATACAACAAAAGGTTGAAAAAATGAATTTTCCCTGGTGTCTGTGGATGCAATAAGTGGGCGGGCAATATGCTAATGTTTTGTTGTGACATCACAACAAAACGGCTTGGGATTCATTTTACAAACAATTCGTTAAAATTGACTCTGAGTCGACTCTTACTTTTGAGAAACAGTAACTTTATATACGGAGCACTTTCAGATTTAAAACTTTGCAGGATGTTTTCATTCATGTTACACACTACATGAAAGGTAATTTTCAAAAATCCATAATAGGGGCACTTTAAATGTTAAAGTTCATGTCTGTGTACAATTAGAAAAAGACTGAACAAGTATGGCTTGTATGGAAAAGTTTCCAGGAGAAATCCTCTGCTCTCTAAAAAAGAACATGGAAACACAGTTTACTGTAGGTTTGCAAAGTTGCATCTGAACAAACCTCAAGACTTCTGAAACAATGTCCTTTGGACAGCCGAGACCAAGGATGTTTGGCTGTAATGCACAGCGCCACTTTGGCAGAAGCCAAACACTGCAGCACAAACACCTCATACCAACTGTTACGGTGGTGGTGGGGTGATAATTTGGGCTTGTTTTGCAGTAATCGGGGTGACGATGAACTCCTCTGTATACCAAATTATTATAGAGTCAAATGTGAAGCTATCTGTCTGACAGGTAAATCTTTTCTGATACTGGGTCATGCAACAGGACAATGATCCCAAGCATACCAGAAAATCTACACCAGAATGTCTGAAAAAGAAAAGAATCAAGGTGTTGCAATGGCCCAGTCAAAGTCCAGAGTCAAAGATCTCAACCAGATTGAAATGCTGTGGTGGGACCTTGAGATAGCTATGCATAAACAGATTCCCACAAACGTCAATGAACTGAAGAAACGCTGTAAAGAACAGTGGGCCAGAATTCCTCCACAACAATTTGAGAGACTGATAAAGTTATATAGAAAATTATTACTTCAAGTTATTGCTGCTAAAGGTGGTTCTACAAGCAATTAAATCACAGGGTGTACTTAGTTTTTCACACATGACTTCTCCATTTTGGCTTTATTTTTGTTAAATTAATGACACAGTGTAATATGTCATGTGTTGTTCATCTGAGGTTGTATTTACCTTATTTTAAGACCTGCTAAGGATTAGATGATTTTTTTTATTATGTCCTGATATGTAATTCATAAGATTCAAATTGTGTACTATCTTTTTCACCTGACTGTTTTCCCTAATTAGTCTAGATAAACCTTGTCAATTAAGTATATACACAGCAAAATCTCCAGAGTTAAATCAACTCTGCTCAGAGTACATATGGTCCCTCTCTAAATAGTATTAAAATAACACTAAAGCAGAGTTAAAGTTAATGAGATAATTAAGCAATTAATTAAGTGATGATTGTGCATTAGTGATGAACACCTGCTGTTAACAAGCAGAATAACTGAAGAAAAGAGAAACACAAGAACTACAACTGACTTCAGTCACAGCCTTATTAATTGCTTAATTATCTCATTAACTTTAACTCTGCTTCAGTGTTACTTTAACACTATTTAGAGAGGGACCATATGTATGTTGATTTAACTCTGGAGATTTTGCTGTGTACAGAATACCCTATAAACTTGTGTCCTGGTGATGTAAAGATATGTGCAGAATTCTGTAACCCATCAAATTATGTGATCATATTTGATAGGTGATGGTTAGGACTGAGATTAGGATTTGGTCAATACAGCACCTACTACGTTCACATAATTTGATGGGTCACAGAATTTGGTATAACACCTGTTAACCCAGTAACTTTTGGACATTAAGCACAATGATACCAGAAATGTATTATGTATTCATACTTTTTTACAATGAAAGGTAACACTTTAGTGTCCTTGTTACACGTTACATGAAGTTACTGTAGTAATAACTATAAAGTAAGCATAATTACATGCAACTAATCTTAAACCTAATCCTAACCCTATAGTAAATGTAGGTAATTGTTATTACTCCGTATTTAAATGTATAGTTACACTTTGGACACCTGGACACCTTATAATAAAGTGTAACCAATGGAACGTCCACCCACAGTAACTGCATCTCTATCACGTAAATAGATTGTGAAGTAAAAACTGACATTTTAATATAGAAGATAAACACTTGTCTGCTTTTAAAGCCTACAAAAAGCCATGCCATGTACTCTTACAGTACATCGTACATGCATTTTTGAAACCATGATTTATGTTTGTTTTTACAAACTGAGGGATGAAATGATTGTCTGTGTTAATTGACAGCACGTCACATTCTGTAGATAGAGTTTAACTTGTTTTTAACCAAGAACAATCCTTTAACTTCAGATGCGTTCTGCTTTTGATCTTAAAATGTGTCAGATTCTCTCTTTGATACTGGATTTTGGGGAACAGGCAACTTTTCAAGTATGTTCTTCCACATTTTATTATACCAGCTTGAAACGAGAATGCAGGCTTAACCCATGGAGTACTGCGCAGAATGGGCTTTGACAGCAAGATTACTTTATCTTTAGAAATGCCTCTATCTCCATTCCATCTACTCGATAATTATTTTACAATTGCTTTCTTAGTCAAATTATTCACTCAGAAGTCAGCGTCAGACTTCAGAGGGAACACAAAATGGTTTAATTGCCGTGTCAAAGGTGAGCCAGGAGAATAAATGGAGGTTTTCAGCTTGAGACAGAGTCATGCTGGGATGAGGAGAACTAGAGAGGAAGTTTAGAATGTTACTAATAACGGGTCTGTTAAGGTTATAGTTTTCTCTCCAACCATTTAACTCCTCTCTGTGCACTTAACAAGGGAAATGTGTGAGAGGAAATAAACAGAAAGGGACGATATGGACTGAAAAAAAAAAGAGGTTTGGATAGTTTAGACTATTGACGAAAATGCCTTTACAGTTAATCGATAATTCGACAGGGCCTATTCATATTAGTCCATTTCACTCCATTTTAATGACTGAATTTTTCAAGTATTCACAGCCGTGATAATAGCCTATTCATGGCGAAATATTCTATTGATTAAATTTAATTTAGCCTATGTGACATTGCTTTTACATAAGTTTTTAAAACAATATTTTAACATTAAGTAACTTATATTTTAGATACAAACACTACTTTGTTTTTGTTTCTGCCAAAGAAAATCAAATCATTTGAGCGAATGATTTAGTGACTCGGTTGTTGCTTAATGAATCAACATTTTTGAAAGAATCAGTGATTCAATGACTCATATAGACATTCCTTTGCCGCCATCTACTGGCATAACGTAACCTGCAGAAAACGAATACACCGGTAGAGCTGTATAAAACTGATGAAGAAAATGTTTGTTAAACTGTACCCTGACAGACCAAATCATTGAATTAATCAATCAAAAAAAACAAAAAACTTTTGGTTTATTTATTGTTTTACTATAGTAATTTCATTGACATCATTAACACTGTGACTGAAGTGAGTAAATTCCTCGAAAAGCTGGTGAATACTGGAAAATCTTGTTAGTTTATCTATATGCCCTGGTGTTCTCTGTAGGGGTACGTCTTTTTCTGCAAGGGTGTGTGTTTAAATTCCTTCCTACACACATTTGCTGTCAGACTGTTGACCCCCTCCAGAGACAAAGAAAGAGAATGAAAGGATGAGAGACGGCGTTGCACTAGAATACAGGGGAAGAGAGATGAGAGAGACCAAGATAAGGGTGAGAGAGTGAGAAAGGGCTCATGGGATGAGAGGGAAACCACTTGACAAGACATGAAACAGTGGAGATTAGAGAGGCTGAGAAAGAGCACAGCAGGTCTTCAGAAGCTAATACACAGATACACACATTTCACAGAAATTTACACAAGCACTACTCGGCGAGATACCTTAGATTGTACCGTTCAGTATAGTTTCTTTACAGAGATGATTCTCACAACAGAGATGATTCTCTTGTAGCATAGATTTTATTAAGTAATGTATGTAGCTGTAATGACGATACTGCATCCCTGGCATGAAAGTATGTTTCAAGAAATGCATCCTCTAGGCTTCAAGTGCTTACTCATTGTTTACTGTGATCGCAAATGTGGCATACAGCATATTCAAAGATTTTTTTTTTTTTATTCACAGAAATAGCATGGACCAGCAGCAACTTTATTTGAGTCGGGTTTAAAAATAAATCCTTCCAGTTTTGTTTGTGCCGTTGAGAGAGACAAAAAAAACATGCTTTGTGTCCATTCTGACTCTGCTGGAGATCGATGTCCCTTTTTATACATAAATTTGATTTTAAAAAAATGTCTTATTTTTATCTTGCTGGACTAGGTTCATGTCTTGATTGAACACATGCTAACAATTCAAGTGAAAGGTGAAAAAGGTATGTGAACCCTTGAATTTAATGACTTTGGCAGCTCAAGCGTTTCTTTTAATTACGGATCAGACCTTCACAATGGTCAGGAGGAATTCTGCATTATTCCTGATTGAGATGCCAAAGCATCTCAATCAGGTTGGGGTCAGGACAAATTTTCTTCTGTTAAAGGGTCATGAAACCCCAGAACACATTTTTTGAGCTGTGAGCAGATATGTATAGGCTGTGCATCATTGAAAACACTAAAAGTACTCATTAATTTTATTTATAATTTGATTATAATTAGTTATATTTGCATTTTTCTGAGCAATTTCTGTCTTCCAGTTTGAAAACCAAAGCCGGAGCAACATCACAAAATCTGACGTCATCGTGTACCACCAGGTGTATGTTTCCCAAAGCACAGCAAGCACATGAGTGTTGTTTGTATTTTGCCCACAATGCGGTCAGAACTGGAGTTTGAATACGAACACATCAAAAATACGATTGTTATTATGATATACAGGCGGAGCGTGCATATGATCGGTTTCAGCGCGGAGCTGCGCGATGTGTATAACAACACTAGCCATGTGGATCCTATAGCTTGTATACAGAATTAAAGTATAAAGTATTGAAGTGCAAGACATCACTGCCGTTGTCAGAGCACGTTCAGATCTCACTAACCGAGTGCTGAACGCATATGGACATAGTGGTGTATTAGAGGTAAAAAATGATATAAATACTGTTCGGTTTCTCACACAAACCGATTGTTTTATGTCTTAGGACATCAGTGTGCCGCCATGAGCCGCAGGGTTTAATTTGCATTTGTCTATGCATGTTTTTTGACTCTTATAAATTGTGTTACCATTGACACGCATTATAAGACTGACAGACGTCTGTATTGTTCAGTCTATCTGTCTGTCTGTTTTTCTCTATCATTTTTATTACACACTGTTAAAAAAAAATAAAATAAATAAAAAACTTGAAAATAGTGCAAATGACTGAAATGTTTTTTCAGTAAAAATCCACAAAAAAGTTAGCACAATTGCATTTAATTCATGTAGTCAACCTAACCCAAGATTTGTATATATATATATATATATATATATATATATATATATATATATATATATATATATATATATATATATATATATATATATATATATAAACTTAAAAATATGAGTTCTGTGAACAACACTTTGCAAGTTCATCCAAAAAACTTTCTGCCAATTTTGAGTAAAGTCGGTTTCATTTACGAACTGCCCTTTACTGTAGTAAAAAGCAAATGCTAATTGTGGATTAAAACTATTTTATGTATACTAAGAGAAAATGAAGAGAAAAATGGTTTACTGATTTTTAAATGAATAGACTAAATGTGCCTAATGTATCTTGTGCACAGCATTTGGTGCACAAGATACATTCAAGATACATACAAGATACTTTTACTGTGATGTTTTGTTAACAGAAGTGAGCGCCTAATGTCTCATCTCACATGTAATACGTTGCACAAACAGAACAGAACACAATTTTTGCAAATGGACTGTTCTGTTTTTTTAATTGTTATATTTAAATCATACATTTAAAAACAACATCATTTTCTCTCTCACTAATTGATGGTGGTGCTTTTAGGGTTCAACGTCAACGTATGTGGGAGAAAGAATCGTAAATATAAATACAACTAGTGTGATACAAATACTATAAGTGTGTGGGACTGAAAAGCTGGTCAATTGAGTCACATACTGTGTTTGTGGTCTATATAAACTTAGGAGACGATTTTCCTCAATTGATATGTTTATACAATACAACTAAATGGGGTTCTGAGCTTTCAAGATATATCAATATAATCCATGTAACTCCAGTAATTTAATCCATGTGTTCTGAAGCAAGACAATCAGATGTCAAGATTTATAATGGAGTAATATTTAATCTGTTTCTTACTCAAAACCGATTGTATTGCTCTAGAAGACACCGATTAAACCACTGGAGCTGTATGCTTTTCTGCAGAAGATAGGAATTCATATTGGTTTGACACATAATACATGATGAGAGAATTAATTTTGGGTGAACTATACCTTTAGTAGAAATTCTAATTTTCATAATGATGGCTAATTAAAAATAGCATTTTATTGACTTCAAAAGGCAGGACAAATCTATTTCTTGAATTGTTTTTTGAATAAATGTTTAGTCAACATTGTCTTGATCACTGTTTTCAGTTTTTGACTTTGGCATTGTTTTTGTAGTTTATGTAACAATATTTCTTGTTACTAATTTCCAATATTTTTTTCTACAGACAAATAATGTTGAATTGGCTCAACTTAAATAGGTTTGTTATAGAATACTTGCAGAACACTCCAGAAAACTAACAATGTTAAGTTAACTCAACTAAAAAAAAATGTTTTGTATCACAGACAACTTATTTTCAATTAGTAAAACACTAGAAAAAGCTAGTGGAAATTAGTATTATAAGATTTTTTTAGTTGTTGTTGTACAGGCTTAACATTTTTTACAGTGTAGTGAAAAGCTGGGCTAAAATGTGCTTTAGGTTGTATAGGACAGCGATATATGGGAATTTATATATAATATATGGGTCTTATTCAGACCAGTGACCCAAAAGTGCCTATTATGTCAGTAAGCCTGTGACCTGTTCTCAGCCCAGAACTGCATGGGTATTTCTACATGAGAGACTTTTTTCCTTATATACTCTCCTAGCTGTCCAGGTACTTACAGCCACAGCTGAATCTCTGATCAGTTGCCATGGCTACACTATTTTTTTCCCCCTGCAAGTACTGGTTTGAGAGATGTGAAGTGATTCCCAGTACTGCCATTAGAGTGACCAGTTGGAGTTGTGGTATGCGTGAGCACGTGTGTATGCATTTTGGTTTGTGTCAAAGAAGGTGTCATCTTGTTACCTCATTATTGCTGCTCGACCAACTCCCTGATGACAGTGAGGAACACTGAGGTATATAAATCCACTTTAGCCGCAATATATGCCCTTTAATGGTTCAAGATATAAATTCGACAAACACCATGTGAGTGATAGTAAGAAAGCACAAAGAAAGAGAAGATTTGTAATAGAAATTGAGAATAGATGTGCCATACACGGGATCTTGACTTAGCACCTGTCACAACTTCAAACAAGTTTTTCTCAAAAATTTGTTCCTGGAAAATTTACCATTAGAAATGTATCTAGGATGCCGATACTTTTAATTTTTCTGTTATTGTTAATGTTATTATTATTATTATTTATAACCTGTTGTTGCGTGTGCTATTATTATTATAGCAGCATTCTACTACTAGCTCAAACAGTAGAGCATGGCAATAGAAACTCCAAGGTCAGTTGAGTATACCGAACCCATGAAGTGCATTTTATTTCTAATAAAAGTGAACGAAAATACAAAATAAACAAAGACCTGACTTGAAAAATGGACTTGAACATGAACTAAACAAACTCACCAATAGAGGTTACAGGGAACTAAGCTAGACAAGAGACAATGGTAACATGTAGTGATGGGCGCTTTTGAAACACTGCTTCATGAAGCTTCGAAACCTTTATGAATCTTTTATTTCGGAGCAGTGGTTCGGAGCATGTTTCAAACTGCCAAAGTCATGTGATTTCAGTCAACGATGCTTTGCTACGTCATAACTGTTTCGAAACGTTTTGAAATTTCAATGGTTCACCACTGGGGGCGATCTCTGTGAACCAAGTGGGCCACACGAGTCCTGAAAAGTGTAGCCAAAGCGTCTCAATCGCCCCCAGGTGGCTGGAAGCAGTGTAGCTCATAAACCCTGCCTTCTCCATGAAATGTACTGGGATGTGAGACAAACTTTTTTTCTAAAGACAGTTTCTGTAATTTTAGGCACTTTTTATCACGCTGGCATTAGTTCAAGTGTTCTTAAAATAAGTTTGGTTTTAGTTATTTGATGCCATAAAAAGGGGGTGCGACGTCATGATTGACAGCTGAGATTGACAGCTTCTCTGAGTGAAGTAGTCACTGAGGCGCCAACTGACTTTTTTCTGTATCTCTACGAGGAGATTGGAGCTTTAACTTTAATTTCTACATTTCTATAACTGTTTGTTTCACACCAACATAATGAGTTGTTCTGAGTTTGGGCAGGACATTTTCGGCTCCACTTCATGTTCACTACTGCGCAGACTCGGGCTCCGAGTTCACTATGCGCAGACTCGAGACTCAAGATGTCAGCGCCATATTGACACACTGGCGGCTTCAGTTACTACAATGGAAAAGAGTGAAGGCAAAGCCACTGGAAGGCAAACCTGCAACCTTTAGCCAAAAAAGCGTAATGGCTAATGCTAACGCTTTGCCTCTGGCAGTATGAAAAGGCCAATTTTTGAATGGATGTCAATGGATGAGAGGCTTCACTATGCTGATTAAACAGCTTTTGTGGGGAAATAGCTAATCATTTAATTAATCGACAGCCTGTTTGTTAATCTTCAGCATGTTTTACACTAAAAAATACTTTCGTTGGGAATTATATACAGATTTTAACTTGATAAAAGTGTATTTTTTTAAGAGCAGACTAGGGAATGTTGTGTCAGGTAGGACTCATTTACGGTATTACCAACAGCAAATGTGCCACATTACTGTTTAACAGATAGAACAATGTTGTGTAAAAGCCACTGAAAGGCAAGCCTGCAACCTTTAGCCAAAAAAGCGTAATGGCTAATGTTAAGGCTCCGGCTGTGGCGGTAAGCAGGGAAGGACTTTTGAACGGCGGGCACTGATGTCACTGCCATTACACGATAGGCTGAGAGGTGATTAAGTTAGCCGTTACGCTTTCTCCAATGGTAAGAGATACAGACCCTCTCATCTCCCTATAATATAATCTCTGGTGAAGGTGCGTCATCCATCTTTTTTTACAGTCTATGCTGTACCCATGAATCATACGGATTCATCGAGATCACTGAACAAGTGTCTGTGTCTATTACCTGGTCTTTATACATTTGTAGACGTTTTAATGAGGTATTTGTTTAATTAAAATGAATAATAGTAGTTAATATTCTCTGTTTAGCTGACCCATCAATAGAACAAGCAAAACAAGCCCTGAAAAGAATAAATATTATAAAGACACTTAATATTTAAGTTAATGCATCAGATAGATTGTACTTTCAATAAAACATTTGCAATGGGTTTGTAAATGGCATGTTGGGCCTGAGCTTTTGTTCCATTTATTCTGTTTTGACCAGCAGGCATCACTAGCGTGACAGTGAATCATTTTGCAAAGCAATTGGTTCAATTGATTTGAATCTTTGAAAAGCTTAGTTTCTCCCACCACTAGCATGAGGGCTATATATACACAAGGGCTAATGAGCTAACAAAAAACATCTGAACACAATGAAACAATGAACCAATCAAATCCTGACACATAAGGAAAGGAACCTTTTTATACTGTGTATAAAAGCGTCTGCCAACTGCAAAAGTGTATTTATATAATACGTAAAAATGTATTTTTATAATAAAAATACAAAAACAAAATCTTAGCTGAAAGCCATAAATATATAATATATATTTAGGCAATTTAGAGTGATTTCTGCTGGAGTTTGGCTTTCTGTCTGTAAGCAAAGTTTTGAAATGAGACATGAGAGTGGAAGGGTAATTAAAGTAGCTGTGAGAGAGAGAGCCAGAGACATGAAAGAGTTTGATGGGGATCTCTGAATGTGTAAGTAAGTGACCCTGGGGTGAGCTCGTTTAGTTACAGCACTTTCTGCCGTACCGTCACTCCCAGGGATTTGTGGGTAGATGAATGTAGTGTTAGAATTGTAATAGGTGATAGACTGGAAGGAATGAGATGCACTTGTTTATAGCATCACAACTGAGCACATTTACATTTCGTATTTATTTATTCATTTTCCCGGATGCTTTTATCCAAGGAACAATACAAACACAGATGATTAATCAAAAGTTTAATCGAAAGCAAAAGTGTAATCACGTCTTCTGTCATCGTCTGATGTGGCTGTACTAATGAAACCGCGACAGCGCATTATCAAGTGTGCTGAAAAAGTAATTGGCTGCAAGCTTCTATCCTTGCTGAGATCTACTTGTCTAAGGCGGTGAACCAGGATACAAAGACTATTGAATATCCCTCCCACCCTGAACATGACTCAGTATTGCTCTTCCATCCTACATACAGTAAACTCTTATATTGTATTGTAATGTATATTGCAATGGCGTCTATGTTTGCAGATGTGAGAAACAGATAGAATAAAATAGAGTGTGATTCTGATAAAGATTTATGTAGAGTTTAACAATGGCGAGAAATGCAGTATGTAACATTCTTAACAGTGATTAGAGCTGAAAGTTTTCTTTTGTATTTGCGTGAATATGATACTAGCACCATTAAATGAGTTGAGAAAGAAAGAAAGAAAGAAAGAAAGAAAGAAAGAAAGAAAGAAAGAAAGAAAGAAAGAAAGAAAGAAAGAAAGAAAGAACAAGAACAGAAAAGACAAATCAGGCAAAAACTGAAGTAATAAGTGTGCATGTGTGTGTATGAGACAGAGTGTTTGTGTATTTCTGTTCAGATTTTAAATGTGGTAGAATATTTGTAGAATAATTGCTGTATTCGAGGTTTGTGGATTTGTGAGAGTCTGAGAGTGTTTGTGTTCTAACACTAATTAACTGCTAAAATCATGACTCCTAAAACAGTCAGAGACCGATTTCACACTCCAGTCAACCATCTCTTTCTCTCTGTCTCTCTCAGTCTCAGATCTGAACTGTGTGAACTCCTGTACGTCGCTATCCTGAGGCTCTGCACCTGTCCGTTTAAATCAAAACACCTCTTCAAAAACAAGCCAGGTGTTTTAGGTGCACAACCATGCATTTTCAGCCTTGTGCTCACATTTAGTATTACAGCACACTTTCTTGTGCGATGTTGTTTAATTATCTGAAGTATTTCTAGACTGCCTTTACTACAATTACATTTTTTTGAACCTCAACTGCACACTGTTGCCTCAGGAAAACAAACCTATTTTCTTTGCTTTTCAAACACAGAATGGCAATACAATTAATTATGGAGTTTTTTTTTTTTTTTTTTTTTTTTGTAATCTGCCATCAGAAAAGCATTTGGTAACACTTTATTGTGATGCTACCCAACAGACATTCCACAGACTATAAAAATGTTGCAAGTACATGTCAACTTATTCTACTAACCCTAATCCTACCCCTAACAGTCTGCTAATTAATACTCTAATGCAGTGGTTCCAAAACTGGGGTATGCATACCCCTGGGGGTACGTAAGGCGACAGAGGGAGTACGCGAACAAAATGCTGAAATTTGCAGTTCATTTTCTTCCCCCACCTTAAAATAACATTAAAACCGAGCACAGGCACAATGACATGATATCCAATCAAAATAGCCTACCACATCTTTTGCAGTCAAAACTGACAGCATCTACAGTATCTCCACATAACCCTTTCGAGCGTGAGTTTAAAATATTCTAACTGTCCCCCCAGAGTGAGTTTTTTTAAGGCGACCGTTATTTTAGAACGTTTGCCTTTAATGTTTCCATAGCGACGCGTCTTGCGTGTCACGAGCGCTGAATGCAGCCACAATAACACTGTATGACAGATGGATCGCTATTATTTTGTTTTTCCTTGTTTATTTAAAATATTCACAAACTTGCTTACCATGTCATCAACTATCTGATATTCCGATCCTCAAATATGTGTAAGTGAGTGTGTTTTGTCGTTTAAAAGCCTTTATAAATGATATTTATCTTGATCTATAATGCGAGATGGGCGCCGCCATCTTAGTTTGCCCCGCAGTTCACAGTCCTGTCAGTCGGATTTACAGCAGGTGAATTCATCATTTTCTCCCGAAATATAAGCAAGTAAGTGGCTGGTGAACTGGAAGAATAATAGAGTAAACTTTATAGCTACTTAGGCACATATGTGGGACCGTACGCCCAGGGGCACTGAAATAAAAATCCCATATGTGTGGGACCGTACCGCTCAAAGGGATAAGCAGCGTGCATATAGGTATACGTTACAGTGCAGTGCAGTATTATACGAGCAAGAATGCAAATACAAATATACACATGACTGCAAATGCGACACTGATTTTATACAACATTTCAGCAAACAAAGGAAAGTAGTGCTCGCTGCAGAGCATAATGACCTCCAGCTCCACCTCTCTGGAGCTCAAGGGTGGAGTTTAACCTGTTTAATGGGTGGAGAGATAGGGTTAGGGTGTGGTTGGGGGATGCAGCTCCACCCATCATGCCCACAGTAGGTCAAGAGAGGGGGAGCTGGAGGTTATGGCTCTGCAGTGAGAAGCCTCTCAACAAAAGTGATTTTCTTCACGGTATTGTCATTATTTGCTCATTTTGCAATGGAATAATTAATAGTTACAACGAAAGCCACAGCAGAACTACAAGACACAGCGTTGTTTTGTGAACGAATCTGCTGCTTTGAACTAATCGCTCGTAAAAAGTCATTGATTCAATGATTCATTCATAAATACAGACACTTGCTTCATTACTGAATAAATGAATGACTCGATGACTCACTCATTAAGACAGTGACTTACCGCCACCTACTGGCGGTTTCAGTATTTAAGAATAACTTTTCACTGCTTTATCATCATTGCATTTTGAACATTTGTTTTATTTAAAACATTATTAATATTGTAAAGGTATTTATAAAGATAAAAAATGCACTGGAAAGTCAATTTAGGGAGCAAGTATTGTCCATTAATGGAAAAGGTGCAGTCTAAGTGGAAGAGGATGGTAAATGCCTCAGGGGGTACTGCACTCTAAAAAGTTTAGGAACCACTGCTCTAATGAGAGTTAGTTGACATGTTGTTGCAGTGTTACTGTACTTACAGTATACTCAACAGAATGTCTAAAGGGGGACCATGAATATAAAGTGTAACAAAACATTTTTAAAAATATCTATTAAATATCTACCTTTTTGGTATTTACTTAAACATTCAATTAAAATGTAATTGTTTTTATTTATATATTTTTGTATTATCAGTTGCTAAATATCTACCTTTTTTGTAAGTATTTAACGTTTAATTAAAATTTAAACATTCTTGACCTAGGGGCCAATTCTATTACTATTTGCCATGTAGCATTCAGTTTTTAGTATTCTGACAGCAAAGACTTTAATTAACTTCTTTTTTCGGCACATTTTATTTCCTCCAGGTAATATATAGTACTTCCAAAATCATTTTGTAATCTTTTTTAGACTTCCATTTTATGCAAGTCAAGAAAATTTAAGTTTTTTTTTTAACATTACGTTCATAATGAGTGCAATTAAAATTGAAACAAACTTGTATGACATTATATACTGTACAGCTGACCCTAATGTGGTGTTTTCTTTCTTGTCATCACTATGAGCTTTCAAATCCAAGCCAAACCCCAGATATGGCACTCCCCTCTTGCATTGAAAGCTTTCATAAACAAACACAAATTACAGCATTCAATCACCATTCATGCATTTTTATTGTCATTCAAAAGTTATTTGGAGATTTGCGCTGACTCAGAGTGGCCTCACAAATTGAATTAATTAAATTCTTATCAGGCGGAGAGCAGCCACTTCTCACTTGATGAGGTAAAAGCACTTGGCTTCTAACAGATACGCACCAGCGAACACTTTATGTGTGTTTGTTTGCGAGAAACATTCTTCTTGTTTTTTTTTTGCATGTTTGCTTTCATTAATGTTAGGTGAGACAATATTTACCTCGGAATTAGGCAGGCCTTGCTTTGCAGGGATTTCGCGTGTATGGAAACTGACAGACTAATATAAAAGCTATTTCTAACTTCCGATGTAAAGTGCCTGTGTTCTGGGTTAAACTGGCTTTTTAATAAATTGCACCAGGAAAAATCTCTGAGCAGATAATTACCCACATCTGAAATGTAAAGCAGTCCCTGAATTGAGTTGAATAAGGCCTCAAATGCTCTTCAAATCCAGGTAACATGCAAATTGAGCACTACAGTGCTGTACAAACATTATCTTGCCTTATTTCCGAGGACACGTAAACATTGGATCTGCGTGATTCTCAAAAAGCCATTGTTTGGGCCGTGGATGCTGGCTGTGAGTTGACCTTCTGGTAAAGACCTGTTGAGGATTGTATAAATCATGCCTGGAAGCATCTAATCAAAGCATGCATTAGACACACAATGGCAGAAAGGTACCAAGAGACCTGTGACATTTCTGTCTAATTAGACTTTAAGTAATTGTTGAGCAATGATGAGCAAAACACTGCCATTATATTACCGTTAAGTCCAGGGTAAAGAATGGTGACAAAGTCATAAAATTTTCAAGCTATATTGCTTTGGCGTCATGCCTTTTAGCATGCATGGACCCGGTGCCTCATTCAGTAACGTGGCGCTAATTAGATGTGGCGATTCAGTTTAGCTAATGCAATTGCATGTTTACTTTTAATTAGTGACTCCAGTCGAGTAATTGTCGAAAAAGAAGCATCCAGCTGTCCTCGTATGCCTTGGAGTACGCTTATACCTTGGACTCTCGAACTACTGCCAGAGATCTGGCACTGAAAGCACTTACTGAGCTAATGAAGTGAAATTAGCCCAGGGGTTAAACTGGATTGTGGTGTCTCTAACTCCACCCCTCGTGTAAAGTAGCTGCTTCGGCAAGCTGCTCGTGATGGCAAAACAGTCCCTACAAACCTCCTCGAACAAGTGCTGTGAGAGACTTAATCTTGGTAGCTTAACATTCAGTCACATCCTGGCAAGAAACTGCTCAGATGTCCAGACCAGTGGGAAGAGACAAGCAGGGGTTTTAATCCTTGCCAATGGATTGGCCTCGGGGGAGAAGGAGAAAGACGAAGATTTGAGGCTTGGATTGTTTCCCTTTTCAAGAGCCCAATTGAATCCTTGCTTCAAGTGGGTAATTGAACCCTTGCCCAGTATCAGTACAGTATATAGTCTAGTTCACACACTTCACACTTGGCTTCTCTCCAGGTGTGTGTGTGTGTGTGTGGTGGGGAACTTGATAAATAGTTTTAACCTCAGAAACAGGATTTAACTATAATACTCAACAGATATTCCACATTGAAATCATGTGACTTTATCGCCAACGATGACACTCAAATCTGTGGACCAAGAGAGGTAATTGATTAAATTATAGAGCCCGTAGGTAGATGGTTTGCGTGTTTTGTGTGTGTGATCGCCGTTCCCAGATAAATAAGAACTATGGAGACCTTCAACAGCATAGATCTTCTTTCTTTAGTCAGCCAAGAAACTGAAGTGAAGTATAGTGGGCTAGACGTTTTGCCCCAGTAAAGATCTGTGGCCTAGTAACATTTTACTGATAAATCATTATGTGATGAGCAGTGCTCTAAGTGCACTTCTATATTATAATCTGTAGCGTACCCACTTTTTCTTGCGTACCGGCACTTCTCACATGTTGCTGGTATTATGACTGCCCACACTGCCCAGTTTGCATAGTTAAACATTTTTGCAAGTTAAGCAGTTCTCAATTTTGTCACCTCACTGGACACGCCCACATCCTTTGGCCAATGGTCACTGTCGCTCGTGTCACTGGAAATCGCCAGCTCTCTATTGAAATGAAGAGGATAATGTTGCTTTGATGCTGTGTGTTGTGGAAGTTGTTACTTACAGGTTAGAGAGTTGGACTTGTAACCCAAAGGTTGTGGGTTTGAGTCTCGGTATCGGCAGGAAATGTCGGTGAGTGAATGAACTCTTCCACTCTCACATATCCACAATTGATGTGCTCTTGTGCCCTAACCAGCAATTGCTCCCCAGGCTGCTCACTGCTGTGTGTGTGCACTTGGATGGGTGAAATGCAGAGCACGAATTCTGAGTATGGGACATCATACTTGGCTTCATGTCACTTTGAACTTTTTTTTTTTTCACTTGAAGGAACACTCCACATTTTTTGAAAATAGGCTAATTTTCAAACTCCCCTAGAGTTAAACAGTTGAGTTTTACCGTTTTCGAATCCATTCAGCCGATCTCCGGGTCTGGCGGTACCACTTTTAGCATAGCTTAGCATAGTTCATTGAATCTGATTAGACCGTTAGCATCGCGCTTAAAAATGACCAAAGAGTTTCGATATTTTTCCTATTTAAAACTTGACTCTTCTGTAGTTACATCGTGTACTAAGACCGACGGAAAATTAAAAGATTTTCTAAGCCGATGTGGCTGGGAACTATACTCTCATTCCAGCGTAATAATCAAGGAACTTTGCTGCCGTATCATGGGTGCAGCAGGTGCAAGCGCCTGTGACCCCCTGCTTGCACAGGGAACGTGTCTTGCAAATATGGAGACATTTGTGAGAGACGCTGCGCAATATCATTGCACCTGCTGCACATTGACAATTAGCCTATTTTCAAAAAAAAAAAATGGAGTGTTTCTTTAAAGGTGCCCTAGATTCAAAAATTGAATTTACCTCGGCATAGTTGAATAACAAGAGTTCAGTACATGGAAATGACATACAGTGAGTCTCAAACTCCATTGTTTCCTCCTTCTTATATAAATCTCATTTGTTTAAAAGACCTCCGAAGAACAGGCGAATCTCAACATAACACCGACTGTCATGTAACAGTCGGGATCATTAATATGTACGCCCCCAATATTTGCATATGCCAGCCCATGTTCAAGGAATTACATAAGGGCAGCCAGTATTAACGTCTGGATGTGCAGAGCTGAATCATCAGACTAGGTAAGCAAGCAAGAACAAAAAATGGCAGATGGAGCGATAATAACTGACATGATTCATGATATCATGATATTTTTAGTGATATTTGTAAATTGTCTTTCTAAATGTTTCGTTAGCATGTTGCTAATGTACTGTTAAATGTGGTTAAAGTTACCATCGTTTCTTACTGTATTCACGGAGACAAGAGCTGCCGCTATTTTCATTTTTAAACACTTGCAGTTTGTATAATTCATAAACACAACTTCATTCTTTATAAATCTCTCCAACAGTGTAGCATTAGCCGTTAGCCATGGAGCATAGCCTCAAACTCATTCAGAATCAATGTAAACATCAAAATAAACACTGTACTTCCGCGATTAGACATGCTGCATGACGAACACTTTGTCAAGATCCATTTTGAGGGTTATATTAGCTGTTTGAACTTTTTTTAATGTTGTTTAAGGCAAGCTTGAGCTCTTGGGGCATGGAGCACAGGATTTAAAGGGCCACACACCCTGAATCGGCTCATTTCTAATTATGCCCCGAAATAGGCAGTTAAAAAAATGAATTAAAAAAAATCTATGGGGTATTTTGAGCTGAAACTTCACAGACACATTCAGGGGACACCTTAGGCTTATATTACATCTTTTAAAAAAAAGTTCTAGGGCACCTTTAAAAGCATCAATAACTACAGTTTTGCATCATATGCCATTGTTTTAAAATGTTAACTTTATTTCATAGGACAGTGTGGGGAGAAGAGAGGTACTTGATTACAAAAGGACCTCAAGGCGGGACTCGAACTTGGGTGCCGAAGTTACATCATACCTGTATAGTTTCCAAAATGTTGCAATTTTATTTAATTTTAAATAAGAGTACACTTTTTTTATTTGCTGGGAATACTGCCCCAGCACTGATGAAAGACTAGAAGCACCCCTAGTGAAGTAAATCACAGCCGTGGAGAATCATATCCCTCATTAAACACACGCAAGACATAAATGTACATGCACTCATCCCTCATTCTCTCCATCAGGCCATTCATGACAAAATTAGTTCAAATATTTTTTTTGAAAGAACCTGTCCTTGTTCATTTTTTAAGTGATGAATGCTCCCACTTTCTCTCTCATGATATCTCCTCTCTCTCTCACTTTTTCTTAGCCTGTCTCTCAGTGAGGGTAGAGGTCAGGTCTAATTAAATTTTTTTTATTAATTAAAGTTTTATTATTAATTAATTGGTTCTGAAATGTCCATGCACCCCCTTGCTGTGCTCAGGCAGCTGTTAAATTTGCCAATGTAATGCGTTTTCTCAATATAGATTAGACTGGTGAATTGTTTAACTTCATATTCTGGAAATTGTGGCTTTTCATGTTTACAAATATGTTCTTTCCCTCAAATCTCCCTCTCTAGATGTGTTACTGAGCAGTCTTTGCATCATTTCCCCGGCCAAATTGACTCACCGAGGCAAAATAGTGCAGAATGTTGTTTGATGCTGGGAGCAGTCAAAGTTGTGCCCAATGATGGGATTACTGCACTCGTGGATATTCCTGATTGCTGTGGAAAAAAGTGAAGGTTGGCAGTTCTGTATGCAAATTCGTTCCAGCAGGGGAGAGGTTGATGATTCAGCGCCAGACGGTCGTAGCTATAGCGACCTAGACACTCTCTACATCTTGCCCATCGGAAGCAGCAACACACAATGAGGGACCCTCAGTGACAGGTTGCTAATGGAAACAGTGACATGAACACCTTCCAGCCTTCCACACACACAGCAGCCTAATACACGCGCAAATACAATTACACACTGATTAGTCCCGGACAGCTTATTTACCCAAATACAAAATTACTCAAGGTCAGGTCAGATAAAGGGTCTCTCCTTTCATTTTCTCTCACTTCCTTCTGCCATCACAGAAAAATGTCCTCCTTTTGCTCTTTGTTTGACTTCAGTATTTCACTCCTGGCCTTTACTCCACTATGGTAATTAGACATTTGCTGTATACTACATAATTCAATGAGACTGACATGATTTACAATGTTTTCATATTTCCACAGATGGTTTTCTCCTGGTGTATCTTAATTCTTCGTAATCCATTTCAGCTCCAAGTGTATCACTGCAGTCTGTGAGGATGGCAGTGAGTCATGTGTGATGTAAGCATGCAAACAAGTGAACATTGAACATTTGTATCTCTCTCTCTTTCTCTCTCTCTCATCATTCTCCATTATCCATCATCCATCGTGTGTGTGTGTGTGTGTGTGTGTGTGTGTGTGTGTGTGTGTGTGTGTGTGTGGTTCATTCCCTACATTATTGGGACAAAATGTCCCTCAAAGATGGCAATATCCAAAATCTTTGTCCTTGTGGGGACATTTTTTGGTCCCCATGAGGAAAACAGCTTCGAAATAATACAGAATGATGTTTTTTGAAATGTAAAAATGCAAAAAGTTTTCTGTGATGGGTAGGGTTAGGGTTAGCGGATAGAATATACCATTTGTACAGTATAAAAATTAGTAAGAGTCATCAGTAACAGTATACACTGATCAGGCATAACATTATGACCACTGACAGCTTATGTGAATAACACTGATTATCTCTTCATCACAGTACCTGTTAGTGGGTGGGATATACAGTATTAGGCAGCAAGTGAACATTTTGTCCTTAAATTTGATGTGTTGCTCAAGTTAATGCTGGTTCTGATAGAAAGGTGTCAGAATACACGCAGTTTGTTGTGTATGGGGCTGCATAGCCACAGACCAGTCAGGGTGCCCATGCTGACCCCTGTCCACTGCTGAAAGCACCAACAGTGGGCATGTGAGCATCAGAACTGGACCACAGAGCAATGGAAGAAGGTCTGATGAATCACGTTTTCTTTTACATCACGTGGATGGCCAGGTGCGTGTGCGTCGCTTACCTGGGGAACACATGGCACCAGGATGCACTATGGGAAGAGGGCAAGCCGGCCGAGGTAGTGTGATGCTTTGGGCAATGTTCTGCTGGGAAAACCTTGGGTCCTGCCATCCATGTCGATGTTACTTTGACATGTACCACCTACCTAAGAATTGTTGCAGACCATGTACACCCTTTCATGGAAACGGTCAGGATAATGCAGGATTTCAACAGGATAATGCGCCCTGCCACAAAGCAAAAATGGTTCAGGAATGGTTTGAGGAGCACAAGAAGTTTGAGGTGTTGACTGAAGTGTCAATCCAGTTGAGCATCTGTGGGATGTGGTGAACAAACAAGTCCGATCTAATGAGGCCCCACCGTGCAACTTACAGGACTTAAAGGATCTGCTGTTAACATCTTGATTCCAGATACCAAAGCACATCTTCAGGAGTCTAGTGGAGTCCATGCCTCAAAAGGAGGACCGACACAATATTAGGAAGGTGGTCATAATGTTATGCCTGATTGGTGGAAATCAGTAACAGTATAATAAATGTAAAGATAAAAGTCTGAAAAGAGCCTGTTTTTTACCCATATTTTTTTGTTGTTTTAATGCATATTTATTTAAATAATATTTATGATAACATTAAATATATAGTATGAAAAGACACACATTTCTGATTTGGTGTTGATGGAGAGCCTTACTTATGGGCCTGAGGGGATGCATAAGGCAAAAAAGAAACACATATATGCAACAACCCTTATGTACACAGAGATATTGAAGTCATAATTCCTCTTTGAACTCTCTGGGGTCTTTCTTAAACCCAACAGATACAGATTGCTTGGTGATTATTATATCTATTGAAAGGCTGTGTTTAGGTGATGTTACTGAGAGGCTGACAGCATGGAGAAGATGAATTGGTCGTTCACTCGTCTGGCCATGTATACAGCAGATGTTTTATCCTAGTGTCCCCCTTTGAGAGTGTTAATTATGCTTGTAAAGGAGTTGCTTTAAAGAGGCAGAATGAGATGTAATCAATGCTTAAGTGAGCTGTTTGTGTGCAGAGAGAGACAGAAGGTGCAATACACAAAGCCAAAAGATTTCACAGTCTCTGGGCAGCCATTGTACTCTCTCTCTCTCTCACACACACACACACACACACAAATTCAAAGTCTGTTATTCTGTGTCTTTGAAAATACAATGTTTTAAAGAACTAACAGTTCAATGGCAGGCTGCAGACACACACACACTGGTAATTCAGAGAGCTCTTGATCTTGCTTTTATGGAGAATTAGATTGCCATATTGTTTTATAATAGTAGTTATAGGAGTGATGTTTTATAATTAAGCAATATCACACCAGCAGGGGTGCTGTTGTTTTGAAAATGTTTTGACCATAGACACAAGGCCATAGTTAATCACAGTCGAGTAGATATTGAGTATGATTGCAAGCGTGATATTGTTTTTACGCAGCAGTTCAATAAACAAGAATTAATATTGGATAATGTTAATATTGAGTACTTTTATTGACAGTTACTTCATCTGACATCTGCTCAGTCAAATGCACAACAGTTTTAAAGGGAACACAATTGGCGATATATTTAAATGTTGAGGTTGTGAATGGGGAGGGGGGGGCATGTTTGAAAAAAAAAAAATGCATCCATCCACAATCAAAGTAATCCATACAGCTCTAGAGGGTTAATATAGGCCCTTTGAAGTGAAGGGATGCATTTCTGTACGTGGAGGTCACGTTCACCGGTGATGAATTAGAAGTCTAAAATGAGAAATTTTAAAGAGAATGGGTTACTCATTTGGTGCAAGTCGACTTGCGCAGTATGCGTACAGTCGTCTGGCTGAAGCTAGTTATTTGTATTTATAAAGTTTTAAAGTTTCTCTGATTGTGTTCGTCTGAAAGAAGATTGTCATATACACCTATAGGATGGCTTGAGGGTGAGTAAATCATGGGATAATTTTCATTTTTGGGTGAACTATCCCTTTAAGTTGATGAATGAATCAGTATTGAACAAATCAGTTGAGTGAATGATCCAATGATTCATTCAAAAAGACTCATTAGGGCCCGAGCACCGATGGTGAGAGGACCCTATTGGAATTGCTCAGCCAATTATTCTTCTTCTCCAAAATGAATCGCATTTTTGAGGGCCTAAACATTCTCAAAAACTCATGAAACTTTGCACACGCATCAGAAGTGGTGAAAATTTACATCTGATATGGGTTTCAGAATTAGGTGTGGCAAAATGGCTCGATAGCGCCACCTACAAAATTTCAATTAAGCCTCCTTCGTGCTACGTTTCACGTACAGTTATGAAATTCGGTAGACAGATGTAACAGCCCAATACCTACAAAAAAGCCCCTGGGTGCAAATTTTGTAAACCCAACAGGAAGTGAGATATTTTGAATTTTCTCTACAAAATTTTGGCAGTTTTTGCCATTTCCACATGTTGTACTTTAACGAACTCCTCCTAGAGCTTTAATCAGATCAACATCATATTTGGTCAGTCTAATCTAAAGGCCTTTGAAACGTTAAATTGCGAAGATCTAGAGTTTTCGATGAAGGGCGTGTCCGTGGCGGCCTGGCAAAGTTCGATGTTTCGCCATGAAACAGGAAGTTGTTGTAACTCGGGCATACAATGTCTGATCTGCCCCAAACTTCACATGTTTTATTAGAGTCCTGACCTGAAGACATCTTTGACAATATTCAGTTACAGTCATAGCGCCACCTGGGGGCAACAGGAAATGACATGTTTTACACTGTGATTAACTCCTCATATCTCTGGTTTAATCTCTTAAACCAGAAGCACATCATATATGGCCAGTCTAATCTAAAAGCCTTTGAGATGTTAAATATCAAAGATCTTGAGTTTTCGTTGAAGAGCGTGTCCGTGGCGGACTGTCAAAGCCAAGAAAGAGGAAGCTGTTGTAAATCAGGCATACTATATCTGATCTGCCCCAAACTTCACACGTGTGATAAGAGTCCTGGCCTAAAGACATCTATATGACAATATTCAGTTAGCTATCTGTTGGCAGCAGGAAGTGTGGCACTTTTACATGATTTTGCCATAATTCTCCTGTATTTACTCGTTCACATGCATGTCGCCCACTGTTCGCTTTTTTCCTGAGGCCAACAGTGAGCCCGGGTGCGAGGGCCCTTTCATCGCTGCTTGCAGCTTTAATTTGTTTCATTCCTGAATTAATCAGTGTTGTTGATTGAATTGGTTCAATGTAGGATTCAGTGCTTCATTCATAAAGACAGTCACTTGTTGCCACCTACTGGCATAATTATGTAACCAGCAGAAAGAGTCTCCCTAAAGCACTAATGTTAAGAAATCAAAGTGGTAGTTTGGCTAAAATTAAAAATTCCGTTAACCATGTCATTCAAGTCCTGCACGTTTTTGCATCTATTTGCATCTGTTCCCGCTATTACTGTGCATTGGAATGTTTAATGTATGTTATGGAGTGAGATAAAATTACTCAGTTTTACCTTGAGAGCTTTCGTTCTCTACCACTTTCATTGGCTGCTGCCCTCCAGCCATCAATATGCATTCAAATACATCATGTGTGTGTACACATTTATGCATATTTAAATATTTTTCACATTGTTACATTTAACTTTTAAGGTGGATTTAGTCTGTTCATTCAAGTTAGAAAGGACAGTTGACCCAAAAATGCCAATTCTGTTTACTCACCCACATGTTGTTCCAAGCCTGTAGGACTTTCTTTCTTCTGGAACACAAAAGTATGTGAGGTAGAATGTTCAAGGCAAGCTGTTTGTTTTTTACTTTAAAACCCATACAATAAAAGCGGATGTCATTGTGGTTGGGAACAACATGACAGATGACAGAATAAATGATGACAGAATTTTTATTTTGGGGGTAACCTATCCCTTTAAACTCTATATGCATGTGCCAGCATTCAAAATGCTTCAGGCTTGCTGTGCTTCAGAGAGTGACATATTTTAGTAGGTTTCATGTGCGTGAGATGTATCTACCTTTACTCCTAATCCACAGAAGCCTCCAGGCAGCAGTTATCAGGGAAACGATGCACTGACCACCCTCATCTTTTTAAACTATTCCTCTCTTGTTGTCTTCCATCCTCTCATCTTTTAAAACAGACAGAGTAGAAGGGAGAGGTACTGTGACGTTGCCATGGTGATTCTCTTGTCTTCATCATAGGAAATTCAATATGTTTGGTGTTTGGACGTGTGTGTGAAAGCGACCATGAGAGTGCGTTTTTGTGTATAGGGAAAGCTTTCATACCGTATGTAGAAGGCAGATGAAACCTTAGTACATGGTCAAAAACAACATTGTATATGACATTTACTCTAAAGAACCAGATGTGATAAAAACAACAGCTGTGTTGGACTAATGATGCCTATGCATAGCAATCTTGGGAACCAGATGTGTATGTCTTTAGTTTAATTCATAGAAAATATCTTTAGAGAAACATAGCATGCTGATACAGCTGCAGGGAGGTGCCACAATTTATACAGCAGGTGATTGGATAATTCACATATCACATGGTCAACATTTGGTTTGGCATTCAGTTCACAGATGCATCAGGCTGCCTGAAATTCAGCTATTATAATATTCAGCAGCAGACTGTTGAGAGAAATATTGAACTGTGGCATAATGTGGTAAACATACAGGAGGCCATGAGAGCAGAGGACCTGAGAGCCTTACTTTGATTTAGCTGTGTTGTCTCACCATGCAGTCCATTGCTTACAGAATGTATGAGGGCTCTATTTTAGATTCATTTTGAGCTGCATGAATATTTCACTCTCTCTTTGGACTTTGTGGAAAAGCATGCTGCAAGTCACATTTTTTTTTTACGTTTTCAAGAACACTGTTGAGGGATGTCTCATATAAAAGCATCCTGACAGCCAGAGTTATTGTCTGAAGGTTTTCAGTTTCAGTTCTGTAAACAGATTTTGTCCTTTCTAAATAGCTGCTTGTAATTCGACAGACAGACAGACAGACCGATAGATATCTGTTATGAGAAATGGCCAGAGTACAGTTAAACAGGCTTATACATACAGTCAGTGTTCTGTTTATGTGGCTGTTTATAGTCTTCTCTTGTGAAGGTTTTAGTCTTACAGTCATGTATAATTCAAAGCCAGGCTCTTGGTTACATCACTAGATACATTCATCCTAAACCTCTGCAATCAGACTCCCTGCAGTTTCCTTTGATAACCAACCGTAGCACAGTCCATACACTTTGTGGCAGACCCAGTATTATGGAATCACACTTGTTGCTCAAAGTGGGAGGCATCCAACCGTTCAGCTCATGGTAATTGAGAACACCGCCATAACAGAGGCAATTTGAACTCCGCCTCGTCACAAACTAGGGGTCCTGAAGACCTTCACTGTTGTTACAGCTCTTTTGTCCACTCTACAAAATGGAAATTTAGTTTCAAATTATGTTATTGCTTACAGGACACACTGCATTTGCAAATGTTAGTGTCCTAGTCTGACTTTTTCCCAAGTGTTCATAGCTTCCTGCCTGGTTCATGCACTATACACTCTAAAAAATTCTGGGTTAAAAACAACCCAAGTTGGGTTGAAAATGGACAAACCCAGCAATTGGGTTGTTTTAACCCAGCGGTTGGGTTAAATGTTTGCCCAACCTGCTGGGTAGTTTTATTTAAACCAACTATTATTTAAAAATTGCTATTTGGGTAGCTTAAAATGAACCCAAAATAGTTGGGAAATTAAAAACCAGATGCAATTAGAGGCAACAATAATAGACAAAAGGTGAATGTTTGTTAATAAGCTTTAATATTTTATTAATATAAATTTAATAGTTTAATTGTTTATTAATCTCAATTTATTAATAAACAATTTAATAAATGTTTATTGTTTAATAATTATCCAATGAACATTAATAAATGTTCATTTCCAACATACTTTGGGTTAATTTTAATTAAGCAATACAATAATTTTTAAACAATAGTTGAGTTAAATAAAACTACCCAGCAGGTTGGGCAAACATTTAACCCTACCGCTGAGTTAAAACAACCCAATTGCTGGGTTTGTCCATTTTCAACCCAACTTGGGTTGTTTTTAACCCAGCATTTTTTAGAGTGTACCTTGATGTGAAATCTTGTTTAATGCACCTTTTTTTTCTGTCAGAGTTCATCCTAAGCCCATAAATACAGTGGGGTCATAATCAATCCATAACTCTGCAAAGTAGGCCAGAACATAAACAATGGAATTCATAGCAACAGATTTTTAATCAACAAATTTTAATTTAATCAACAAATAACTGAGGCTGTCAATTAAATATATTAATGTATTGTGATTGAATAACAACAAATAACCACATAAAAAAAAAATGAATGCAATTAATCATGTCCCCTGTTATGTACATAAAGCGTACCCAAAAATTGTAATCAATTATGCAGCATTTATAATAATAATTAAATGCTTAAAGCGTAAAGTTCCTCTTAATGTTTCTTATTCGTTAACATTTCTTACATTTTTACAAAATAAATATTTGGAAAAAAAAAAATAAGTTCTCTCATTATTTGACTATTTTAGTAAAAAATACACATTTAAAAGTGCTAAAGAGGATGTTTTGTTTTATACATTTTTGCAATATTACTTGAAACTGTCTTTACTAACTGATAAAAGACTATTTATTAGGTGCACTGAAAGGAATAATATTAATATACATCATCTGTGCACGAGGTAGGGCCTTAAAAACATCAGCCAATCGTTGATGTGATCATCGAGTAAACGATTGGCCCTCTGGCTTGTCAATCACTGCCGTGACGTTCCTTGTGAGAGACGTGCGCGGCTGCGCGCTCCAGTAACTTTCCACACTCCACAGGCGCCGCATGCAATGTTTTTGTCAGGAGACAGGAATAACAACTGCAGATTATGAGTTACCTGTGGTGAGTCCGACATAATGAATCCACTAACACGACACAGCGAATGCCGGTGGTAAACACTCGTGTTCAAATACTCGTGCACGAGTTTTGGGAGGCGTTCCCTCTAAATGAGCTGTGACGGAGGGGGGTTGTTCTTACGCATGGGCTCATTTAAAAAACACACTAACAGTCTTTGGTTTCTCAGACGACGAAAAGATCCTTTAGCACCTTTAAGACAATTCCAATTTCAGGAATCAGTCTATATTGGTTGCACATATGTTTGATTCACTGAAAAGTAACAACTCATTAGAGTCATTTGTTCAGGAACTGGATTAAACTGGCTGTGCTGTCTCACGAGCCTACAGAATATAACCGGTTTGGAGAATGAATGGATGGATAGTTGTGCTGTATGTGTTTGATTGACTAAAAAAAACTGACTCATCAGAGTCATTCTTTCAGGAATTAGATTAAACAAGTTGCGCTGTATTAGTTGATTCATTAAAATGAACCATTTGTGCGAAAATTGGACTGCGCTTGTCATCTGTTTTATGCTGTTTGTCATGCAAGAACTGTTAACAGAGCTGAACGTCATTTGTCAATGCTATACACAAATAAATGAGCCAAAATGAAATACTGGTTAATCATAAGTCCACCTGTAGATATAGTGTAAATTAAGACGCAAAAACCCTCCTTTGCCTCTAATTTGTGAATACACTCGTTTCTCTCTCTCTCTCTCTCGCTGTGTCCATCTCCAATCAAGCTCTGTCATCCTCATGACATTGTCTCTGTGACTTTGGTGATTTAGTGCTGAGAGAAAAATAGAAGCAGGGTGTGCAGGCGACACCTGTGGGGTGTGTGATTGCTGTTATGGAGGAGCAACTGATAAAATGTAGGGGGAAAGTTCTCCCGGTCAAAGAACGGTCAAGCTGAGAAATAAATGCAGTGCTTAACTGGAGGAGGAGGAGGACAATGAAGCGAGACACTGAATGAGGAAAGGTTGAGTAAGTAAGAGGAAAAACAGGGAAAATGAGAGCAAGAGAAAAGCAAACTGATGTACGCTATGAATGTTTGTGCAAGCATTAGATGGCAGGTATGTGATGTGTGTTATATAACACCTGCAGCAATAGTTTGTGTGATTGGCTTTGGCAGAAAGGGCAAACGAGCCAAAGCATGGAGAAATACAAGATGCGAAATGGGAGGGGGTCAAATATCCGTATATAAAGGCAGCAGTGCTAACAATTGCAGAACAAATATGTGCCAGTGTGTGAAATATAACAAATCCTGAGGGGGGAAAAAAATGGGAAAGCGTGAGAAAGAAGAGGAGAAACAAAAGGTATGGAGTTGTGCTCGGTCCAGCAGAGAGAGCAGTGCATCTGATCCTGTACCTCTGACTCTCTCATTAACTCAGAGACAGAGAGAGCAGGTGAAATATGAGAGGAGGAATGGAAAGATATGGGCACGACTGCGTGTGTCAGTGTGCTGGTTCCCCAAGTTTCCTCTTGATTTGTTTTGCCAAATATTTTGAGTGTGACAAAACCAATTAAAACTGTATAATATTAGTAGCAGTGCTATGCTCAATATGTAGAAGTAACACAGATATACTCTGGAGAAGAATTTAAGCAGTCAGACCTTGCTGCTTCATAGGAGATTTAAATGGAGAGATAGCTAATCCAACCAAGAAAACTGTCATTACTAATATCTTATGTCATCCTAAATTAGCCTGACATCTTGATTGGGACACAAAAAAAAGTTTTTTTTTTGTTTTTTTTTTAAAGAATCCTATTATTTTCCATTTAATCAAAGTGAATATGGGCTGAAGCTGTTAAAATGGCAAAAAAGCACCATAAAAATATCATAAAAGTGGTTAATGTGAGTAGTTCTTTTTTTTTGGGATCTTTTGTTAGCTTTTGTCATTTTGGAGCTTGACAGCTCCAGTCCTCATTCACTTTTTATTCTATTGAAATTTTATACTGTATATTGAAAAGGCCAATATTTTCTTAGAATAGAAAGAAAAAGAAAAAAAAAAATCAATCAGTCATACAATTTATGGGTTGACATGAGGGTAAGTAAACGAATACATTTTATTTATTTATTTAACTATTTTTTTGTGAACCGTTCCTTCAAGAATCAACTTTGTCCCATATGTTTCTCCTAGAATTTTTTAGGAGACATACAAATGGAAACATATGTCTCCAAAATAAAAGAGAAAAAAAAAAGAGAAGTGCCATGGAGTGATTAAAAAAAAAAAAAAACTGAAAAGCTGATTATCCGCTAAATACACAAAATACTTCTGACCCCTGAAAATTCTGATAGTGACAACAGTATTTCCCCTAAATCTGTGTAGTTTTTACTGAACCAGCAACAGAAGTAGTTGTTTACAGTGTAATTAAAAGTAGAAATGTCATTCCAAACATGTATGACTTTCTTTCTTCTGTGGAACACAAAAGAAAATGTTTTTCTCAATGCAACAAAAAGTCAACAGGGTCCAAAACAACACTGAGAAGATTAAAAAAAAAAAACAGAAGCATAAGCAAAAGTCTCCATTTGCTCTCCATTCAATCTCATTATAGTCTAGAAGAAACAATTAAGATATTAAAGAGATCTAATTTGTGACGTTTCTTTCCTATAGGACTAGAATCAACAGCACTGTTGTCTCAAATGAGCCCCTTCTCTCTGCCATCACCAACAGCTATGAAATCTCTATTTTTCCCCAGCCACAACTACACTCATGTCACTCGGGCCTCCTCTGATCCACACCTTAGAGAAATTGGTGAGAGATCGCTTCATTTTTTTTTTTAAAAGAGAGCTGTCATTTTTCATGAGGCAGTTTGTTTTTCCCCTGCCATCGCTGTCCATGTACAAAGCACGATTCAGAGGGAGACAGTGCAAGGAGCAAACACTTCTGCAGTAATTGGGTACAGACCAAGAACTTTGGCGTGGCCCAGCGTAAGCCGATGTGAGCCTAGTAGGAGCGGAGTAAACATAAAAAGGAGGGGAGCAAGGGAGACCGTCGGGGTCTGCAGGGACTCGCGCAAGAACACAAAGCATTAACATAATGAGGCTATTGGGGGTTGCGTAAACAATCTACCTCATTGTTCTACAGGTGGCACAACATCTCCAACAGCGTCCAGCTGCTGGTTCTAAACAGGTCTTCACACAATCTGACGTGATGATCGATTGGAAAAAATAACGGTTTCTGTGTTTTAAAATGCAAGTCTTAGCTGGCTGCTTGCCTCACACACTATATGTTGATTTTGTTGAGTCATTGTAGATGCTTTCTGGAACTCTGCTTGAATTTTGATCAGACAGCACTCTTTCACAGCCAGCAGCGGTCTCTAGCTCATAAGCGTGAAACAGAATTTGCTGAATTCTGCAATGTGGCGCATTATGCTGTGGCATTATAAAAAGAGCCTCTAATATGATATGACCTACAGTAGAGTCTAATCTACTCTCTAAGGATTCCCTACACACTGTGTCTCTGACCAATTCAGTATGTCTTGTTACAGTGAGTCCATCTCAGTGAATCCAGAGCAGTACAGAATCATTAGGCCATAGAGATTAACAAAATGATTGGGATTATCTTTTTCCATATACAGAAGAAATATGGGGATGTGCCTTAGAATAAAGTGCCTTACAAAAAAAGGTTTGTGGCGGTACTACCATTGATCAACCATGTAACGGTTCTTGGTAAAAAAACAAAACAAAAACTAACCATTCTGTTCACTACCAGATGTGAAGTACCATAATGCATTCATTAAGTTAAAATGTTTATTTAGTCATTTAAAAAAAAAACAAAAAAAACACACACACACACACACACACACACAAGTTAAAGGGTCTGTCTTTTATTACTCACTCTCATGCTGTTCCACATCCGTAAGACCTTCCTTAATCTTCAGAAGGCAAATTATGATATTTTGGATGAAATCCGATGGCTCAGTGAGGCCTCCGTAGGGAGCAATGACATTTCCTCTTTCAAGATCCATAAAGGTACTAAAAACATTTAAATCAGTTCATGCGAGTACAGTGGTTCAATATTAATATTATAAAGTGATGAGAATATTTTTGGTGCACAAAAAAAAACAAAACGTATATAGTGATGCCAGTTTTCAAAACACCGCTTCATGAAGTTTCGGAGCACAAATGAATCAGCGTGTCAAATCAGCGGTTTGGAGCGCCAAAGTCACGTGATTTCAGCAGTTTGGTGGTTTGACACGCGATCCGAATCATGATTCAACACAGAAGAATCATAACACTCCGAAGCTTCCTGAAGCAGTGTTTTGAAATCAGCAATCACTAAATAAGTCGTTATTTTGTTTTTTTGGCGCACCAAAAAAATATTCTTGTCACTTTATAATATTAATATTGCACCTCTGTACTCACATGAACCGATTTAAATATGTTTCTATTACATTAATGGATCTTGAGAGAGGAAATGTCATTGCCGGCTAATGGAGGCCTCACTGACCCATCGTATTTCAACAAAAATATCTTAATTTGTGTTCCGAAGATTAACGAAGGTCTTACGGGTGTGGAATGGCATGAGGGTGAGTAATAAATTACATTATTTTCATTTTTTGAGTGAACTAATCCTTTAAGGCAATGGTTCAAGTGTTTGTTATCTGAATTCTTCTGGAAATTTCTAATTGCAAGCATTAAGAATACTGCCACTCATCCAAACAGTCTCGCTTTCATTCAGCTTTTCCAATCATTTTTGTCAAGTACCACAACTCATAGAAGTGGCTTTGACTCTTATTTAGATTACATGCTATTAAACAAATTAATACAGTGTTTAAAAAAAAAAATATAAATAAAACAGTAATGGGACCTGAATGTGATATAAAGATACAATGAAGAAAAAAAAATTGTGTAGAAACTATTTTCACTCAGAAATTGCTAGTAAATTTCACAAATTACGAGGTAACTGCAAGTAACACATTTAATTATATCTGAAATTTTGAAGTAGAAAGACTGACAATCTGTTTTATTCACCAATTTGAAAAAAATATTTTTTACAGTGTATGATTTTAACAGGAAAGACAATGGTATTATGTCCAAAAAAAACATGGTCATTTCTTCTTAGCACACCAAAATAAGATGATCAAGACAAATTCTTTTAAATTGCTGTCAGATGTAATTGACAAAAAGACAGAAAAAAAAAAAAAAATACACAAATGAGGCTAAATTCCTCAATTCCTCTCCTCCTGAGGCCAGATTACCAGCAAGCCTGCTGGTTTAAATGAATATCCGATCGAGTCTGAAAGGGAGGCAGGATTTCTGCGGCTCACAGATGCTATGCATAATTCTCCCTCAGCAGAAGCGAATGCATTATCGTTAGTTCTTTAATCAACGCAAAAACAACAAGCTCTCCGTTAAAGAGCCTGGATACGCATTCATCCTCTCTCCAGGCTTCAAGTAAAACAATATTGAGTAGATGCAAGCTAAATGACTGGCTGAGGTTTCCCCAGTAACAGGTTACGAAGTGTGACAGACACACACAAACAGGACGGCACACATATGGCATATCACTGAGAGGCAGACTTTGTTTCAGGCTAAAGATATTCTGTTCAGCTCATATTGGCAACATCTTCTCCCTCAGCCCATCGCTCCTTCACTCCTGTCCTCGATTTCCACATATAGCCCGTTGCCCCACTATCCTAAATTTCCAGCTTCAGGAAAAAAAAAGGAATCGGTACAGGTGACAGATTGTCAGGCCTGGAGAAAGGGAAAATGAGGCAGGGGTGGGGGAAAGTCAAGGTAGGGGATCCCTTAAATCGTCTAGTGAAAAAGTGGGTTACTGGGGCTGCTGGGATTGGTGAACAACAATGCGGTGGAGACAAAACTGGCGACGACATGCTCTGGGACAAAGAAAATGAGTGTGTAAATAATAATAATAATAATAATAATAATAATAGGTCAGTACAGCGTCAGAGTATATACACACACTACAATGCTCAGTTCTGAGTTTTAGATGGTGGAAGATGCCTCAGAATACCAAGATCTGACAAACTTTACTATGATTGTACAGCAATAATGAGTGTGCTTGACTACAGCATGTATATGAATATGTTTTTCTCTCTAATTTGATGAATAACTTTTGCCATAGTCAATAGAAAGGTCACAAAAATCTATTTGTTAAAATTGTTCAATGCCTCTGCAGTTAACAATGAGCCCAATTTAGATAGAAAGAGGCATATTTGCACTAAAAGGAATGATAATTCATTGAAATACTCAATGCAACACATTAATTGCCTGCTTAAAACTTGATTGTGAATAGTTTGTAAGATGTAAAAAGTGCTGCAGACGTTCATTGAATTCATCTGTAACATCTACAATGAACTCATCTGACAGTTGGTGAGCAATCTTTCCCAAGCCTTTAGAAACCGGTCCCACTTGTCTTTATTCATTCGTACAATCGCCCGTTTTCCATATTAACGGCTCAAACTGGCACACCCGACCTAACATGTTGTGCAAGATGAGGACTCATGATTAACACACACACACACACACACACACACACAAAGAGAATAAGCAGTAAAGGGGTGTGTGTGTGTGTGTGTGTGTGTGTGAGAAATGACTACAAATGTTGAACAGTGAACACACATTTACAATATTTCAACTAGATTAACTTAGGAAACGAATGGGTCTTCAATGTATAAATCCATAAACGCACAGCTGAAACCGTTGCATTGTGCTTTACATAAACTCGTAACCTGCAGCACAAAGGCAAGCCTGCAAAGAATGGACTTCAGTCTTGCTTCAGGTAAACTGAGTTTCAGAATGACTTGTTAGTGTTGGCCAGCACAAGCTCTGTAAAGGGTCCAGCTAGACAGACCTGCAGGCCAATCAAGCCACACTGAACATAAAGCATAAATGATCCCAGCTGCAGCCTACAGCCTCTAATAGGAAAACAAACAGAGCATGACCATATTTACTGGTGCTTGAGAGTGTCTATGTGCAGACACACTTATACACAGCTCTCCCATTACTTACTGCAAACCTTGCAGCCAAAAATGGAGACTGCAGTTAATTTGGATGGTTTCTGGACCACAAGCAATGCAAACAGAAGCTTGATATGTATAATTAAAAGTAACAGACAAGTAGAAATTCTTCAGTGGCTGCAGGGACTTTTCACTTAATGTCTCAGAGTCAAGGTTAGAAACCCGCTAATGATCATCAACAATAACAAGCCAGGAACAAAAGGACAGTGTCTCCATGCATCATCAACAGCTGCTCATAAGGCATACTAATGCAGCGATGATAAACGACTGCAAGAAAAAGGGAAATAAATCCTCCAAAACCAAATGAAGGAATGGTCGATACTGTGTACAATACAGAAGGTTCATTTGTGAATTATAATGCATCTGTAAGGCACTCGCGTGAGGCTGCCTCAGCCCAGCACGTGCTCGCTTCTTGCATTTGTATGCAGGCAAAACAGTATGAAAAAGAGCTAGAGACAAACGCAATTTTCATAGGGCAATCTACGTTTATTTAAATAAAAACGGTTTTCTTTTAACGTACTAACTGAAATACAAAAATATGGACTCCAAAAACAGAAGAATGTTCGCTGCATTTGTTGGTAAGAGAATGAAAACAAAGGCTCGTGTGTTGTCGCCTGTAGGGGTTCAGAGGAACTAATGCAGCTGGACAGATGCGCAATAACAGAGCTTCACGTTTAATGTTAAAGCTCAAGAGTTCAGTCAAATAATAGACACGTGGCAAGCTGTTTCACATGTATTCCTTTAAACTGATTAAATTACCAGTACATCTTTTTAATTAGTAGAATAGCGGCTAGTATCTTTTTCAATTTCCCTAGTAGCCTAATTATTCCTAAAATAGTAACTAGTACCTAATGAATGGTTACTAATGCTTATATTGGAAGTGAATAGTTTATATCTGAACCACAGGTCCACCGGCAAACATTTGCATGGGATAGTTGCTTGTCATTATTAGAATAGTGACTTGTAACAGCTGAGATCAATAGTAGCATCTAAAAGTAGCTTCTTGGCTACAAGTAACATTGTTCATCTCACTTGCTTTCCTCTTGTCATATGTAATGACTAGTCAGAAATTAGTACAAACTGAAGTCTTACTAGTACTATTAAAAATGTAGCGTGTATTCCAGTTGTTACTAGTAGTATTCAAATGCTGCCAGGACAACGGGAAAAGACACGTGAATAGTTTTTAGTGAATAATGAGTATTAGTAACAACAACAAAAAAACACAAGTAGGCTACTAGTCAGTCTTAAGGAATGAATGTCAAAACGGCTTGCCACAGACATATGAACGCATCGTGGTCACCATCTGCCGCAGCAGAGCTGGGGTGAGAATTTGAGGGGGCTGCATCGGTTCATGGGCGAACTGTGATGAGGGCTCACCTTATGTTTTATATTTTCCTTTTTAAAGGTACAGGGTGACTTTAGTGGGGCCATCGGTTCTCACAGCACAACCAAAAGGGGCGTTGTCTTTGCCAAAACATGTTCACACAAATACGCACAACCCTCCCAAAGTCCTGAAATAAAGGTAAGCAGCCCTTGCTCAAGGCATGCAGAGAGTCCCAAGCGCTCATTCCTTCCCGGTCACCAGCGACAGCTCCTTCAGAATGCCACTGGCGTCCACTCGCCGTCTCTCGCGTATCATCTCCTCCAGGCTGCGGAACATGAGCGTGTGCGCGGTGCTCTCGGACAGGTGCACCTTCAGAAAGTAGCGCTGCTCGACCGAGTGCGCCTCCCCGCCCGCTTTAAACTCCCGCTTGCCGAAACGGCACCACGCTGCGAAACTTTCCGAGTTCGTCCAGCAAGTCTCACCGCTGCTGAGCCCCACGTGCCCGCTCGCGTTCTGCATCACCAAATCAGCGGGCAACGGCCGGTAGCGGTACCGATTGTTCACTATCCTGCCCTGTCGACCGCAGCTGATCTCAAACAAGCTGTCCTTGCGGATCTCCCCCTTGTAGAGGTGAATAACCTGGTCCTCCCCTTCAAAGATCGCCCAGTGCGGGGGTTGTGCGTTTGCCACTAACTCCAGTAGATCCCCGGGTTTGCACATGGTCAATAAAGTTTTCACAGAATAAACATTCAGGTCCTCGTTCTCTCGGAGTTTGGAGTATATACATTCCTGGCAGCAGAACGCCGAGTACTCGATGTCGTTAAGCGCAATCGGACCGTCTTTGCTCGGGCTGTTGTCTTTAAAGCTGTCCGACTGCGATCGATCGTCCAGCTCTTCCTCCTCATCGGAAAAGAAATACGCCACACCAACACGCAACTCGTCCTTCTCGATGCCCGATGGATCCCCGGTGGGTAGCTCGCTGTAGTTCAGGTGGGTGATCCGGTCTAGTTGGTTTCCCATCAATAACAGGGCAGAGGAGAGACATGGAATACTGCTTCTGAAATACAAAAGGGTTATGTGAGTGTTATACTAGAGAGAGGCGTACTAGAATTATTCTGACGCGCCCAAAATACTGTCTAGGTACAGAGCCATAGTAGTCACCTCACAACACAATAAACCACGCGCACCTGGGTGCGTAAACAAGCCAGTCGCGCAGAGCGCGGCACAAAAAAAAGAAAAGGGCGAGTCAATGTTGAACTGCTCACGTTAATAAGTTCACAACACCTCGAACGGACGCGTACCTGCGTATTTCCCCAGGACTATGGCTAATGGTCCTTTCTCTCCATCGGTGCTTGTGCTGTGTGTATCGCGCAAGGTCTCCAAAACCAACGCGTTACCTCCCCCTTACGTGTCCTCCAAGGTACACTGGCTTCTCTAACACTTTGCACCGCCGCACTTTAAATAGTCTAGAAAACTCCGCCCCGACCAGCAAAACCTGCCCTCCCGATTGCGATTGGTTCAGAGCCCTCATGAAAAACTTAAACCTTAGCTCAAAGGCTTATATTACAGATGTTTGTGTTGTTCACAGCCTTCAAGACCAGAAGGGTTTGGCAAATTTGTCAAATATTACAATAGTAAATAGAGCTAGGAAAGATTAGAGATTCATAAGGACATTTGGTTTCTGAATGGTTGATTAGCTCTGTCAAAACATGTTACAGCTTGTGTTTGCTGGGAGAACACTTTATTAAAGCAATATTTGGAGTTCAGTACATAATGTTGGCATGAAGTTGATGACCACAATAATAATTTTGAAAAAAGAAAAAAAAGCACAAATGAGGCACTCACAATGGTTTGTTTTGAGAAATATGAAGCTCATAATTTTATAAAAGCACATCAAATCTTTTGTTAAAACTTTAACATTACACAGAAAACCTTAGTAACGTTTTTTATGCATTCATGGGTAACACTTTACAATAATGTCTCGTTACTTAATGTTAGTTGATGCATTAAGTTAATAAGTTAACTAATTGACTAAGTATTTTTCATTGTTAGTTCATTAACTAAAACCATTGTTAACAAATGGAACCTTAAAGGTGCAATATGTAAAATTTTCTGCCCGCTAGAGGTCGCTAGAGGCCTATTCAAAACAAAGACGTAGCTTGATGACGGCAAGTTTGAGCACGGAATCTCGGGACATGTGGTCTTCACCTCACAGCCAGTGGAAAATAATCGGGATAGGACTCGGGCAGAAATCATGTTCACGGATGCCATTATTAATGTTACTGTAGTATGAAACAGAGCAGGACGAGTGTTGTGGAGCTGAACGAGGCAATTGCACGGAACTTTTATTATGCCACAGTCGCTTTCGCCGCTTCCACTTTTCCGGTCATGAGTATGAGGTAACGCAGCTCTGTTTATCATGTTAGATACATTTGAGTGTGTTGAAAATTATGTTATAACGTTACTCTGTGCGTTCGCTCGGCGGCTGCTGTGAGACACTTGTTTGAGACACACTGCAGTAAGATAGATCGATATTATAATATCATATTAATAAATGCTGGATGGCTTGTGTTGATAAATGGCATGCAATTAATTTTAAAACGTATTGTATGATGGAGAAAATGCTGTATTACTGTTACTAAAAATAAAGCTGCATCTGATTATGCTATGTTATCTACTTGACAAAATAGTGTTTTTCTCTGAGGCACGGTAAAGCATGGTGCTCGCAAAAGTGGCCTAGTGTTTTTTGGACATTTTACTGCAAAATTCTTACATATTGCACCTTTAATGTAAAGTGTTAGCAATACACAAATTGACCCCATTCACTTCTGTTGCCTCACTGTAACCCAGATATTTGCTATTTTCAAATAAAAGGAGGGATAAGTTGAAAATAATTTTTATGATAATCTGCATTATGCAACAAATGCTTTCGACTGAGCTTGTATTGATGACTTGAATCTATATGATAATATAGATACTGTTTTCCTGTGAGATCTGGTGTGGACCTCTAAATCCTCCATTTCACTGCCTCACACACAGGGACATATATAACACACACACTAGCTGTCATGAGACTCGGACAGTCAAGTGACTGAGTAATTCCTTGCAGCATCTTCCAGCCATTCATAATCAAGGGTTTGCTGAAATGAAATTTCAGGCCTCATGCACACGCACATACACAACATTGACACACAAGCCATCCTGACTACCATAATATGCCATATGCCACACACATATTTCCACACAAACAAGGTGCTCTTGAAGTTGAAATGATTTAGATTATAATTATTCTGCAAAGACAGATCCAATTATCCACCTATGAAATGGATAGCCCTTGTGTCTCAGTAATACACCCATCTGTGGTTATGTAGTCTGTATGCGTGTTTAATATGTATAGATGCTCTATACCAATGTGTATGGCAGTGAGATAGAGAAAGATAATCTATTTGAAAGGCAGATGCAGAGGACCCTGAAAGAAAGATGTTTTGGCACACACACACACACACACACACACACACACATATACATGCACACTTAGGTACACGGCGGTCGTCAGGAGACTTACCTAGGTGTCAAGTGTGTGAATGCTTGTGGTGCATGTGCGAAAGAGTGACAGAAAAGAAACGGAAGAGAAGAATGTGAGGGAAATAAAGAGACAACACACAATATCCACAGGACTTTTTTCGAAATATAGAGATGGGCCATATTTGCAGTAAACAAGCACACTGTAATCATATAAAAACACCAGGGAAAACAAGTCAAGCACAAAGAAAGGAGAGGAGGAAAGAAGGATGAGAGGAGCAGAGGAATAGAAACCAGGAGAAAAATGGCTTTTGGTAACAATGACCATGTGGCAGTCTTGCATTCAATATATCCAGCTGAAGGCTTAGGCTTTGAGAAAGCAGTATTTTATGGGCTTCATATAAAATGCTGCCAAGATAACTAATCATTCCCTCTATAATGTTATGAGTTTAGCAGTTGGTGTATGTGAACCCCTTTTGCATGAATACAGATAAACACGCTCAAATCTATCTTCTGCTCTAGCAGGTATAGAGTTTTTACCAAAAAGAGCTTCTTTTGTTGTTATTATTCCATAGAAAAGTGCAAACATGGTAATATAGTGGGGTCCAGAAGCTTGAGACTACGGAAGAGGATTAGGGCCAAGCAATAATACAAAAATAAAACCATCTCGTGATTAAAGTTGTTAAATTTAGAGAAAAAAACTCGTTAAATTTCTAGAAAAAAGTCGAGATAAAATGTTGAGAATAAAGTCATTAAATTACGAGAAAAAAGTCGTTAAATTACGAGAACAAATTCGTTAAATGATGAGAAAAATTTAGTTACATTTCGAGAAAAAAGTCGAGATAAAATGTTGAGAATAAACTTGTTAATTTACGAGAAAAAAACTTGTTAAATTCCGAGAAAAAAGTCTAGATAAAATGTTGAGAATAAAGTCATTAAATTACGAGAAAAAAGTTGTTAAATTACGAGAACAAATTCGTTAAAGGATGAGAAAAATGGCATTAAATTTCGAGAAAAAAGTCGAGATAAGATGTTGAGAATAAACTCATTATATTACGAGAAAAAAAACTCGTTAAATTTCAAGAAAAAAGTCGAGATAAAATGTTGAGAATAAACTTGTTAATTTACGAGAAAAAAACTTGTTAAATTCCGAGAAAAAAGTCGAGATAAAATGTTGAGAATAAAGTCATTAAATCACGAGAAAAAAGTCGTTAAATTACGAGAACAAATTCGTTAAATGATGAGAAAAATGTCATTAAATTTCGAGAAAAAAGTTGAGATAAAATGTTGAGAATAAAGTCATTCAATCATGAGAAAAAATTATTAAATTACAAGAACAAATTTGTTAAATTACGAATTTGTTCTCATAATTTAACGAGTTTTTTCTCGTAATTTAACGACTTTTTTCTCATAATTTAACGAGTTTATTCTCAACATTTTATTTGGACTTTTTTCTCAAAATTTAACAACTTTAATCTCGAGATGGTTTTATTTTTTTATTATTGCTTGGCCCTAATCCTCTTCCGTATGAGACTATGTTGAAAATCTGGGATTTTGTTTTTATTTAAACTTTGAAAGAAAAAAGCAGAAAGTGTAAACAAAGAAAAGTTAAACAGAAAATCTACATATTATTTAGTGGCCTATTTCTAGGTCACTAGTCAAATAAGCAAATTTGTGACATTGATGATCATATGACTCTGTACAGATGGTCAGATGTAATTCTTCTGTATTTCATTGAACTCGCAGAGTTCGAGCAAACTTAGCTGAAAAAAAATGCCTGTTAACTCTGTGGTATGCAGGAAAGGAGACCAAAGGCCATTTTTTGTGTGTGAGGAAATAGCTTATCATTTAATGAATCAACAGCCAATCAGCTAATCTTCAACATGTTTGCTTTTAAAGGGTTAGTTCACCCAAAAATGAAAATTCTGTCATTACTAATGACACAAATATTTTGAATAAAGAAACGACTGATAAAACATTGAATTACTTGAAATTTTGATGTAGAAAGACTTGTAAAACTCTTAGAAAAAACATTTATTTTACAATGTTTAGGAAAATGAATGTTTTGCCAATGATCCTAGACTTTTGGATCCCACTATAGCAAATCAAAGAGAGAAAATTAGCTTCAATATGGCTGCAGAGTACAGGGAATTCCAAACAATACTTCCCATCCTGCCAAAAGCCCTTATATTCTCTTGCATGTTCAAAAAAGCATGCTTTCATCATCGTGTCCTCAGCTCAGTGACTATCACAGGTATTTTTTATAGGCCTACTTCAAGTGGTTTCACAAAAGCTCTCAAGAGGAAATATTAATTAGGATTCTACAAGGAATGGTATTACTTTCTGGAAAAGATGAGATGTTTCTGATCTGGCTTGACCTAAAAATACCCCCTGCTCTTAAATTCTCTGTCACACACACACACACACACACACACAACAGTCAGAGTGAGTCACAGGTTTTGAGTGCAGTGGGTGAGCGTTCCTGCTTTAAGGGCCTTGACCCTGCTTTAGACCGTAGAGCGAGTTCAGCTTCATGCCAAAATGACAATTTAATCCTCACTCTCACAGGACACCACAGATACTTTTTTTAGACCCACAAGAAAGAGTTGTGCTTCTAAGATGGCATTATAGATTGTGTTCCCTCATCGGGTGGAGAGAGGGTATTGACAATTCTTTCACACATTTCCCTTATGGCCCTTTTGTAGAACTCCCATAACACTGTGCTATTGATGGAGCAGCTCACTGACAGTTCATTCTCCTCTTCTCTGCTTTCAGCGCTGCCATCCTAACTCACCCCCTCTTTTTTCCAAACTTGGATACTATTAGTAGGCCGTGCTCCCCGAGCCTTTATCTGAGAGAAGTGCGCTCTCAGCCCCACACCCTATCACTGCACAAATAACTATTATCAGAACCGGTTTCCTGTTATGGGCTAGCTGCCTTCCGTGGCATTTCATATGAGATTTTTCTTAACATCACCGAAACTTTATAGGGCCTGGCCCTGCACTGTCATATCCTGTCCTCCTACGCTTCTAACCCAGTGCTGTGTTCTTATCTACCACCAGAGCCATTAGAAAGCCTGGTGAAGAACTAATGAAAAACGAGTTCAAAATGACTGGTCATACGGAGAGAATGAGCTAATAACTAGCTGTCAGATAGAAGGGTTAATGCAGAGGCTGAGGTGGTGCGAGGAGGTTTAGCAGATGGACGTTTTCTTCTGAGAAAGTATGGCAGACTAACAGAGGCTGTTAAATTATAAGCTTTGGGTTTAGGCCGGTCAGATGATTAAATACATTTTCATGTCATCTGCCAAATGGAAAGGGTCTGAGGAAAAACAGCAAGATGGCGTTTTAAGCGAATCCAGCTGAGCTGCAGCTTTTTGGATGTTGAAGAGTGAACAACTTGACTAAGCGCTGACAGGAACTGGTAATTGGTGTTTTCTGTTTGGCTTTTCAGCAATAATTATATTGTCAGTTGTTGGTCAATGTACTTGTTTACCTTCAATCACTATACTGAGTTTTTCTGACACCTGTCTGGAGTTTTTTTAACATGCTGACATGCAAGTTCTGTTCGAGGTGGATCATGAAACAGCCTCTTCTTCCATAAATCTTGCAGTGTTGCATCTGGTGATGTCCGGGTCACGGCACCAACTTTAACCGGTGTTGTCTGCATTGTGTTTTTGATGGATTAAATAGACAGACGCCAACTGGGTCGACTCTTTATTTAATCTGATAAAGAGATAAAATAGTCTTTTTTTTTTTTTTGCAATCTATGCATTCGCCCTCAACATTTCTCTCCCATGCAAAGACAATGCAGAAAAGGCAGAGAAGAACAGGAATAAATCAATAAAATAAAGATTTAACAACATGAATGACAAAAAAACATACCTGATAAAGAGATAAAATAGTCTTTTACAATGTATGAATTCGCCCTCAACATTTCTGTAAGTGCATTGCAATTAGCATGTGCTTCAAATTCACAGATGTAAGAAATTTAATCAAACTGAAAGCAAAAAATAATCAAACATACATGGAAAATAAAGTTATAAATATAGGTTCTATGAAAGTTATAACTGAATTGAGAGTTCCTTTAAAATTTCAATGAAATTCTTGAATTGCAATGGAATTTGTATTGAGGGTACAAACAGGATGTTAGTTTATACATTTCATAAAATTGAATTCATTCACTTTTCTGGACTAAGGTGGTAAAACAACTAAATTCCCAGAATGCAAATTTATTCCAATTATTATTCAATAAATAATCCTGTCATTCCAATTCAGATTCTAATTCAACTTTGTGAGGAGTGGCCAATTCAAATTTCACCTCATGATTCAAAAGTTCCTTATCTCAGAAAAGGCAAAAAGGGTCCATGTTCACCCACACTTTTATCTGTGTGTTTAAAATGAACACCATGACTTTTCCCAGACTAGGGTGATATTTTGTTGTCAGCAGGAGGAAATGCGGGAAGATCGGCACATTCCATTTCCTCTGACAGCTTAACAGCCCTTGCCCCCCTTCATCGTTCAAAACCAGTTTGTTCACGTTGTTTATTCTTCCACAACCCCTGACAGACGCATTGATCCCCTGTTCTCAGATCAGAGAGCGTCTGTGCTGTTCTCTCTGGAGGGGAAGCAGTTAGTGTGTGTTAAAGTGTCAGGCTTGTGACATGCTTAGAGACTAGCAAAGTTAACGATTAAATGCTGCTGAATGTGGTTCTTTGTTATTCTGGGTTTGTTTGTAACACGTTCTTGTGTTCTACAAAATTAATGCTTAACTTGTGTCTGGTTAAACAAAAGGCTGCCTGAGTTATGCATTCTGTCTCACATCAGCACCTTTGAGGTTTGTTTGTAGGATTTGCTGTTTGACAGCAAAAAAAATGGTGCCCAGAACAATTTGACTGTCGGGATGATTATGTTTAATTGGAAGTACTGTGTCTATGTACTGTATAAATTAGGTCATAGAGACCCAAGCAAGACATGTATCATTGTTGTATCTTCTGGTGCTTCCAACACCCTCTAGACCCTTTCAAATATGTATGCAGTACCTAAGGGATCTCATTATGTGTAGGCCATTTCTTTGATGAGGGCCTAGGAGATCTGTTAACAACATGTCTAATCCACCAAGACATGGAAGAAAAATGTCATTGAGATGTGATGTTTCGAAAATGTTTTGACTATGCCAATAAAATTGATCATTGAGATGTGAATCATCCTCGGTGATTCTCGACATAAGGCATTGTTAATGCTCTATTTACAGGTTGTCCCTGAGTATCTCTCAAGGTCTGTTACATCAGTAGCTTTGTGTGTACCTCACTGATTACTCTATTTACCTGAAATGTTCTATCTATCTATCTATCTATCTATCTATCTATCTATCTATCTATCTATCTATCTATCTATCTATCTATCTATCTATCTATCTATCTATCTATCTATCTATCCATCCATCCATCCATCCATCCATCCAAAACCCACCCACCCACCCACCCATCTATCCATCCATCCATCCATCCATCCATCCATCCATCCATCCATCCATCCATCCATCCATCCATCCATCTATCTATCTATCTATCTATCTATCTATCTATCTATCTATCTATCTATCTATCTATCTATCTATCTATCCATCCATCCATCCATCCATCCATCCAAACCCACCCACCCACCCACCCACCCACCCATCCATCCATCCATCCATCCATCTATCTATCTATCTATCTATCTATCTATCTATCTATCTATCTATCTATCTATCTATCTATCTATCTATCTATCTATCTATCTATCTATCTATCTATCTATCTATCTATCTATCTATCTATCTATCTATCTATCTATCTATCTATCTAAACAAATACCCCTGCTTAGGGGTCACCAGCTTCGGAACCAATCTGGTTAACTTAATCAAAGGGGGAGAAAACATGCATAGAAAGGAACAGGGGTCATGGAGAGGTCAGTCATGCAGGCAGAGGACTGTGCTCTAGGAACATTGGCTCAAACCTCAAACAGGAAAGTAGGTATCACGCTGTGACTGAATTCAAAGCAGCCAGCATTTGCTATAGCCATAAAACCACAGAAAAAAAGCTATGGCTCATCCATGGTTTCTTGCAGTATACGCCTGAGACAACCTGGGTCGAACAACATAAAAAAATGGATTTAAACATTGTAAAAAACCTCCAGGCTTAAATATGGTTAAAACTAAACTTCCATAAGTTGTTTTATGAGCAATTTTGAGCTTTAGATCTTTGTAATTCCATTTGCAAAGATGGCAAATCCGTTTCCCGGGTTATTTGCGGTGATATAAAGTACTGTTTGCTTCATAATGCTCAAAATATGTGCTTGTTCCATCTGTGATGGGAGTGATGCCTAATGAAAAATAATCTGCACCATAATTACAACGGAATGCAATGAAAGGTACCATATGTTTAAAGTCGATGATTAATAACTCTGCAAGATAACTAAGAGTTCTTTATGATGTATTCTTTCTTCTTCTTCTTTTTTTTTTTTTTTTAAATATCCTGCACAGGTGGTTAATTAACCGTGCTTTGGAAAATACTTGTGGCACATTTGTCATAAATGCAGATGCATTGCACTGTGACTGTGAAGACTACAACAATAGTCTTCTTACCATATACTTCAAACTTAGAGGTTGTGATTATATCTTAGTAGGTTGTTCTCTCTCTTAGCTCTGATTGCTGAAGTCTTAAAAGTATGAAGAAAAATTTTTGACCCTCCAAAAAAATCTCCTAGTGCTTTTTTTGCCCCAGGCTTGCTCTTAGAAACTCCATGCTTGAAGTGGTCAGGGAAGCGCATGACAAAAGTAATCTACAAGTAAACCGAATCAACATCATCATCTTTGAAGATTAAGAATGCTATATTCAAAATAGCTAACCGTGAATAGAAGTGTACCAGCCATACATATAAATGAGCAGAAACCCTCATATATGTTTTGACTGCTAAATAAAAGTCTAAATGCAATAAATGTCTTTTAAGGAATCATTTCTTAGTTGATTTATTCTTTATATGTTTGCATTTCTTCGGAATCTGCAATGGTGTCTGCATTTTCTGTAAACAGGCCTATGTCTCTGCAGATAAGATAAATTAGGAACTAAAGCCATCAGACACTCATGTCTAGTTCATTTTGGAGTTGGCAGGGTGATACTGAATACATTGTATAAAAAAAAATCCTCATTACAGTTCTGCCAATACAGCTGGTTGAAGGCATGATTAAAAAAAAAAAAAAAAAAAAAAAAAAAAAACAAGAGCAAATGCAATCATCAAATAAAATAAACCAACAATTTTAGCTTATTTTATAAAATATACTTTCATTTATACAGTTGTAAACCACACTAAAATCCAAGTAAATTATGTGTGAATTTTTTAATCCATTTTCAAATACACGGGTAAGTAACTTGTACAACTTTAAAGGGATAGTTCACCCAAAAATGAATTTTTTGAAATGAAATGTTTATCTGCTTACCCCCAGGGCATCCAAGATGTAGGTGAATTTGTTTCTTCTGTAGAGAAAACACCCTAGGAAGTAAAATTAGCTCAAATTAAATATTTAGGGAATTATAAAGAGTTGTTTAGATTACGACAGAGCAACTGATTCGTCCAGCATTCATTTGCTCGAGCCGTAATAAGCTCTTGTAACGGATATAAATATCCAACAATCGTGAAAACACTGATTAGAGCACGGTAACTTGATCACAGTTTAAGACATTAAATCATAAAGCACATAATACAAGACACTTTCCTTTTAAAATCTACAAGAGATTTTATTTATTCTAACACAAAGGCAAGCACATACACACACGCACACATTCATACGCGTTGCAGTAAGAAGGAAATGAGAGAGAAAGAGAGAGAGAGAGAGAGAGAGAGAGAGAGAGAGAGAGAGAGAGAGATCTGATTAACCGAATTCCTATCAATGCATTTCAAAGACCAGAACGAACCATGAATCATTCATTTAAATGCACCAGTTCAGTTTTCATCTGGAGGTACTTGCTTGCGTTGACTAAGGTGAATTTCCCTCGTCGTGCAGAGAGGGGTTTCCCAAGTCGATGATTGGTCCAGATCAGGTCCGTGTGGAAAATTGAAGGAAGTCTCTTTGTCGCTGGAGTTGATGCAGCAAAAGTCGTTGGTTGAACTTTGTGGCAAAACTTAGGACACAAGACTTTCAGCGGTAAAGGAAAATTAAGTAAAGAAAAGAAAAGTGAGTGAAGGTTGGATGGCTTGAATGAGCGGCTTGTCTGTTCTTCTTGTCACTCCATTGTTCTTGGTACTTGTCTTGGCTTCTTTTCCCAGAACAGAACCAGCTCCTTTCTCGTTTACTAACCAATCAGACATTGTCCTGTTTCTTGAGGGCCTTCCTCTGCCCCCAATAAAACATAAGTGTTACATCCTGTTTCTGCTTCAGCAGAGAGTGCCATAATTTCTATTAAATGGGATACAATACATTTTAAACAGATTTCATTCAAGTCAGGATATAGGAAAGGGGGAAAGAATCAAATTAAGTCCAAATAAGGCATACTTTCAGTCATTCAGTCAAGAGTTAACACATTTACATGAATTGTGAGTGTTTCTAAAGCCTAACTGTTTACAGGTAGTACTTGTGGACACATAATGCAAAATGTATGTAGTTAAAAGATGTTTGATAAGTCCTTTAAAATTGTTGGAACAATTGTGAAGCAGATTTATTTGTTCAACAGTCTCTTTGGCTTTCCTGTGAAGTAAGGAAACAAAAGGGTCTGGATTGTCTCTCTGTCTTCTTGGGTGACCCTTTGGTATGTCGCTTCTGCTATCAGGAAGCATGTGTCGTAAAAGTAATCAGCCTGGCTTTATCTGCAGACGGGCCGGAGCCGGAACCTCAATTCTGAATTAGAATTATGTTTTGAAAGAATCATCTGAATGATTCATTTGTCTGGTTCGTCCACAGTTCCTACACTTCAGTAGAACACAAATGATGATTTTTAACTCCAACTGTTGCCGTCTGTCAGCCGTACAATGCGTGTCAATGGTAACACAATTTATAAGAGTCAAAAAAATATGCATAGACAAATCCAAAAGTAAACCCCGCGGCTCGTGACGGCACATTGATGTTAGACATGAAACGATCAGTTTGTGTGAGAAACCGAACAGTATTTATATAATTTTTTACCTCTAATACACCACTATGTCCAACTGCGTTCAGCACTCGGTTAGTGATGTCTGATCGCGCTCTGACAGCGGCAGTGATGTCTCGCGCTTATACTTCAATGAGTGACAGACATCACTGCCATTGTCAGAGCGTGATCAGACCTCACTAACCGAGTGCTGAACGCAGTTGGACATAGTGGTGTATTAGAGGTAAAAAAATATATAAATACTGTTCGGTTTCTTGCACAAACGGATCGTTTCGTGTCTTAGGACATCAGTGTGCCGTCACGAGCCGCAGGGTTTAATTGGATTTGTCTATGCATGTTTTTCGACTCTTATAAATTGTGTTACCATTGACACGCATTATATGGCTGACAGACGGCTACAGTTGGAGTTAAAAATCATCATTTGTGTTCTACTGAAGAAGTCACCTACATCTTGGATGCCCTGGGGGTAAGCAGATAAACATCAAATTTTCCTTTTTGGGTGAACTATCCCTTTAAAGCGAATAAAAATTATGAGTTACACTTTATTTTTCAGTGCCGTAGTCACATTGTAATTACTCAAATAAGCACTGAGTACTATTAATCAACTACATGTACTTAGAGTTACAGTTGGGGATGGGGTTTGGTTTAGTTACTTGTAGTTAAGCATAATTTATTGTTATTACTATAGTAAGTACATGCAGTAATGTGGAACTACGGCACTGTAAAATAAAGTGTTACCAAATTATGTAAGGCACACATAATGCTATTACTGAAGCAGAGAAAAGTGTTGTCTTGATGCAGCTCATTTCTTGTCAGATTTCAATTACGCTGACATTTCTGTTCCAAAAAATATTGTTCTTTGCAGCTTTCAGAACTTTTTAAGGTGATCTGTTGTCACCTAAAAGTACTCCTTACCAAGCTGTCAGAAGTTAAATCACTTAAGAAGTTTATCACTTAAATTTGGCTCTTTACAAATACTCTATTCTAATTGGTCAATCGCATTGTCCCGCAGTCAGCCACGCCGTTGTTTTGCATGATGTACTGGACTATTTTTTCACAGCAAAAGTTTTAAGATAATATAAAAAACAATATTTCATGTCAACATTTATTTAATGAGCAGTGTAGTATAATAAGTTCTGCGTCAGAGACTTGATCAGCTTGACTGGGTTTGCTTGGGATATTGTAAATAATCATTATTTACTTATCATTCTGTAAGAGTAATGTTCTATTTTTTTTTTGTTACATTAATCACAATTTTGTATACACTATAGTTTTAAACAGTTTTTCTGGAACTATTGCTGTTATCTTTTAGGTTTTAAAGTGAATTCACCTTTACTATTTTCCCCTCAATTCACTTGAAAAACCTCTGCTCAGTCTTCCTCAAGCTGTTTTCACATAAAGTCTGCAGGACTCAATTCTCCCTCATTAGAGAGTGATGCAGAGGGCCTCCATGCTGTTGCTTATCTCATTTAAGTGATTCGCCTTCTCTATTCGTGGGAAGCCCCCTGCCTCCACCCATCTGCTGAACAGGGCTCTTGATTAGGGGCAGTGGAGAGTGAAAGGCATGTGACGTGTTGGCATTCTTGCCATGTGGTCTGAATGACTCATTCTGGAGTGAGTAACTCTCTGATCTAATCAGCAACTTCTCCTGTGGGCTGAGAGGTGGCCATGCACGTCCATGTGCTTTTTTGAAGTAAAATCTGAAATGATTCCTTAAAGGAATAGTTCAACCAAAAATGGACAAGTCATACAACAACAAATAATGACATTTATTTTAATGACATTTTTAAGCGAACTATTAATTTAACAAATGTGTTCGTAATCTTTGCCATTCTCCATATCTGGTGTACAGTAGTTGTATATCTGGGTATTGATGCAGAGTCTATGAATTCTGTCCCCCCTCTTTCTGAAAGGGTAATGTCAGTCCTTGAGGTGATGTAGAGGGGTCATGCATGGGTCATAGCACCACTGTGGAGTTTTATGGTGTCAGCAGGGTGCTAGAGTCATAGAGAAACCACCCTGTTATTTAAAGGAATCATCTGAGGACACCAAGATGGGAAAAATAAGCTGTTTATTTACTAGAATGAGACTCCCTAGCTCTGCTGATGTACTAGGGTGGATATTACATTATGATGGTGATGATCTTTGGCTCTATAGACCCACTGTGAAAGTCTTACCTCATAGAATGAGGCTTCCTGTGCTGCTTACTAATAGATACTAGGCTTTTTCTAAAGTTTAAGATGCACGAACAAAGAAATACGTTTTTTTGTAAAAGTTTTCAGACCCTTACAAACTGTAGTCCTACAGTATGTTGACATTTTATTCTCTGGGATTGTGGTTCAGTGCTCTGAATTTCAAGGGTAGCTGTTTTAATTTGACTATTTTAATACATTTTCCCATTTAAAATAACATGGCATGAGCCCCTGTGTTTAGATAGATTTAAAAAAAAAAAAAAAAAAATCTGTCAATTTGTCAACAATTATTTAAACATCTTTCACATTTTCTATATAAAAACAAACTAACTTACGTCATTTATTTGTTACTCTCTGTGCAGGTCCTCATCCTCTGGTTAATTTCTGACCCTGTTCAGTGTACATTGACAACACTGATGCAATATCTGTGCAATTTTAACATAAATTTGGCATATTATTAAGCCAGAGCAAGGGGTGAAATAAAAAAGAAATTAACTCATAACAAAAATTGGTTGGATGATCAATTCATGGACTCCAGGTCAAACATTCATATGCTGAATCATAATGCAAAATCATGATCAAAAGGGAATTTGACACAGCCATCATCGGTGGTATTTCACATGATGAAATCAATGGACATAGTTTTCCTTGTGCTCACTGTATTACCTGAATAAAAACTCTTCAAAATCATTCCCAATATACCTAATAGTGTAATTTTCATAAACTTTATTTATATATCTTCAAAGCTCAAGTACATCAATCATTATTATTATTCCAAGTCTCCGATTTCAGAGCAGAGAGTTGAAATATAGGCCATTGTCATCATACAACTTTCCTCTGGAGATTCTGAGTGTGTAAGTGTGAGGTCGGCACAGGGTGAAGGCTGAGTTCTTGACTCCGTTTGCCAGGATGAGGAGAGTTTATTTCAGAAACTGATTGAAAATTCCAAGTTACTGTCGGTGGTCTCAGGAGCTCCGTTTAAATGCCAGAGGAGCTCTCAATGCATGACAATCGTAGTGATTTCCCCTGGCAACACTCTTATAAAAGTGAGCACTCACCCTAAAAGTCCTCGACCAAGAGTGCATGGAGAGCGAGAGGTCTATGGGAAAGTCAAATTCTGAGAAATCTACAGCTTTTATTTGAGGTTTTGAATTAGACCAGGGCGAGATTCATGACCAACACAACAGAGGTGACTAGAAGCATGGGCTTTTGGATTTAATGCCACATTGTGACATTTAGTGGAATGGCCTTAATTCAGTTTGTGGGAGTGAGTGTTGGCCGAAATGGCATGTTGACGCATTTAGTGCCCCGACCTTGATGTGACATTACGGTTTAAAAGTGTTTGTTGAAGACTTGCCACTGTGTGTGTGTGTACTGTGTATCTTTAAGATGCCTTAGGACCAACTTCCCATGCTAAACCTTTCTATACTTACAGCAACATACAACATACATGCCCTACTTCATGGCAGCACACTGGGTCTTAACTGCTTTTTCCTCTCTGACATTTGCAGTCAATAATCTGGAGATAACGGCATGCTTTGAATCACAAAGCAGCACTGTCAAACATTTTCTAACTTGCCTTGCTTTTGCTGTCTTAGTGCATCTCGTTTCGTACCTCTCTCCTCTCTTCTCATTTCTTGCTCCTTTTAATTAGTAGAAATATGGTGGATGAAATGTGAAATGAGACACTTTGCTATAAAAGGCGAAAAAAGTGGACGCTCACAGTCGGAAAAGTACATTCAACAGAATAAAGGCAAAAAGCAGTGTAGCAAATTAGCTCAAAATAAATATGAATAATTAATCATAACTAGTTATAATTAATAATTAATATTTTAATCAGTTAATAAAATTAACTGAATGTAATAAACTTAATATTACAATCAATTAACCTGTTGTTCAATGAACACACAGTGTTAATGGTTTATTAATTCTAAGAAATGTTCATTTCCAGGTTATGGGAAATAACAATCTTATTCTACTAAAAGCCTGTAGTCAGGACCGACATGAATAGGGACTCCCGTATATGAGCGCAAAACACGGACAACCTTACGTGTGACATGAACAAGACTTTATTAACTAGACTAAACACTTAAACTACTCTAATATTCACACACATACATGCATACAGTTTACCAAGAGAGAGAGAGAGCTAGAGCAGAGTACAGGAAGCAAGAGGCTACATCATTGTTGGACATTTCAGCAGATCAACAGCCTTGAGCAAACCATCAGTTTAGTTTTAACAGGCCCTTCTTTAAAAGGGGTAAGGATACTCAATGTATCCGATAATGAGACTAAGTTTGATACTTGCATGTCTCTCCAAGTTGAATTAAAACTGTCCTGATGCAATTTGTGGAGGCTCCTGTTGAATCTTTGCTGATATTTTCTTGACGAAAGAGAACCGGCTGGATTCAGAGGATCTTTGGTGAATGGAAGGTCTAGGCCGAGGCCTGGCACAAGCTTGGGGTTCCTTAGAAGCTTCTAGCTTCTTAAAGCATCATCTTGACGTCAGCATTCATCAGTAAAAGAGAAGAAAAGGAGGAAGAGCAGGAAGAGAGGGGGTTCCTTGTGATCAGTGAATATAAGGGGTGAAGATGTCACACCCTCTTGAGGTGTCTGAGCCAATAAGGAGTTCCCCTTTCAGAGGGAAGTTTTACGAGTCTTTGTTCTGTAGCAAGATATTAGCATAAGACACTGGATTGGATGAATGAGAGAATAACCTTCTAGATTCTTATAATACTAATGTGTCACAGAGTTAGTAACATGTGACATAAATTACCAAATAGGAAATGAAAGTTGGAGTCCGTAGATACCAAGCATGCTGCCAATGTGATCTCAGTTAACTATACATTTGCAACTATGGAACATTAATACCAAAATAGTTCAAAAGAGAGAATTAATACATAGAATAAAGCCTATAAAAGGAAAGTCATGAGATGGGCAACTTGGATACATGTTTATACATTTCCCAAGTGGTTATATAGAGAATACATAGGATTAAGAGAGTTTATTTGTCCTTCTCAGGAAGAATGAGTCACTAGTCTCTCCAGAATTCTTCTGGATCATAAAAGTACCATATAACTGTAACAGGACACCTAGGTTGGCCTGTGTGCTAGCAACATTGGGATGCTGGTTACAGTTTTAGGGGGATGAGTTCAGAGAACTTTGATAGGGAGAGTGAGTTTATGGGTAATTCATTAAATACAATGAATAATTGTGTGGCTGATTGGTCCAGACGTTACAGCAGGTTCTTGAATTGTTTCCACATTTGACCACACTCACTTTGTGTATTCTGAATTTGATTTAGCTAAATAAGGATTAAATGTAGGGTTGCTATACTAATAAAGTATGTATTGTTTGTTTAATACACTGTAAACCCGAGTTTTTATAATGTTTTCAGTTTTAAGTAAGCAGAACTATCAAGTTTTGAGTTTGTAGTACTCATGCATGTTAATTGCTTAATTTTGAAAGCAATTAGCTCATACATTTTGATAGCAACATACAATTTATTTAGTTCATTAACTTTTATTTTGAGTTCTTGCAAATGAAATGAGTTAAAATATTTACTTAAACTAATTCAGAAAAATTGCTAACAGGTTAGTAATAGCATGGTATAGCACTTACTGCAAACCAAGCAGCATGCACCACTTGTCACCATGATGGTAACTCTCCAAAAACCCACATTAACAGAAACTCTTCTAAATTAGCATCACAAAACATTAATCACTACTTTATCTTCTTTACCATTAATCTTGCACAAAACATTAACAGTTCACTTTACTTTATGTCAGTGCTGTGAACTCAAGAACGAAAGTTCTAAATATTCATAAGGGTTAGGGTAAACAGTGTAGCAATATGCAGCTACTTATTGGATGGATATTTTAACACAAAGCATATTCAAATTTGCTTATAACCTCACATCTATTCTGAATATGGTCTTGCGGCCTATTCTGACTACACTCTAAAAAATTCTGGGTAAAAACAACCCAAGTTGGGTTGAAAATGGACAAACCCAGCAATTGGGTTGTTTTAACCCAGTGGTTGGGTTAAATGTTTGCCCAACGTGCTGGGTAGTTTTATTTAACTCAACTGTTGTATAAAAATTACTGTATTGCTTGCTTAAAATGAACCCAAAATATGCTGGAAATTAACATTTATTAATATGTTTAATAAATGAGCATTTATTAATAAGATAATGGATAATAAACAATAAACATTTATTAAATTGCTTATTAATAAATGTACACCTTTTGATTATTATTGTTGCCTCTAGTAATTATGTGTCTGATTTTTAATTTCTCACCTATTTTGGATTCATTTTAAGCCAGCCATATAGTCATTTTTAATCAGTAGTTGGGTTAAATAAAACTACCCAGCAGGTTGGGCAAACATTTAACCCAACCACTGGGTTAAAACAACCCAATTGCTGGGTTTGTCCATTTTCAACCCAACTTGGGTTGTTTTTAACCAAACATTTTTTAGAGTGTAAGAACTACACCAAGCCAAGCCAAGTAGCCCCGCACACAAAGACATTTCATTGGATCGAAGCACCACTCTTCGTTTATTTTACACATCAAACATGGATGAGTAGAAAGAGACAGTGACAGTTTGATGTCAAATATTATTTGGCAAATCCCTCAAGTTCCACAAGGAAAACTATAAAAAGGCAAGAATCACCAGTGTGTTTACAGTAGCAGCTGTGCATAATTTTTCATCTATTTGTGTTATTTCCAGACTATCATAATAGAGTGCTTTTTAGGGTTTGAAATGAAGGCATTTTAACATTCCACTGCTCTGCCTTTTACAGTAATTATTTTCTATGTACATTTGTGGTAGACTTGTTTGACCATTGCAATGTGTCTCGTGTGTGCGGCACATTATTAAAGGTACAATTTGTGATATTTTTTTCCGCTAGAGGTCGCTAGAAGCCTATTCAAAACAAAGGCGTAGTTTGATGACGCCAAGTTTTAGAGCGGAAACTTGGGACATGTGGTCTCCATCTCAACGGACGGTGCAAAAGAATAGGGATTGGAGTCTGGAAGAACTCATGTTCGTGGATACGATTATTAACGTTACTGTAGTATGAAGCAGAGCAGGACCGAGTGTTGCGGGAGCTGAACGAGGAGCTGGAGCGATTGATCAACACACGCCTCACGAGCAGCGGGACTTTTATTATGACACAGTCGCTGGCGCCGCTTCCGCTTTTCCGGTCATGAGTTTACGGGAGCTGTCCTTGTCGACAGAACAAGCGGCAGATGGTAAACAGTAATTATGTTCCATAAATAAGTAACACCATCCACCATAAAACGTGCAAGAAGTAAATAAGGAACTGCTTGAAGCAAGCTAGTGGTTTGCTGGACGCTAGACACTACTTCCGCATTTGTCCACGGCACTGTTGTCATGTGGTTTCTACGTCAGTAAAGGCTGTAACAAAGGGTAACTGACATCATTGACAGGCGACTGCACTGCCCCGTGTCACTGTTTAGAATGGGAATTTTCTCATGATTTACAAGTAGATGAAAACATTAGAGATATTGTTTGTAATCAGCTGGACAAAATATATAACACTAGCCTAGTGGTTTTTGGATATTTTACTGCAAAAATTTTACATATTGTACCTTTAAAATGCCATGTAGAGTTAATAAGTTCAAATAAAAAAAAAACGTTTCGAGACTTTGTGTTCTTTTCCATTCTGCCATGCTGCATCTCGCTGCTTTTGACAGCAAAACACGTCCTGTATGATTGACATATAGGTCCATCTTAATCGGAAATTTTTTTTTACCTGACATTTAGGGATAGGTTTATGAAAATTGCAGCCAGCCACTCGGATGGGAACTGCTGATTTTAAGATAGTGTTTGCTTGTTTTGTGCACAATATGCATCATATGATCATTAAATGGACTTTGGGTCATGCTATTTGAGACTGAGAATGCAAGATCCAAGAGGAGTAAAATTCAGGATAAAGATGACAAAGATGAATAAAACAAGAATATGGCAAATTAAGTGGCTGCTTGTGAAGTCTTCAGGAGTTTGACATATTGAAGGATATTGTTTGGCCTATTTGTCTATCTTAAACCTGACTGTGGCTGTGAAACAACAAGAATGGATTGAAAATGTATGTGTGTGCATGAGAGAGAGATCGTTCATTCATTCATGCATGTATACGTGTGCAGGGTGCTGAAATTAAAAATGGCCTGTGAAATACCCCATGACATGAGAATTATAGATACCTTGGGCACAAGATGTCTTCCTATGTTTCTCTCTCTCTCTCCTTGAGAGAGAGGGCAATTTCTCTGAGTGTGTGAGAGAGAGAGAGGAAATGAGAAATAATCTTCCCAGTCCAGACCAATGGGCTGTGGCTACACGAGGCAGGTTTAAAGTTAGAGTGAAGCGAAAAACAGTGCACATTTGCATTTAAATCCATCTGACCTGCAAAAGCACCGTTCCCCATCTCAAAAACAAGACAATTACAACCAATTACCAGTATCCATTTCCCCTTCTCTTTTTCATTTTTGAGTTGTTCATGCATGCAAAAAAGAAAATGTCTGAATGATTCTGTCATTTGTGACAATTACAGATGATCCACTGAAGCGAAACGACTATCTCTGACTCTGAAATGGTTTAATTTATTTATTTTCTAGTCTCCGAGCGAGAGTGAGTGAGAGAAGCATGAGACAGAGAGGGCTCACAGAAGTGGGTGTCTGAGTGTGGAAGCTGAAGGCAAAGTTTGGAACAGTTTCGGAAGCTTTTAACGTCAGTCTGAAGGCTTGCAAAAGGTCTGCATGCACGTTGCATCTGGAGCATGTAGATATTTCTCTGTGCATCTGCTTCTCTCTCAGAACTCTCCCTCGGTTAGCAAGTTTTAGGAACCAAACGAGACGAATCCGTTTGCTTGTATCAAAAGCAGCCTTATTCAATCACGCTCTGCAACACGCAGCTTTGTGCCATGATATTTATTTATTTATTTCCTCTATCAAATAATTGACAGCACATTCTGCTTGGCGCCGTAGGATTTTTGGAGCTTGCTTGTGATGCCGTGAAGGTGATGTCGCCAATGTTGAAGCAGCATTCGATAGTCTATCTTACCATTTTGAAATGTAAATAGATTCAGTCAGAGGCAATATATATATGGGAGGTGTATAATGAAGGATCAGGGATGAAAAACAGGCTTTAAACACTTCAAACATAACCCCCCCACCACCACCACCATCGCCACCTCTCAGTCGCCTCTTCTCATGGATCTTGGAGCTAGAGTTCTTGTCAAAGCCTAAAGGGATTTGCAAGTGTTCTAGTAATCCATTTCAATCCAATGTTCTGCGTTGACAGGAAATTTGTCATGTGAGAGTTTGCAGTGTTACCGTGTGCTAGTGTGGTACGTTGGTGATTCGGATTGGAAACCTTCTTTCCTACCATCTTTCCTTTTCTCACTTCCCATACCATTGTTTTCAAAGGGAGCTCAGCCTCTAAAACTCTTTTTTTGGAGTGATCTCTTTCACTATCTCTGTTTTTGTTGCTGTGCTGTTTAACATATATCAAATAATATATAAAATAAGAAAAAAGTAACAAATTAGGGTTCTTCGGCTTGTAACAAAAGCAGCATAGCTAGCTTTTTGGTGCTAGATAGAACCATTTTTAAAGATTAATATTATGTTATTTATTTATTTAATTGCCTGGTCTTATTATGTCTATTATGTACATTTTTTTAAAACAGCATGTTGTGTCAATCATGTACTTTTATGAAATTGTATCAAAAATGACAGTGCTCTAACAACAGTTATTAGCTGAATGCATTATCAATTGACAATTGACATTGAACATGAATAAATGCATAAGGAAGTAAAACACAAAATGGATATAGCCCTAATGAAGGCCAAGTTCCAGTGAAATAGCTTCACAATGCTCGATGATGTCTTTAAGTTTATCATTTTGGTTTATTTTGAGTGTCAGTTTCTCTCTGCAGCTAATGAGGTTGTGGGATGTGACGGCATCTGAAATACACATTTGAGTTTAGAGTAACATTGTGTTGCTTCCATTTGTTTATATAAAGATAATTATGTCTAGAAGGCCAAATGTAGCATGTTCGGTGAAAGTCCTTATTGTTTTGTGAAGGTCCATCAAATAACATCCCCCAACCCTTAAAAGAACTCCACATCGTGACCGTCTCTGCACGTTCTGGGAACATTACCAGGTGACAGATTAGATGTTGAGGTTTTATAGAAAATAATAAAGTTTGAAGTCACCGTTATGGAGGTGAGTGAATCAAGGCTCTTGATTCTTGACATTTTAACATTAGATCTTGCATTTTTTTTTATTATTATTATTTTAAAATCATTATCTAGACAGAGTTTTGAGTTGTGTCTTTTAGACTCACACAGACATCATGAATCAGCGTATGAACCTCAACAATGGTGACAATAAACAAAAATCTTTTTTGTGACTTTAGTAGCTTGTTTTGTGATGTTCAGAGTTGATCTGTTTATCTGAAAATTTTGTCACCATTGTTGAGGTTCATGCGCTGAATCTTAATGTCTGTGTGTGTCTACATGATCCTGTCTGAATAATATCTGCATAATTAGGGGCGTTCCTAAAATGTTCTCTTTTGATAATGAAAGTGCTGCAGTTCAAGGTTCCTTATGTGATTTCAGGGAACATTCCATTTTGGTTATTTTATGGTCATGTAAGAACATTACAAAGAGGATATTTGGGACATTAACAGAACGTTCCCACATTTTGTAATTGACGTCAAAGGTTGTGCATTCAATCAAACTCTATGGTGAAAATTAATTTGTAATGATTTTCTTTTTAACCTCTCTATGCAAATTAGCCACTTAATTGAAGTCCCTTAAAAATCCTAAAATAACCACAAAGCACATGCAATTTCTCACTTAACCACTCTTACACACAATATTCACAAATAAGTGAATAACGCCACTGGAAGACAATTGTTGAATTATCAACAACAAGCAACCAAATTCATTTGATCAGATTTTTTCCCACAACATTTTTTTTTTTTGTAACAAATGTGCTTTAGAAGCATAGAGTTACAACAATTGTAGATAAAGTAAAGCTAAAATGTCAAGGGCCAGGAGCCCAACTAAAACAAGTGCTTACCTCCATAACGGTGACTTCAAACTTTATTATTTTCAATAAAACATCAACACCTCATTAAGAAGTTTTGAATAAAAGAAATAAACTCAGAGTGGTTTGTAAAAAGTGAAGATGCAGAGATCTAGAGAGATCTGTTAGTGTTTAATATTCTGTTTCTGTTGTGAGTTTTGTGAGGTTACCATTGTGCTGAAGATTAGATCCAGTGCTTCAGTTAGTGATGATCCAGAAACACTGATATTATACTGCATTTTGCTTTATTTAAAGACAGTAACTGTGTAGCTGCTGATGCTTTAATTACATTATCGTTGTTAGCTAATGACTTACTCCAAAAGATTTGCATTTTATTGAAAAGGCTTCATGATAATAATGCAGGAATTACCTGTAAAGTGCATTTTTTTGTAAGACATCTAAGAAAAATTATTTTTTGTTTGAACAGCCACTTTTGTTAGTCAATTTAGCTCTAATTTTCAATTCAATTTTTTGACAAGGGCAGCAGGGACGTTCTGGGAATATCACAAATAAAATATGGTTCCCTAAAATGTTCAGAGAAAGTACTGATTGTTTTGTGAAGGTCCGTCAAATAACGTCAAATAACTTGACAGTTACAGTTTTTAAAAACAAAAAGATGGGAAAAAAGAACCCTAAACTCTAATTCAAAAGAACCATTTCAGCATATAAAGGGTTTTTCAGGGACATACGGTTCTAAATAGAATTGTTACTATGTGTAAAGAACCATCTTTTTTAGAGTGCCAGGTGTATGTATGTATGTATGTACACTGTAAAAAATGACCGTGATTTTAACTGTAAAAGACTAAAAATGCTGCGGTGAAAAACTGTCAGTTGGTTTACAGAAAGTTTCCGTGCTATATACGGTGAATAACTGTAATAGATATAACGGTACATTTAATGTAATTTTACGGTAAAATATCGTTAAATTCACAGTTTTTGGAAGAGAAAAATAACAATTCATTGTACAATTTACAGTGAAAAACCGTAAATTGACATTCCCACAATTCCCTGCATGACACTTCACATTTGATATATTTTCGTTGAAATAACTCTGTTTCTTCTTAGTTTTTCTAATTTTTTTTTCTAATAAGTTATGAACATTAGGGTCTTATTTTACATTTAATGTTGAATTAATGTTTATTGCATTTTTAAAATTTCATGCATGTTACCATGATGGTGACTAGTGTGTGTGTGAATGACACTGTGTGCACCTTCTATATGTTGGTGTTGTCCTTTTCAGTTTGTGATGAACTTTGATTCATCATGTGACTCTTATCACCACTTTGTTTGGTGACTGTCAGTGTATTATAAAGGTACAAAATATTAGTACTTCATTAGGTAGGTAAATTATCAGTATATCAGTTAATGAAATATGTTATTTTACTGTAAATTTAACAGATTTTATTTACGTTGCTACTGTATTTTTTACGGTAAAGTTCTGGCAACCACAGCTGCCCATTTTTTACCGTAAATTTTACTGGGATTTTTTTTACAGTGTATGTATATGGTTTAATCAAACTTCTTGGGCTATTAAAAACAATATCCCCTTCCAGAAATAATTTTGGCCACTATATATGTATATAGTAAACAATAAAATGCAACTACCATGCATACTGTTGTATAGGATACTAAATAAAAAGGCTTATTAACTTTTAAAGTGAGGAGATAACACTTCCCATACATTTTGTAACTGACGTCAAAGGTTGTGCATTCAATCAAACTCTAGGGTGAAAATTAATTTGTAGTGATTCTCTTTTTAATAAGCCTCTTTTTAACCTCTCTATGCAAATTGTCCCCTTAATTGAAGTCCCTTAAAAAAATCCTAAAATCACCACAAAGCACTGCAATTTCAGGTCTTACTAGTTTTCGTTTTCCCACTTTACCACTCTTAATCAGAGAAAGAGGGTCATTTATTTGACCAGAGAGAGCCTATTAGCACTAATTATGAGTGAGGTGTAGTGTGGAAGAGTGTTCACTCATTACTCACAGATGAAGAGGCAGAAACAGAGGCTCACAGAAGGAGAATGATGGAGAGGAAAGAGATTCGTAAGAGAGCAGCGGTATGTCCGAGAATTTCTCAGAGGGGGTTAGTAGATAATGTACTCTCTCTCTCTCTCTTGTTCTCTCGTGTTCTCTCTCTCTCTCTCTCTCTCTCTCTCTCTTTTTCATTGTCCTTAATGGCAGGGCATAGCTTATAAGTTTCCTGAAATTAGAAAACACATTTTTGAACACATGTTAAGAAAAATATCACTTGAGTGCATTTCTAAATCAAATTAAATTGAATGAATAACTCTTGACGCAATCATGTTCCAAATACACTAATTCACACAGAGAGCACAGACTTAATGCAAGCATCCAGAGGCTGTTGTTTCAGGTTATTCCCAGATGCGGTTTTGTCAGAGAAATGGAATGTTATTTCAACAAATAATTACGGAGGAACGGACTGATGTCCTCAAAAAGCACTCGCAGTACACTTAGGATACATTGTGTACTTCAGCTTCCCGCTATATGATAGTATTTCACTTTACCCCATACTTTTCATGACCTTTTTGAACATAATTGAGCTGGAAGCTGAGGCAGCTGGTACAAGTATCATCTACAAAATGTCTGTGACTGATTGTGTCCTAAAGTACAACATTTCCTCTTGAATGCAAATAACTACTGTAGATGTGTTGCCCTCTGTTTATCCAAGCATGGTTTGGTCTTATACTGCAGCACCATTGGAAGCTAAATGATTTTATGAGCTCAGAGATGTCTTTCTTTATCTTAAGCATATCTAAATCTTGAATGATGCCACAATGAAACCACACACTTCTTTCCTTACATTATTCAGTTGCTCACTGTGTAGGTCTAATTTGTTTCTCGCTTGTTTGTTTACTCTGCATAAGGAAAGTGGTGAGAGGGTTTAGGAGTCTGGTGAAAATTGCACACAATGTATATTTAAAAAAACAAAAAAACAAACAAAACTTCTATATTCTCCATTGTCTGGTAAAAAAATAAATAAATTTTACACCCTCTTCCAAATTATCTGGAAAATAGTGATTGCTTAATAATATGGCCTAGCGTTGGTTTGATTAAGAGGCCAAGACAACTTGAATCATTTAACAGAGATGCCTTTTCTTTAATAATCTGTAATGTTTTAATGTACAGTTTTGCAATATAATATATTAAATATAAATATTGTTTAGGACAGATGTATCTATAGTCGAAACCACGATCAGCAATGCAGCGATTGGCTGGAGTCAAGACGGCAATGTAATGACATCATATACAGTATTGGATCAAAAAAGGTAATCAAAGTTGTCCTAAGAACTAAGTTGTCTTAAAAAGAAGGTTTTAGGACAACTTTGATAAAAGGTTTTGATCCACTTTAAATGTTGACTACTATGTTTCAAAAAGACACCTGACGAAAATCTTGACGAATTTCTAAGGAAACAGCCATGCGAATAAAATGACAGAAGAACGACATAAATGACATAATAGATAAATGAAATTAGCACTGTTTTTTTTTTCTTACATGATTTGTCTACCCACTTATTTTCACGATTTCTAGTATTTGCACAGGCACTTTTTTATTTTAATGTTGTAATTAGCAACTAATTACCTTTGAAGCAGATTTGACAGCATTAAAGGTGCCCTACATTCAAAAATTGAATTTACCTCGTCATAGTTAAATAACAAGAGTTCAGTACATGGAAACGACATAAAGTGAGTCTCAAACTCCATTGTTTCCTCCTTCGTATATAAATCTCATTTGTTTAAAAGACCTCCGAAGAACAGGCGAATCTGTTACGCAACAGTCGGGGTGTTATAACAGAGACACCGGAGGCAGGAATAAAAGCAGTTAAGATGTTTATTGAGCAAACAGCAGAGCAAAACGGGTGGTGAATGAAGTGGTGGAAGATCTCAGAGGTGGAATGAGAGATAATACTGTCCTTGTTGTTGTTGCAGATGAATGAAGAGGGAGACGCTGGAGAAGGCAGATGGAAACACTCACACACACTGGTAGGTAGGCACACGAGGAGACTGGAGACAATGGAGACGAAGGAGATGATGAGGCTGGGTAAGTATCGCCTTGGGAGTCCTTGAGGTGAGTTTACAACTGGTGTAACACAAACGAGACCGGACAGTGAGTGTGTGTGAGTGTGGGGTTTAAGTGCTGGTGTTGATGACTGATGTGATGAGCTTCAGGTGGCGGTGATTAGTACGCTGGTGATTGGGTGCGCGGGTACTGAAGTGAGGTGGAACCTGACGTGTCTGTGACAGTACCCCCCCTCCCACGGCCCGCTCCTGAGGGCCGAGGACCCCGACGTCGTGGTGGTCGTCCTCGAGGTCGTGGGGCAGGCCTGTCTGGGTGGTTGGTGTGGAAAGCCTGTAACAGAGCAGGATCAAGGATATCATTCTTGGGGACCCATGAGCGTTCTTCGGGGCCGTAGCCTTCCCAGTCCACCAGGTATTCCAAGAGACCACCACGGCGCCGGGAGTCCAGGATCTCTCGTACCACGTAAGCAGTTCCATCGTCCAGGATGAGTGGAAGGGGGGGCTCGACGGCTGCCACGTCAGGTTCTGTGGAGGGAAGAACAGAAGGGTGGTGAGGTTTTAATAGTGACACGTGGAAGGTGGGATGAATTCTTTTGTACTGTGCAGGGAGTTGTAACCGGTAGGTGACGGGGTTGATCTGTCGCAGGATGGTGAATGGGCCAATGAAGCGGGGGACTCAGCTTCTTGCAGGGCAGGCGCATCCTGATGTCCCTGGTGGACAGCCAGACCTTCTGCCCCGGTTGGTAGGTTGGAGCGTGGGAGCGCCGAAGGTCGGCTGTCATCTTGCGCCTGCGCAGGGCTCTCTGCAACTGGTGGTGAGCTGAGTCCCATACCCTCTCGCTCTCCCGAAACCAGTAGTCGACGGCAGGAACGTTGGAGGGGTCCCCGTTCCAGGGGAACAGTGGGGGTTGGAAACCGAGTACGCATTGGAAAGGTGTTAATCCAGTGGTGGCTTGACGGAGGGAGTTCTGGGGCGTACTCGGCCCAACCCAGGTACTGGTTCCAGGAGTTCTGGTGGCCGTGACAGAAGGTACGCAGGAAGCGGCCGATCTCCTGGATCTTCCGTTCCGTCTGCCGTTCGACTGAGGATGGTATCCAGACGATAGGCTGACGGTCACACCCAGGAGCGAGAAGAAAGCCTTCCAGACTCGGGAGATAAATTGAGGTCCTCTATCAGAGACAATGTCCTCGGGGATTCCATAATGACGGAAGACATGGTTGAACATTAACTCGGCTGTGGTCATGGCTGTGGGTAGACCCTCCAGGGGAATGAGGCGGCAGGCCTTGGAGAAACGGTCTACGACGACTAGAATGCATGTGTTACCCTCAGACTCTGGGAGGTCGGTGACGAAGTCGACCCCCAGGTGTGACCAGGGCCTCTCAGGAACGGGCAGAGGATGGAGCTTGCCGGTGGGAAGATGGCGTGGGCTCTTGGAGATGGCGCACTCCCTGCAGCCCTGCACGTACCTTCTGACGTCGTTGGCCATGTTTGGCCACCAGAAGCGCTGTTTGAGCAGCGAGAGGGTCTCATTGACCCCCGGGTGACCAGTGCCAAGTGAAGAGTGAACGGAGTGCAGGAGTGGAGTGCGTCGTGTCCGGGTGATGTAACGCAAGCCCTGGGGGCAACCCGGCGGAGTTCGTGAGGAGGCATTGGAGGAGGGGAGTGTCTCTTCTGACCACTCGATGGGGCTCATAAATATGGATTCGGGCAGGATGGTGTCGGGGTTTTCGTTCTTTTCCTCGGGTGCATGGAGACGTGAGAGAGCGTCAGCTTTGAGATTTTTGGAGCCTGGACGGTAGGATATTGTAAAGTTGAATCTTGAAAAGAACATCGCCCATCTGGCTTGGCGAGGGTTGAGTCGTTTGGCAGCCTTTAGGTACTCGAGGTTTTTGTGGTCAGTGAGTACCTGGAACGGATGGTTAGCTCCCTCCAACCAATGCCTCCACTCTTCAAGGGCGAGCTTGACAGCCAGGAGTTCTCGGTCCCCGATGTCGTAATTGACCTCCGCCGGGTTGAGCTTGCGGGAGAAGAAGGCACATGGATGGAGCCTACTTGGATTCCCCTGCTGCTGTGATAGGACCGCTCCCACTCCGGTGGTGGAGGCGTCCACCTCAACGACGAATGGCAGGTCTGGATTGGGGTGGACGAGGAGGGGAGCGGTGGTGAAGGCTTTCTTGAGGTGTTCAAAAGCTTCGTTGGCAGGTTGGGACCAGGACAGAGACTTGGGCTGATGACGGAGTAGGTTGGTGAGTGGACTGACGATGGTGCTGTAGTTCTTGATGAAACGGCGGTAAAAGTTGGAGAAACCTAGGAAGCGTTGGAGTTCTTTTATGGTACTTGGGGTTGGCCAGTTCTGGATGGCGGACACCTTCCCCTCGTCCATCCGGATGCCACTGTGATCTATCACGTATCCCAGGAAGTGGACAGAGGGCTGATGGAATGAGCACTTCTCTGCTTTCAGGAATAGATGGAACTGCCGTAAGCGTTGGAGGACCTCCGCAACGTGGTGGCGATGTTCGGCCAGGCTCCGGGAGTAAATAAGGATGTCATCTATATACACTAGGACGGACTTGTGGAGAAACTCCCGGAGCACCTCATGGATGAAGTCCTGGAATACGGAGGGGGCGTTGACCAGGCCATACGGCATAACGAGGTACTCGTAGTGGCCGGTGGGCGTGACGAAGCGGTCTTCCACTCGTCCCCCTCGCGTATCCGGATGAGGTTATACGCGCTGCGGAGAGTCCAGCTTCGTGAACACAGTGGCACCACGGAGGTGTTCCAGGGCCGCTGGGACGAGGGGAAGTGGGTACCTGAACTTGACGGTTATCTTGTTTAGGGAGCGGTAATCGATGCAGGGCCGCAAGCCTCCGTCCTTCTTGGCCACAAAGAAGAAGCTTGAAGCAGCAGGGGAAGTAGACGGGCGGATGTATCCTTGGTTTAGGGCCTCTTTGATATATTCCTCCATGGCCTTCTCCTCCGGTACTGACAGGGGGTATATGCGTCCCCTAGGCACTGGTTCACCCGGCAACAGATCGATGGCGCAGTCCCATGGCCGGTGTGGAGGAAGCTTGGAGGCGCGTTGCGGGCAGAAGACGTCACTGAAGTGGGCATAATCGGGTGGAATGTCGACGGAGCGCTTATCCACAGGACTTTCGATGGAGGTTGCGTTAATGGAGATGTCTTTGGAGAGAGGAGATCTTGGAGTAGGAAGGTCTGGGAAGCAGCTGTAGAAGCAGTGGTCGCCCCACTTCAGGACTTCGCCCGTGCGCCAGGAGATGGTGGGGTTGTGTTGTTCCAACCATGGACGCCCTAGAACCACGTCAGCGGTGGATTCCTCCAGAACCAGCAGATGGATGTTCTCAGTGTGGAAGATACCCACTTGCAGCTGAAGTGGTCCAGTCATCCGTCGGATCATTCTTCGGCTCAGGGGTTTGCCCGTGATGGAGTGGACCTTGTAAACATTCGGAGAAGGCGAGGTCTTGAGCCCGAGGTGTCGACAGAGGGCGCCGGAGATGAAATTTCCTGCTGACCCTGAATCGAGGAGCGCCACCACTGAAATAGAAGCATTAGCAGCAGTAAGGTTTACTACAGTAGTGAGTGGTTTCATTTTTTGGATTGAGGGAATGATGGCACTCACCACGGGTCGGGGAGGACGAATTGGGCATGTGGAGATTACATGCCCAGGGGAACCACAATATAGACATAGATTCAGGGTCAGCCGTCTCTGTCTTTCTGTAGAAGATAAGCGGGAGTTATCCACTTGCATTGGTTCACTTGCTGGTTCTGGGGAGCTGACGGGTTCGAACCGACGGAGGAGTGTGGTGGTTGGTGGCTGGCTCTGGTGCTCTAGGAGGCACGACTGCATACGAGAACCCACGCGGATGGCGAGTTGGATGAAGCGTTCGAGTCCTAGGGAGTCCTCGTATGCAGCGAGATGCAACCGCACGTTGGGCTCCAGCCCTTGTCGAAAGGTGGTGATGAGGGCTTGTTCGTTCCAACCACTGGTTGCGGCTAGCGTTCGAAACTGCAAGGCATAATCATTGACACTCTTATTTCCTTGTTTCAGATTGTACAATTTCTCACCAGTAGACGAGTCGGTCAGGGGTTTTCCGAAAACTTCTCTGAAGTGAGAGACGAATGCAGGGTATGATTTAACGACAGAGCTTCCTTGAGTCCAGAGAGAATCCGCCCATAGAAGGGCCTTACCTTGCAGTTGTGATATTATAAACGCTATTTTAGCCGTGTCGGTGGGGTAGAGGTGCGGTTGCATCTCCAGAACCAACTCACACTGCAGAAGGAATCCGCTGCATTCCTCCGCCGATCCAGAGTAGGGCGCCGGTTTGGCCATGGGACTGGCGGTGAAGACTGGAGAAGCAGCCGTGGCGGTGGAAGCGGAAGCGGCAGCAGCGGTGGGTGCTGGTGATGGTGATGGTGGTTGTGAGGTGAGTGCTCGACGTAAAACGTCCACGAGCTCCTGAAAGGGGTCCTGATGGCTCATGCTGATGCTTAGCTGTTAGGGTCCGGTCTTCTGTTATAACAGAGACACCGGAGGCAGGAATAAAAGCAGTTAAGATGTTTATTGAGCAAACAGCAGAGCAAAACGGGTGGTGAATGAAGTGGTGGAAGATCTCAGAGGTGGAATGAGAGATAATACTGTCCTTGTTGTTGTTGCAGATGAATGAAGAGGGAGACGCTGGAGAAGGCAGATGGAAACACTCACACACACTGGTAGGTAGGCACACGAGGAGACTGGAGACAATGGAGACGAAGGAGATGATGAGGCTGGGTAAGTATCGCCTTGGGAGTCCTTGAGGTGAGTTTACAACTGGTGTAACACAAACGAGACCGGACAGTGAGTGTGTGTGAGTGTGGGGTTTAAGTGCTGGTGTTGATGACTGATGTGATGAGCTTCAGGTGGCGGTGATTAGTACGCTGGTGATTGGGTGCGCGGGTACTGAAGTGAGGTGGAACCTGACGTGTCTGTGACACGGGGTGTACACCCCCAATATTTGCATATGCCAGCCCATGTTCCCAACATTATGAAAGGCATTACACAAGGGCAGAACGTCTGGATCTGTGCACAGCTGAATCATCAGAGTAGGTAAGCAAGCAAGGACAATAGCAAAAAATGGCAGATGGAGCAATAATAACTGACATGATCCATGAAATCATGATATTTTTAGTGATATTTGTAAATTGTCTTTCTGTTTCATTAGCATGTTGCTAATGTACTGTTAAATGTGGTTAAAGTTCCCATCGTTTCTAATTGTATTCACGGAGACAAGAGCCATCGCTATTTTCATTTTTAAACACTTGCAGTCTGTATAATTCATAAACACAATTTCATTCTTTATAAATCTCTCCAACAGTGTAGCATTAGCCGTTATCCACGGAGCATAGCCTCAAACTCATTCAGAATCAATGTAAACATCAAAATAAACACTGTACTTACACGATTAGACATGCTGCATGACGAACACTTTGTAAAGATCAATTTTGAGGGTTATATTAGCTGTTTGAACTTTTTTAATGTTGTCTAAGGCAAGCGCGAGCTCTTGGGGCGTGGAGCACAAGATTTAAAGGGCCACACACCCTGAATCGGCTCATTTCTAATTATGCCCCAAAATAGGCAGTTAAAAAAAATGAATTAAAAAAAATCTATGGGGTATTTTGAGCTGAAATTTCACAGACACATTCAGGGGACACCTTAGACTTATATTACATCTTTTAAAAAAAGTTCCACCTTTAATTAAAGTTTCTTAAGGATCAAGATCAAGTTATCTGCTTCTCCTGCGCTTCATCAAGCCACTCCCATAATAGTTGTCGTGGTTCAAAATTAATGCACGTACGGTATAGACTATCTGTACATCATGTGTGTAAGAGTCCAATAAAATTATTAGGATATTATTCCCTTACAAATGAATAAAACGGGCTGTGTCTATATAATGATAGTATACTACACAACATTATAATATTATTTGAAAATTCATCATTCATTATATTCAATTCATCATTCATTATAAATCATTATTATTGTCCCTGGTTCACATTATGGTACTCTTGTGGGAACCGAACAATCCAAGATCATGCCAAATCGTCATCAATCAAATCCAGCTAACTGAGTTAGCGGCGTACGAAGAACGGGCCCCTGGTGTAGACAGACTAATTGGTTGTCACTGGAATTAGTTAGTTAGGACACTAGTTAGGACACAGTGTCAAAGTGGCTCTTTTTGATGCTTCACAACCCTACTTCACATTTTCATATAGGTTCAAGGTCTTAAAACACTCAAGGTCTGCTATTTTCATTCCCATCTCCAAAGGGACTTCTTTCATGCAAATCCATTTGTCTCCAGGGGGAGAGATGAGTTATTCCTACAACTCTCTTTGTGCAAGTCTCTTTTAAGTGCTTTTTTTTTTGGGTCCCCAAAACACTTTTATAGCTACCAATTTGGGGTATTAATGCACAGCACACGGGTCATTGCTTCTCCTGAATGCTTTCTGTGGCAACTGGCATACTCTGTCCTTTAAAGATGCATCCAAAATAAGTGGCCTTGTTCTTGTTGACTTGAACGCAGAAATAGTACATTAATTTCACTCTAAGATGGCTGGGGTTGAAGCTAAGTGACCTAGCAATGCTATCTTTGCACTAGTGCTGCACTGCAGATGCCTTGGATGACACAGCAGGTGAATTAACACTAAAATATACGCTGTCTCCTGCGTCTAGAGCGATTTTAGATTCAGACCCCAAGTCCTCTGGCTTTATGGGCATCATCCATCCAAGGCCTCTGTCCTCCATTGAGCTATCCAGGGAGGGGGCAGGTTAAGTATTTATGAGAAATGGAGGGAAAACTAGCTTTAGTCCAGGCAGAGATAATGGAGGCAAGCGAGAGTGGCCGCAAACGTTAACGGCTGACCTTTTGCCACAAAGACACAGCATGAATTCTTCATTACTGCTCTGTGGTGACTCGCATCTCATTTTTGAATGTAACGCCTTCCAAAGAGACCAATTAGCATTGATCATTTTGTTGTAATAGCGTAGTTATGGTGATGTTGCACGCATGCTGATGTAACTGCCAATTCCTTAAGCTGCATGAAAAGTCCTTGTTTGAAATGTGATGGGACTCCTTCAGGACATTAAACACTCCTGATGATCTTGATGAAGCAAACATATGGGCAAATAAAAGATTTAATTCTAATAGATGCATAATGATGCAGTCATTAGTGTGTGTGTGTGTATACGTGTGCATCTGTCTCCTTTAATACCCCTACCTAATCCATGTCGCAGAACCTGATTTCGCCAAGTACAACATGTTTCTGGATCAACATCTTTGTTGATCCTGGAACAACATTCCATTCAACCGATCAGATCTGAGGGACAGGTTTACAGTTTATGTCAAGTTTAGGCTTACAGTCAGGGTTGCTTCAACATCAGTGTTATTTACCTTATCATTTTTATTATCATTTTCCTTTCATTTCAGTATAACGTGGGTAGGTTTAGGGATAGGGACATGGTTCAGCTAAATTTTTGGACAGGAATGTTGTTCCAGGATCAACAAAATGTGTTTACCTAGGAACATGTCTAACTCAGCAAAATCAGGGCATGCATAGATGTCACTGAACATAGATGTCAAACTTTCTCTCAACTCTCAAAAATATATATATTGGGCACTATAGTTCATAATCTACTATAAGATAAAAAATCTTTGACATTTATATAAAATGTAATTTTGTCAGAATGCATGTCTACTTTGACATACATTCTTCTTCTACTTTGACATGAAAAGTGCTGTTATTGACTAAAACTAAAAATAGCGTTTGTTAATAGTAATAAAGCTTAAATAACAAAATATAAGCAAAACAAATGATAAAATAAAAATTAAACTTAAAAATTAGAAATGCTGCATTGGCAACTAACTGAAAGAGTATTTTAAGTTGAAGCACTAAAATTACTAAAACTGTAATAAAAATAAATGAAAGCTTAATAGAAATATTTAAAAGAAAAATGACAAAAGTAATAAAAATATCAAGATTACTAAAACTGAAATTATAATGAAAACTGAAAAAAAAAAAAAAAAAAGCTCATTCAAAATATGAGTAAACACTGAGTGTACCAAAATAACACAGCACAGGAAAACTGCTTTCCCAGGTTTGCTGACAACAGAAACCAGTAACCTGGTTTTAAAGGTGCCATCGAACGTTTTTTTACAAGATGTAATTTAAGTCTAAGGTGTCCCCTGAATGTGTCTGTAAAGTTTCAGCTCAAAATACCCCATAGATTTTTTTTAATTAATTTTTTTATCTGCCTATTTTGGACATCATTAAATATGAGCTGATTTATGCTGCGCGGCCCCTTTAATTCTCGTGCTCTCCGCCCACGGAGCTCGCGCTTGCCTTAAACAGTGCATAAACAAAGTTCACACAGCTAATATAACCCTCAAATGGATCTTTACAAAGTGTTCGTCATGCATGCTGCATGCATGTGTCGGATTATGTGAGTATTGTATTTATTTGGATGTTTACATTTGATTCTGAATGAGTTTGAGGCTGTGCTCCGTGGCTAAAGCTAACATTACACACTGTTGGAGAGATTTATAAAGAATGAAGTTGTTTATGAATTATACAGACTGCAAGTCTTTAAAAATGAAAATAGTGACGCTCTTGTCTCCATGAATACAGTAAGAAACGATGGAAACTTTAACCACATTTAACAGTACATTAGCAACATGCTAACAAAACATTTAGAAAGACAGTTTACAAATATCACTAAAAATATCATGTAATCACGGATCATGTCAGTTATTATCGCTCCATCTGCAATTTTTCGCTATTGTTCTTGCTTGCTTACCTTGTCTGATGATTCGGCTGTGCTGCTCCAGACGTTAATGCCTGCCCTTGTGTAATGGCTTTCATAATGTTGGGAACATGGGCTGGCATATGCAAATATTGGGGGTGTACAGTCGGAATTATGTTGAGATTCGCCTGTTCTTCGGAGGTCTTTTAAACAAATTAGATTTATATAAGAAGGAGGAAACAATGGAGTTTGAGACTCACTGTATTTCATTTCCATGTAGCCTACTGAACTCTTGTTATTCAACTATGCCAAGATAAATTCAATTTTTAATTCTAGGGCACCTTTAAGTTTCCAAATACCTTAATGATAAAAAAAAAAACCTCTGTGATCTTTGCTTAGCTTTTAATTACAGCACGATTAACTCATGCACTATGAGCAAAGCATAAAATGATGAAACATATGGAAATTATTCACCTGGAATGCAAAATGTCTTTTGCTTTTGTTCTGCTTTAATGGCCAGTGAGGAGTTTTTCGTGTCTTATTCTCTCTCTCTCTCTCTCTCTCTCTCTCACTCTCTCTCATATACAGACAACCTCACAACTCTCAGAAGAACAGATATTAGTATATTAATGAGCCATCATAGCACTGATGACAGTAATGTAGGTGTTTCATTAGGACATGCATTATGTTTAATCCCAGATCAATACAGTAGCATCTCAGCACCCCACATAATTATGAACAGACAGAGCAGTTTTAATTACTGTCTGACTATGTGAAGGATCATGTGAAGGGTTTTCCATTAGCAGCATCCTGGTGTTATTTTTGTTGTGCTAATTATTGCGGGTCCAATATTTTAGTGTTGCTGTGTATTTTCAGGGGAAGATGCAACTCTTGTTTTTGTACCTCAACAGTGAAAAGCCATTAAGGTTGCGTTCAGGGCTGAATTCTTGGAAGTGTAGCTCCCTCTTTCTTGAGCTCAGAGTCGAGTGCTCACCTCCTCAGCTCTGCACTCATTCACCTTTTCTCTCCCCTCCCATCTCGTTGTTCTTGGGGACATCGTAGAGTGACTCTGGTTTATCTTCACATTCCAAGCCTTTGCTTTGTTGAGTCTTTCACTAGCTGTGTGCTGAGGCCTGAAGTTGAAAGGGAATCTGAGGACTTTATGTTCTCACTCTCTCAGTCTGCCCACTGTACAGTCACACTTCACGCTGAATTTGCTTTGACACAAAGAAAAAAAATAATTAAAGACAGCTGTAAAACAAAGAAAGAAATCTCCATAGTACAGGGACATTACAAGGGCAGTGTACATTGAGAGGTTACATTAAGGTGGATGTCAAACATAGTCATTACAGTGATTGTTTTCTGTCCTTGTGTGGAAGGGAGGTCACAGCAGTATAAGATTGTGGGGAAAATCACTGCTGATGGTGCAATGCTTCTCTGCAGAAGGACTTTGTGAGCACATAATTCTAAGCTGAGGCTCCCATCGACAAGCTATTATAAACACAAGGCTGTCCTTGAAGTTAAGAACTTACAGATCTACGATGAAAAATAGGTCTCTTGTGACTGGAATATACCTCTTGTCATGATGATATTCAAAAATGTGCTTCAAAATATTAGACAAAATATCCTTCAATTTCAGTCTATAAGAACACCATAAAATTCATTTGTTTATTTACTGCAGGCATCATAACAGTACAGTATGAGAATGGATGTTCATTTGCTGCGTCTAATAGCAATAGATGCTGTTTACACTAAGTGAAAATAGCTTATATTTTCTAAGTAATAGATGCTATTTACACTATGTGCAAATAGCTGTAGATGTTATTTACACTAAATGAAAATAGCAATATATTCTATCTACACTAAAGCTGTGTCCGAAACCGCTCATTCGTTCACTCATTCACTATTCCCTACATAGTGTATGACATTTGAGTGCACTATATCTGCATGGAGTGAACGAAATGAAGTGAGTGAATTCAGACGCTGACGTATAACTGTGCGTCTGATAGCTGAAGCTGTCGCAGAAATGGCTTGACGCGATAAAACTATTTTATCCTACATGTTACTTATATTATAAAATAATGTTAATAACACTAACAATCATAATGACTTTATTTTGTGATCAAACATGCCTCTGTTCCAGCTTTGTAGTTTAATCGATTGTTGGTTTGTCATGCTTTGTGTTCATAATCATTTAATACTATAAAATACTGCAATAAATAAATAAATAAACAAACACATTAACAAGTACATTATTTCATGTATTTATTCTTTTTAATAAAGTTTTTTTAGTTTGTTATAAACGCTCACAGACGTGGTCTTTGAGTGCCCTCAGGTGACCGTTATGATTTAAATACGCTACAGATGATTAACAAATTTTTTTAAATCATCCACTAAATTATCTCTTAAAGTTTAATGAGTTTAACAACAGTGCCACAAATTATCAAAACACCTTGCTGTTATAAAAACACATTAGATTGATTTAATACCTACATAATATTTTAATAATAAAAAATAATAGCCTATATGTTTACCTCATTCATTTAATTTTTAAAATTCATCTATATAATAATGTCTCCCTATATTTGAGTAGGTTTCATTCAAGTAATGATTAATTTTAAAAAGATAAAAATAGAAATGAAATTAATGTTAAAGCAGATATAAAGCTGTAAAGTAATCTCTGGATTATACTCGCTCGCATTTCCGCTCTTTCACACGAGCTCTCAGCCCTCTCCGCTTTGGATTTTGGGAAATAGTGCTTCAGCAAGTGTACATTGAATTTCCACTCGAAATCAGAGAGAATTGTGGGTATAAAGTAGTGAACGAATGTAGGGAATGAAGTCGTTCACTCAGAATTCGGACACCACTACAAAATGGCTGACACCCGATATAGTGGACTATATATTGGATAGGCAGCGGTTTTGGACACAGTTTAAGTGACAATAGCAGCTTTTTCTTAGCGATATGCTATTTACACTAGGTGAAAATAGTGATAGATTTTATCTACACCATGTAAAAATAGCTCTTTTCCATAAGAGTCGTAATTAGATGCTTTCTATACCTTATCTTGGCACATACTATTTGTACCTCAGTATTTTGTACATTAAAGGATGCAATATTATCATAGAGAACCGATTCTGTTTATTAAAATTATTAAATGACATTCAGTGAGTCTCAAACTCCATTGTTTCCTCCTTCTTATATAAATCTCATTTGTTTAAAAGACCTCCAAAGAACAGGCAAATCTCAACATAACACCAACTGTTACGTAACAGTCGGGATCATTAATATGTATGACCCCAATATTTGCATATGTCAGCCCATGTTCCCAACATTATGAAAAGCATTAGACAAGGGCAGGACATCTGGATGTGCACAGCTGAATCATCAGACTAGGTAAGCAAGCAGGGACAATAACAAAAAATGGCAGATGGAGCATTAATAACTGACACGATCCATGATATCATGATATTTTTAGTGATATTTGTAAATTGTCTTTCTAAATGTTTCGTTAGCATGTTGCTAATGTACTGTTAAATGTGGTTAACTTATAATCATTTCTTACTGTATTCACGGAGACAAGAGTCGTTGTTATTTTCATTATTAAACACCTGCAGTCTGTATAATTCATAAACACAACTTCATTCTTTATAAATCTCTCCAGCAGTGTAGCATTAGCCGTTAGCCACGAAGCATAGCCTCAAACTCATTGTTTAAGGCAAGCGCGAGCTCTTGGGGCGTGGAGCACCAGATTTAAAGGGCCACACACCCTGATGCCCCAAAATAGGCAGTTAAAAAAATGAAACATCACAGACACATTCAGGGGACACCTTAGACTTATATTACATCTTTTAAAAAAAAGTTCTAGGGCATCTTTAAAACTTGAGTGGCCCAACCAGACCAGTGGGTGGAGCTAGTGTAAATAGTGTTTGCCAACAAGGGACGCTAATAGACACTCCATATTCATTTTGAGATGATTTTTGCTAAAGATTACAGTTTTATTAAATTATTAGCATTTTTCAATATTAACTTAAGTGAGGGTTAGATGACTGCAAAAGTAATCTGAAAAATAGCTGCCTTCCGTATTCAAATTACGAAAAAACAGAACTGGCGTCGTGTCAGTTAAGCTTTTTCCATAAGTTGAATAGGGAAGGCGTAGGACATAGCGTAAGCTTTTTGAATTGTGAGAGTTTTACACTTTCTTCGTAAGTTGAATACGGAAGGCGGTCTGGCGGAAGCTAGATATTTTACTTCATAACTTGTTAAATATGGATATTTTTTTACACAAACACATCATTTCACTTCAGAAGGCCTTTATTAACGACCTGGAGCTGTGTGGATTAGGTTTATGATGACTGGATGTGGATGGATGCACTTTCTTCAGCTCATACTCGTTGATCCCGCTCACTGCCATTATAAAGGTCGGATGCGTCATATTTATTTATATTTCTCCGATTGTGTTCATCAGAAAGAATAAAGTCATATACACCTAGGATGGTTTGATGTTGAGTAAAGCTTGGGGTAATTTTCGTTTGAAATTGAACTAATCCTTTAATTTTTATAATAATATGGTACCAATATTGTGCATTATTAGGATACAAAACACTGATACTCATAATTCATCTCTAGTTGTGATAGCCACAACAAAACAATCTGTCAATCTGCTTCTGTAAAGCTTCATAAATATATGAAAAGCATAAGGACTAAAGGCATGTATTGATGCACAAATCCCATTTATCTAACATCATGTACAAAAGGAGTTAAGCTTAAAGGGACAGAAAAAGCTGTCTATCAGAAAAAAAGTTTGACTTGGTTTGAAGTTTTATGATTAGCATTGCATAATGTGTCCCTTTGCCCTACAGACCTTTTACACTGGTGGAGGCCACGCAACTGGTTTGTAATGATTAACGTTTCTTTTAAAATAGATTGATCACGCTGTCTGTGAGGCCGGGCTATGATAAGAGCTTCCCTTTTTAAAACAACGATCACATTTAATAGGAGATACCAATAACACTGAAGCCATAATTAATTTTTCATATTAGTTACATTGGAAATCTAACTTCGTCCCAGCCGCAGGACAGTGCTTTTTAAGTTTCTATGCTGACACCATGGGCTATGATTTAATAATGCCTCCTCTCTTGTGTTGTGTCCAGAGGTATTTTATTAGAATGATTTAATTAGCCAGGAAACGACTCAACATCTCATTTGCCCAAAGCCAGTGTTGTACCCCCTCTCTCTCTCTCTCTCTTTCCCTCATAAGGGAAGAGGAAGTTCTTTTTCAGTCATAACATATTACTAGGTTTAGGATGGATAGATAGCCGCTCGGCATATTGAATGGCTGCCTGGCTTCAAACAGATGTGTCCCTGTGTGACTTGATCACTTTGGGCTGACAGCAGTTTCTGGTGCCGACTCCACATTGCAGCTTATTCTAGCCAAGAACCACCTACTTGGATTTTAAAAGGCTGTTTGACCACATGAAAAGTGTTTTTATGTGCGAATAGGGTTATATAATAGATGATAACACAATAAAAAAGGATACATTTAATTGAATGGTTGTACAGAAAACACTGTAAAAATAGTTGAACATGCATATAGAGTTCTGTATTGTAAAAGGGAAAGGTAAAATCAAACAATGCAAAAATGTCAAAATTTGCTAAGTCTTCAACCTTTTTCTTTGAGAGAAGGATGCTGTGGAGTGCTGGAAATATGGGGACAACATCACTGTTGTTTCAATGACAGACAATTTTATTTTCTTGCCCAGAACACAGTGGCAAAGTGGCATGCATCAGAGAACAAATACTTTCGCACTTGTACTTTTATAACCTGCAGTGTAATGCAATGTAGCAAGGTCCTCTTTCACTGCTGAATTTGGCATTGAGGCTGTTATAGCCGTTGAAATGATCAATTTGTGACAGAGTAGAAACACTTTAACCAGAGTCCAAAATTAATACTTATCAAGCTCCAAATGAGCGCCAAATGTATCTTGGATGTCTAAAGTTTTTTCCTAAACTCCATGTGGCAAAAAATATGTGAAATGATTTTGCAATAACCAACCAAAATGAACATATTAGAACAAAATCATAATGTCTATTCATAATTTTGTGAGGAAGAAAACACTTTTGCTGCTATTGAGGTGGGATATGGGTAAGGTTAGGGACAGGTTTGGTTGTATGGGTAGGTTTAAGGGTGGATGAAGGTGTAATCACAGTGTAGTTATAAATGTAATTACAGAAATTAATTACAGATGTAATTACATGCAGGTATTTTTAAAATATAAGTACAATGTAAAAACATGTATGTACACAATAAGTGCATTGTATCAAATAATTAATTTAAATGTAAGTACATAGTAGTTAAGGCCACCTAATATAAAGTGGGACCAAAAAAATATGCAAATACAAAAATAATGTAAAATACAATTTCGTTCACTTGCCGTTGGAAAAAAAACCATTGAGATGAGGCAAAACAGATTTCTGTGTGAATAAAATAAAAATAAAATTGCTCTTTGCAATTGATTTGTGTTTATTGTACTTCATCAAACCAATTTAGTCAGTCAAGCTAGCTAATAATCTGGCTAAAGAAAAGCATTGTAAGGCAAAAAAAAAAAAAAAAAAAAATCATGAACGGCAAAAACCGCAATTAAGAAGCCAAAAAGACTTAAAAATTAAAATAAAATATATTTAAAAAATTCTAGATTATGATAAAACTTCACAAAAATTTGACTTGTTGCATTTCAATCTTCTGTATACTTAAGCTTACTGACACTGATGTTTTGTAAAGCAAGTCTTGATGATTAAATGGCCTTCCTAGTGCATGAGCTATTAACTGTGAGATGTGTGCAGATGACCAAATTGCCTCTAGCTTTCTGCTGTGTGATTCAGTACATTGAGAACAAAAGTTCAACCTTTGCAAGACCTAAATAAAGGCATACGATATGCCTTTTCATTAGAGGATGAACGCTGTTACCAGACATGCCCTCTATAACATCTGTCATCCTGTTTTCCAATTCCAGGTATTTGTTGCACACATTACGACTGCAACTTCCTTTGCTCTATGTTTCTGAGGCTATTACACATATGATTACAAATTCAAATGCCCTTCTTGCACTATGCGTACGTGTGTATGTGTGTGTTTGTGCATCTCTCTCCTTTTTCTAAACAACACACGTTCCTTGAGGCGACTGCAGACATGCAGAAACAGATTCTGCTTCACCCAATGCATTTTCAATGACATAAATCCACTGTGTGCTTTAGAAAGAGAAGAAAGAAGCAGGGGGAGAAAAGAGGGAGAGTTCAGTAATCAAAGGTCTGCTGACAGAAATCACATGCGCTAGCATTTGATGGATTGATGGATCTGGATGCATATAGGCGAACAGATGGATGGGTAGATTGCAAAATTGTGCCAGAAAAAGAAATCTCTTTAGGTATTTGGTTAGAATGGTGTGTTTACCTTGAGAGGCCAATTTCTTTGCTCTCTGCCTTAATAACATGCTGTACTTGAATGCAGCTTTATACAGTTTTACTTATAAAGCTTTTAAAACTGCATTGTAAAGGGTGAAAATCAATAGCTGATGGATTTTTTTTGGCTGGAATCTTTCTTAGAAAATAGTGTAAGGAGTGCTGCCTGACATTCACTCTACTGTATATAGAAACCATTGGATGTAATTGTATTTTTAGGGCCCGAGCACCGGTGGTGCGAGGACCCTATTTTAATTGTTCAGTCAATTCTTCCCCGAAATGAATCACATTTTTGACAGCCTAAACATGCTTGAAAACATGTGATAAGAGTCCTGGCCTGAAGACATCTCTATGCCAATATTCAGTTAGCCATAGTGGCATGCTTTGCATTGTAAAATGGCATGCTTTGCATTGTAATTCACTCCCAGAAACACATTTGTATATGCCATGAAGTACCAAACATGCATTATAAATATATTTTTTTATATATTTATTATTCTAATGTTAATCTAACGTTCCCAGTATATTGTAACGTTAATCTAACGTATGGTTAGCCAGGAAAGTTCTTAATATTCCCAGAACATTATTCTAACGTTAATCTAACATTCCCAGAATGTTAGAATAATGTTATACAAACCAAAAACTAACATTAATATAAATGTTCTCATTAGTGGTTCGGATCATATCATGGTTATTAAGTCACGGATCGGATCATTTTTCGGATCAGCGCAAAAAAAAAAAAAAAAATATTGGGGGATGGGGGATAACTTTGCAATTATTACTTAGCCCACTTTAACTACTCCGACACCACAGCAGAAACTACTAGCCTAACTAGTACATGAAAAGAAATACTGTACATCAATTACAAGCACAGATAAATACAACAAATTGTAATGTCTGCTGTGTTGTCTCAAATGAAGAAGGGCAATCTAAATGCAAGCAGTTTATTCCACACTAAAACAGTTACATGAATACAAACTTGGTTCCAGGTATGACGAAGAAATCCACAGATTAGCAAGGCATGAATCCAGGCATGGCAATAACATGAACTCCAGACAAGACAAGGCATGAACTCCATGGGAGAACAACACACAAACACTAAGTTGAGGAACAAAAACAATAACTAACAAACTTAGACAGAATCAGGGATTTATACAGAGGCAGACTAACAAGATAACGAGGAAAGGAGGGGTGTGGATATTCATCAGGTAAACTAAGAAGGGTAACTATGGCAATAAACAAGGCAGTGAAAGCAGGCACTTGGTGAAGCAAGACATGACAATGAACTTCAACATAAAAGTCCTAAACTCAGACACCTACGTGCAGAGTTCCTTACACAAATGAAGTATAAGGTCTAACAGTAGTATTAATTTTCATGTACATAAATGTAATAATTAAATATAAAATGACACTGTTCACTGTATAAATTGAATATAGATTAATCTTTGTTTAAGCTGTGTTTTGTTGTTTGATTTACATGACATACAACAGCAGGTATTTATAGGTCGCTGTCATTTTAAGAGTAGACCCCATGCACGCTCGCATCTGACAGATCCACATCTGAATTCTTACCTTGTTCAATTAAGACATAACCGAATGTGTTTACGAGAATACTTGCCGAGAGGGGTATTTTGACTGACGTAATGCATGTATGTGTCCATTAAAAATGCATTTAGAACGCGAAAGAAAAATCAATTTGGAGTTTGCAAGCTATCTGAAATGCACCTCTCTCTCTCTGTGTGTGCGTCTGTGTGCACCGATAACAGAGTGGCGTGCGATACCGAATTAAATCCTCTTTTGCCTCTTCTAGCGCTGGAATGGTTTTATATCTATTTAATGTGTAAAACAAATGCAAAATGATAACCTTTTACTCCATTGCGGTAAAACTTGCAATTGATCCGCGAATCACATGTGTGCTGAACTGTGCTCCGTACGGATCACGGATCAACAATGATCTGTTCAACCAGTTCTTATAATGTTATTATAATATTTCCAGAACGTTAGTTTTTGTTTCTCAGAAGGTTATTTTTAGGGCCCAAGCACCGACGGTGTGAGGAGTTCTAATGTTAATGACGCGTTTTTGTAGGCAAAACCCGGAAGCGAGTTAGCATTTTAGGACTTCCAGTTCCAACGCCGTCAAGTCTATGGGTTTTTTGAATGGGTTTTTGCTAAATCGCCTGATATAAGGTCTGTGGTTAACAAAGCCTCTAAATACTTTCACGTTATGATCTATGACATAAAACACACCAGTTATAACCCCCTTGTGATTTTTTAAACTTTTACTGTGTCTTCAAATCGGCGGTTGCTAACAAATTGCTAAAAGGGACTACTTCTTTTGGCGGGGACTTTAGACGTCATCATTAAAAACGGGACATTTGGACAGCATTTCTCATGAAAAAGTGGATAAGTATTCATACACAGCGCAGATCATAATCAGCGAGCATGTTTATAAATAAAGTTGTTTTCTAAATAAAGTTTGAGGAAGCTTGGTGGTGGTGACGTTGATCCGCGACCACGGTGTGCTGTAGTCTGTTTATAGCCTACTGTTAGCTTTTTATATTTGATGACTTTATTTAGGCTTCAAAATCTATAAATGTTGTGTTAACTTGTAAAGATTATCTTGATAGACAAAACGTGTAAGTGTCATAACCCTTTGTTAAACACAGAGCTTATTTTCTGCGATTTTCCAAAAGTCCATGGGAAAAATGAATAGGCTTTCAGTCAAGGGAGCCCGTGCGACGCTAACTTCCGGGTTGGCCTACAAAAACGCGTCATCCCTGGCCTGGGGCACTCTATTGTATTTGCTCAGTCAATTCTTCTTCTTCTCTGAAATGAATCGCATTTTTGAGGGCCTAAAAATGCTCAAAAACTCATGAAACTGTGCACATGCGTCAGAAGTAGTGAAAATTTACATCTGATATGGGTTTCAGAATTAGGTATGGCTAAATGGCTCAATAGCGCCACCTAAAAAATATCAATTAAGCACCTTTCACGCTACGTTTCACGTACAGGTATGAAATTCAGAAGACAGATGTAACAGCCCAATACCTACAAAAAGTCCTGGGTGCAAAATCTGAAAGCATATATGTGACCAGTCACGGAAAGTAGGGACACAAGTCGGTTCTGGGGCATTTTGAGTTATTCACAGATTCTGAAAGTGTAGTCTCAAAGCTTTCCAACGATGTGTGACACATGGAAATCTGATAATATTTGGAGAAGTTGTGGCCATTTGAAGGTAGGCACTTAAGAAAGCTCTATAGGGAGAAAAACACCTCTAAAGTTGCAGTTCTCGCCTGTTCTCACCTGCTGGGAGTGACAATAGGGCTCATTTACATCTCATTTAGATAAGCCATACCCCCTGTAAAGCTGCATGGACCGCATACTATTAATAATAAAGGTTAATGTGCATTGTAAATGTCAGTAATTTATCTTTTTTGACTTTTATAAAAAGGCTGAAATATGTGACTTTTTTGTCAAAATTTTATTTGAACTTTTGCATTGTAGATAACATGTTGCAAGACACTCCTTTAAAATCTGCCCATCATTTTTAATGTTATTATTTTAATGTTTATGTAAAGAAAAAGTACATATTGATGCTAATTTTTTTTTTATTTGCTGGTTTTCTACATAAAACTTGGTGAATTGACTTTTTGAACAGGATTCTGTGATAACCATGATCATTTTGGTCACTATAATCATGAAATTAAATGTTCTCACCTGAGAAGCCTGTTAAAGAAGAATAGGCAATCCAGGAAATAAGTGAACTAACAGAGGCCAGAGATTGCTAACTATGCCTATTCAAAACACTTTTCAAGACAATAAATACACGATTGAGACGATGAATGCATGTATTGACTGAATTTGTGTCTGAATAGCGCTGGCTCCCTGGGCGTGGCCACATTAGCGGATAATGAGCTGAATCACAGACTTCTGACATGGCTCTCTTTTCATACAGATTACATAAACACAGAAGGATTATTTTCGATTTGACTTACACGTTTTAAAATGTGACATTTCAACGTTTTTTCAGACATAAGTATAATTTTTTTATGATTAGTATTCACTAAGTTACAGTTCATTTTCTGAGAACTATAAGATTGGACTTCGTTCAGAGGGAGATGAGAGATCACGCATCATGTTAGTTTTCTTTATTTTACAAAAAGCACAACATTTTGTTTTTACTCTGAGTGTACACAAATAAAAGAGGTATTCTATAGTTTCAATTGATATATTACTTATGTCTCTATAACAAAAAATGACGGAGTATTTTAAGTCTGTTTTGCTGCAATGTGAAAAAAATCCTGCAAAATGCGCCGGCGCGTTACCCGACTCCATAATAATGTCTTATTATGCCGCTTTCATTGTCGCTCAGATCGTCTTCAGAATCAGTGAGCGCTTGTTCATAAGCATCCGACTTGTCGAAGAAGTACTTCAAAACATTTTCGGTGTAACGGCCACGGTTCTTCATTGAATTTTGATATCAGCTAGAGCCGGCCAGAGCGCTGCATAGTAAGTAGCCACGCTTCCCAGTATGGAAATACACACAGACATGACACGCCCCTACTGCGTGCTAGAATCTCCGAAAAACAAGCCGATTTCAACCTCAAAATGTACGCTTTTAAATATACCAATACTGCTATCTCAAACACGGAAAGGCTTCTTCATGATCTCAACTAACAGATTCTGCAAAAAAACGAAAATCACCAATTTTGAAAAAAAAAAATGCTTCTTTCTCATTTTGCTCAAGAGTTGTGCTGCCGACTTGTGTCCCTGGTTTCCGTAACCGGTCACATATATGTACACACAGTCGACTCACCCATATTCCTCGACAGTTTTACAGCATCCCTCTACTACCCCATCTCCTCACACTTGCCTGGTTACTTTCCTAACCAGAATACGGGGGGGTTCGGCCCAAATACCGAGCTCGGAGCCCTCTCCTCGGACAGCACGCCAAATCTGCATACTACTACGCATACTATTTACTTTCTGATTATTTGTAAGTGTGAACTCATGAAATTGCAAAGATCTTGACTTTTCACTTCTGTGACTTTCACTTCCTTTTTTCATTTTTTCACCCCGGCTATACCGTTGAGCTAAACCCTCTAAGTGTCCATCTAAGCAACCCTGATACGGGCAGCCCAGAGATGGAGGGAGCTGCTCTGAACCAGGAGGTGGTGATCACACCATTCCTTTTCCAGCAGGAGGGCCTGGCAGTGTCCTCAGTCTCTGGGCCATACCGGGCATGGATTGGCAGTGAGCAATGCTCTGCTTCCTCACTCAGTATTGCCCAAACGTCTCTGTTTCCTCCTTCAGGGAACAAGGGTTACATCAGTAATCAAGATGTTTCATACCAATCTAATGAAGTAAAGATTTTTAAATTTTCAAAACATTTTTTTTTTTCAGTCTAAAATGACCAAGCCAAACTAAAAGGTTAATGTATAGTAATTATAATTAGATTAAAAAAGAAGTTAATGGAATTTGAAGCTTTAATTTAGATAGCTAGAAGTGTGTGTCTCATGTGGGCCAGTACCTTTCACCAAAACTGGTGACCAGAGATTGGATGAATATATAAAATGCACAAGTACAACTGAGAATTGTGTGATTGTATGTGCAGGTGCGTATATGTGTATGTCCGAGGTTGAAAAGCCATTTGGTTTTAAACGAGATTTCCATGCCTAAGGTTTAATTTATAGCCTCTATATCTACACTTCACTGTGTTTTGCAGAGTTTGCACTTCGTACAGCCCCAATTCAGTGGGGAAATGAGTTTGTCTTTTAGCTGCTGTTGAGGTATATGTGTGCACACACACTCATATTAGTAATGGCGGTATTGGGTTGGTATTGGTGATTGCATTTGAGCAGTAAAACATGTCAATGGCCTTTAAATGGCCACTTTAAATTTATCATTTCATACCCTTTCAATTCGCACACACATGCTTGTCTATCAAAAGCTAGACATTGCATAGACTTGTATTGTTTTTATATAAAGCTAATTATATAGATTTAGCTAAACACATTCACATCCACAAAACAATTATTTCAAATGACTGTCTCTAACAAGTCATGCTGGAATTCTGTTGTCTATATAAAATGTATAAATGCACTTGTTTAACCACTGTTTTGTAGTGATACAACAGCAGTCAACAACAGAGACTGTTATCCAAGGATGGCGAAAATAAAAAGAAAGAGGAGATTAAAACAGGAAGAAGATTGCCATCATAGCTCCGGCCTCCATGCTGAGTGTCCCCACCATTACCGGCCTTAACCCCTCATTTACCCAGAATGCAGAGCAGCAGGGCAGCGCAGCCTTCACTTTGCCTCATAAAAGACAATTTAAAGAGAAGCATCATTACACACATGCACATAAACAAACTGACAGGGAAAAGGCACACCAATGAGCATCCAAACAACTACTACAACTTTAACACAGACTCTCGCTTGCAGACACAGTGTATGATCGCTCACAAACCCACGCACATGAGTATATACGGCATCATTACACAAACCCATCAGCTCCCACTCAGCATCCATACTTTATAGGCTTTCACTTAATCGCACCAGAGAGAACATTTGAGGCAAAAGGAAATGGATAGCTTGACACTTTGAAGCTTTGATGAAGATATTATACTCATCTTGATCGTTAAATATGTAAGTGAGTGTGTGTTTTATATGTATTTATATGTGTGCGCAGAGTCACTTCCTGTCTTGTGTCATCCCTCTACACTCCTGGAACGCTTGTCCTAGTTTTTCATAACTTCAGACGGCCTTCATAAGTTTAGGACTATCTCATATCATTGGTATTCACAGTCTCACTATTCATTATATTTAGAATGTGAATCCTACAATGCAATATAAATAGTTCCGGAAGTATTTTTCCCATACACTGTAAAAAATCAAATGTTGAGAAAAGGCAACCAGCTGCAGGAGATTTTTGAGTTTTTGCAACTTGTCGTAAATTGAACTTGTTATACAACAACAAGTTGTGAAAAATCTCCTCCAGCTGGTTCCCTTAAACTTTTAAGTTTTCTCAACTTACATTTTTTACAGTGTAGGGATTTTAAAAGCCTTTAAGATTATGCGCCATGAACCAAAACATCTAGCTACGAGGTGAATCACAACATTACAAACTTTGATTTGAAGCAAAGTATTGGAAAAACAGACAAAAATTGGTTCATTGTATTCTAAACTTAATTGGCAATCAATTGTTGCTATAAAGCTATTAAGGTGTGCTGACCCAAAAATCTTTTACAAACCTGGGCCAAGTTTAAACCAGTAACCAGGCTTCACAGCTGGCAAAGGGGCATGTCTGACTTTGACGTATATATTGCCATTATTATGTAATCAAAATGAAAATTATTATTGCTGGTCTTCAATAATAATGTCGTTACTTTAATGTATTTGCTTTTTTTACTTTAAATATAATATATATTATATATATATACATATATATCATTTATGTAAGTCAGGATAGCAAAATAAAGTAAACTGTAACATATACCCAAAGATTCTTCATACAGTGGACTACCAGTAAAACTGATAAAGACTTGGAACCAAAATTATTCAAACACTTTGACCTGACCGTGTTTTGCTTAAGTGTTGTCTAAATAAATTTTGGTTTGGCTGTATATATATGTTAGTGGCCTTTTTTTTTTTTTTTTAGCAGAAGCTGTAGGATAATATATAGGTAAAATTATAAAATAAATTGAACTCAAATCAATATTTCATGTCCATTTATTTGGTGAGTATGGAAAATGTACTAGTAATGTAAACATAGCTAATACATTTTTCATTTCTAAATTTATGAAGGATAAAAGTGAGGATAAATGATGAACTAGATCAAATATGAGAAAATGAACAGTGGAATTATTAAGCCAAAAATCTGCAGTAAATGAGAATTTGATTCTGCCTCCTTTAAAGTTGAAATATCCCCAAGCGGCTTTTGCATTGACTGCTGCTCTTTTCTTTGTTTAATTTTCCACATGACTAAAGCTGAATCAGAGAGAGTGTCATGTTGGTTGTCCTCAGCTCTCAGTATCTGGCAGCTATCTTACCATCAGCACATTAATTTGTGGTCTTTTTTCAGCTCTTTTGTGCGGATTATTATGTGCAGCCTTGTCATATTGCAAGCTGATTCAATCTTTGGTTCAATTTTTAATTGTATTAATTCATAAATTGCTAAAAGGTTGTTGATTTCAAACCTTAAAAAGTGTTTAGGTCAGGTTTGCACTACATCAGTAGAAATATCCGTCTGCTTCAGAAGACTTGCAAAATGTTGCATGAGTCATATGGACTGATTTTATATTATTTTGACCTTTTTGGAGTTTGTCCACCTGTGATCAGTTATTCTATGGAATAGATCTATGTGAAAATTCTTTATAGTCACTCTTTTGTGTTTCATGGGGGGAAAAAATGGCATGTGGGTTTGGGACAGCATATGTGACCAGTCACGGAAAGTAGGGACACAAGTCGGTTCTGGGGCATTTTGAGTTATTCACAGATTCTGAAAGTGTAGTCTCAAAGCTTTCCAACGATGTGTGACACATGGAAATCTGATAATATTTGGAGAAGTTGTGGCCATTTGAAGGTAGTCACTCAAGAAAGCTCTATAGGGAGAAAAACGCCTCTAAAGTTGCAGTTCTCGCCTGTTCTCACCTGCTGGGAGTGACAATAGGGCTCATTTACATCTCATTTAGATAAACCATACCCCCTGTAAAGCTGCATGGACGTATACTATTAATAATAAAGGTTAATGTGCACTGTAAATGTCAGTAATTTATCTTTTTTGACTTTTATAAAAATGATTTAGAGGCTGAAATATGTGACTTTTTTGTCAAAACTTTATTTGAACTTGTGCATTGTAGATAACATGTTGCAAGACACTCCTTTAAAATCTGCCCATCATTTTTAATGTTATTATTTTAATGTTTATGTAAAGAAAAAGTACATATTGATGCTAATTTAATTTTTTATTTGCTGGTTTTCTACATAAAACTTGGTGAATTGACTTTTTGAACAGGATTCTGTGATAACCATGATCATTTTGGTCACTATAATCATGAAATGAAATGTTCTCACCTGAGAAGCCTGTTAAAGAAGAATAGGCAATCCAGGAAATAAGTGAACTAACAGAGGCCGATGGCTAACTATGGCAATTCGAAACACTTTTCAAGACAATAAATACACGATTGAGACGATGAATGCATGTATTGACTGAATTTGTGTCTGAATAGCGCTGGCTCCGTGGGCGTGGCCACATTAGCGGATAATGAGCTGAATCACAGACTTCTGACATGGCTCTCTTTTCATACAGATTACATAAACACAGAAGGTTTGTTTTCGATTTGACTTATACGTTTTAAAACGTGACATTTCAACGTTTTTTCAGACATAAGTATAATTTTTTATGATTAGTATTCACTAAGTTACAGTTCATTTTCTGAGAACTATAAGATTGGACTTTGTTCAGAGGGAGATGAGAGATCACACATCATGTTAGTTTTCTTTATTTTACAAAAAACACAACATTTTGTTTTTACTCTGAGTGTACACAAATAAAAGAAGACATTCTATAGTTTCAATTGATATATTACTTATGTCTCTATAACAAAAAATGACGGAGTATTTTAAGTCTGTTTTGCTGCAATGTGAAAAAAATCCTGCAAAATGCGCCGGCGCGTTACCCGACTCCAGAGAGGTAATGTCTTATTATGCCGCTTTCATCGTCGCTCAGATCGTCTTCAGAATCAGTGAGCGCTTGTTCATAAGCATCCGACTTGTCGAAGAAGTACTTCAAAACATTTTCGGTGTAACGGCCACGGTTCTTCATTGAATTTTGATATCAGCTAGAGCCGGCCAGAGCCATAGAGAGAGAGAGAGAGTTGCGACAACTCCATAGACTCCAATGGAACGTTTTTTTTACAGCAATGGCGGCTCGTGGAGCCTCTCAATAGTTCCCGGAAGTAGCAGCCGCGCCGTAGAGTTACAGCAGAACAGACCGCTTCTGATGTACTTTTAAAAGGTAAGCCGTTTAAATTATAAGATTTTATATTATCAGTACATATGAATCAAATTAACTTGTGTATTAAAGCATGCTAGCTGATATTGCTCACTAAATAAATAGTTTCAGGGGATGTTATCAGATAGTAGATTAGCAGCTTTAACAGCTTTATTCATCGTCGTGTAATTAGAGAAAAAGGCTTCTCAACTGAGTTAAATATAACTTTGGGGCTTGTGGTGGGTGAAAGTGGTAAAATGAGAATATCCTTATTCCTTATTAATTGTACAACCCAGGTGAAAAAATACTATAGTAAACAGTATAGTGTTTTGAACCATACTATAGTAAATTGTAGTATACTGTATATCAGTGGTTCTCAAACTTTTTTCCCAATGGTCCGCACAATGGTCCAAGTGCAGGTCTCACGGTCCGCATATAATTTGCATATGACGTCACCAATGCAAACCAATCAGATTTAATGTTATGGTATTAGCAGATAATACTATTATTATACTAAGATGTTGCACACAATAAATAACAAATAAAAACTAACTTACTGACATTAGCTTTACAATAATAATCAGTAATGCTCAATGAACACACAAACTGTATATACAATCACTTTAAGTTGCTATTTAATTCTGTATGACTTTATGACTCTTTTCAACAGCATCGCAATAGTCACCAAACAATCACATAAACGCCTTAATAAGCAAATGTTACTCAGCTCTTTTTACAAACAACATTGAGCGCACTGTAGGCTAATTACAATCTCTGACGATATCAAGCATTCTGTCACGTCGCAATCCCTCGCGCAGCATCGAATCCGCGAGCGCGCGCAGAGTTGGGCTCATCCAGCCGCGGGTGCGCTGATGCGGTTATTTTTACTGATTTAAAATACATCAAACAAACACATCGAATTCACAGTCCAGTCTTCTGAAATTGTAGGTTTTGCTTGTCAAGTACTTTACTACAGAGCAAACAGGAAGGCTGCCCATCTCGCTCATTAGGCCTAACAGCAAACTGATTCTTCCATTCTTCTTACATTTGCTGCTGATGCTGCGACTCTTCTTGTGTCGTGTCATTTTATCTTCCACATTTAGCTTTTCCCCTTTAATAACAAATTTGACCATTTTGAGGCTTAAATTTACAAAATTAGCCTAACTACTGTTTGAATTCTTCCAAAGCGCGCACTTGTTTGTTTCGTTAACTGAGTGATTGCGTCATTAGCCTACGTTGCCTGATGTCAAAAAATAATAAATGCTCACCAAAATCATTTTATATGACAAATAAAGCATTATAGCTCATTTATATTTATTTAATTCACTTTCATTTAAATTTTAAAACAAAAATAAATTGTATGCTATTTTTGTTATTATTATTGTGGTCGGCATATCGCGGGCAGCATTTACATTTGTGACGGGCCGCAGGCTGAGAACCACTGCTCCACACCCATTCAAACGCTCGCTGCGTCGCGCGACTCATATCCAATTACATCAAAAGTATATGCTCACTGGATGTCATGGCAACCGAATCACGGAGGAAAACTTTAAATATCTCGCCTTCGCTTTAATTTCGGACCATCTCCAAAAAGACATAAAACACTAAACAAATGATTTTGACATGCGTTTTTCAAAGTAAGAAATCCAGATTTTTAATCCCTTACACACAGTTACTGCTGTTGAAATACGAAATGGAGACGGGTCCGGATTGAATTCCCTCCGGGTCCGGATCCGGACCGGAGTCCGGACTTTGAGAAGTGCTGCTGTATATATTATAATATTTACAACATGTTGTTAATGAATGCTACAGCATACTGCAGTATAGTGAACTGATAAACTGTAATAAATACTGTAGTATACTTTAGTTTTTTACTACAGTATACTGTAGTGTATATTGTAGTATAATATACCCTAAAGTTGTAGAAAACTTAGTATAGTATTGGGTAACATAATTTGTTTATATGACTATAGTTGTTATATTATCACAGCAACTATAGAATTACCACAACAAATTAATTCAAGTACTTTACTATAGTATGGTTCAAAAACACTATGATATTTACTATAAATTACTATAGTATTTTTTCACCTGGGAATAAAGAAAAAAAAAATCCTTATTTTATACATTGTGATTCTGTTGACTGTCTGTCTATTATGTGTCAGCTCAGCTGATTTTTGGATTGATGGGGAGAGGGAAGTTTATAAGTGAGATTAAAAAAACAATGCTTAAAAGCAGCAGCAGCAGCAAAAAAAAAAAACAAAAAAAAGATATATATACTAGGCTAAATGGGAAATCATACTAAATACCAAAACTGTATAGTATATACTACTACTGTATTTAATTTATCCCATTTTGTTTCCTTTTATTTTGCTTTCCATACAAGCACAAAGGGGATTCAGATCCTGAAGACTCCATGCAATGATGCTGTCACCGCCAGTCTCTGCTCCTTGGATTTTGCAAGCTTTTCCTTGCTCCTTATTTTTAATAAACCTTTAATAAACATAAAAGTTCCGTGTTGTTTTTTGTTAAAAAAGGGCAGATACACCTGTATATGAACACAATCTTTAGTTCTATTTAGATTGCTCCTGCTGACTTGAACATAACTTTCTCCTTTCCGTGTCAGTGGGGAAACCATGCATTCATACTGCTTTCTCTGAACAACTGGATCATCCTCATGCAGCACTGCAAACCATAGCGGAGACTACAAGAACATGTAGGAAAGGACAGACGAAATGCTTGACATGCAGTTTATTATAAATTTATAAATCCATTGTACTAAATCAGTGCAAAAGTCACACGTGTTTATAATCATGTTTTGTTTTAGAATTGAATATTTTGTGTATGAATGTATATAGTAATAAGTAAGTGAATGGGTTTCATAAGAATTGTTAACATTAAGATTAATTAAATTTCACTTAATTAAATTTTACATTTCACTTATTTGCAATGGGTTTTTTAAGACAATCACCTGTCACCTGCAGGTCTCCTGTCCCTGTGAAACCATAGTGAGCATGACATGATTGCCCTTAACATACAAGTTTAAAAACATAAAAATACTTCAAAACAACTGCAACGCGATCTTTAAACAAGGTAATGTTAGCCAGAATTATGTTAACAAGGCAGGCAACGCTGGTTGACAACACTAATCCTCAAATATTAGCAGGTTTTTATCTTTTAAAAACAACATTGCTGTAACTACATACACTACATTCACATGTCGGTGTATTACATAAATATTGTAAACCGATGCATTTATTGACTACATATGACCAAAAATCACGGTTCTGTCTCTCTAACCCATCATTTTGAATTGCCGCCGACGCACTTCCTGGAACTATCTGAAGGCTACACGAATCACGTGACGATCAAGCATTTTGAACTTCCGTTGTCGCAACTCTGTCTCTCTATGGCTCTGGAGCCGGCCAGAGCGCTGCATAATAAGTAGCCACGCTTCCCAGTATGGAAATACACACAGACATGACACGCCCCTACTGCGTGCTAGAATCTCCGAAAAACAAGCCGATTTCAACCTCAAAATGTACGCTTTTAAATATACCAATACTGCTATCTCAAACACGGAAAGGCTTCTTCATGATCTCAACTAACAGATTCTGCAAAAAAACGAAAATCACCAATTTTGAAAAAAAAATGCTTCTTTCTCATTTTGCTCAAGAGTTGTGCTGCCGACTTGTGTCCCTGGTTTCCGTGACGGGTCACATATGGTTGGCTAAATAATGACAGAATTTTCCTTTATGTGTGAACTGTTCCTTTAATTTAGTGTCCCCGTAAGGCTATTCGAACACATTAAACCATACTGGAGAAGAGTCATACCAGCAGCACGGACAGGGTGCTTCTGTTCTTTCTGTGTCAGCAAAAAAATGTCAAATGATTTCCATACCCTCCCTAAGGGAATAAGGAATCTTTCCATTTAAATTTAAACATCATCTTCTGCAAATTGAGAATCCAATTATTTATTTAAAGCTGCCCCTATAATTTGACTCTTTCATAATTTCATGAAAGTGCCATAGGACACTTAAGACCCTTTGCTTCTCTACTGGCTAAGTGCTGACGCAGGAACAGAGAAGAAAAAAAGGAGCTGGAGGAAAACAATATTTCTTTTCTGAATCGCTCACCTCTGAGGATAAAACGCTTGTCTGTTTTTTGTCAGATAGTGCCTGACGGTGTCAAAAGAAGTGAAAAATGATTCAACTCTTGTTTTAAAGAGCCACACAAGTCACAAAACTCACAGATATTAAATGCACAAATCACAATTCAAGCGCACGTCCTCAGGTACAGTCCACAATGGTTCCATTAGCATTGATCAATTAAGGCAAAAAAGTTCTGCATTTGAAAACATACAAACAGTCCACATAGATGAGAGAGTGCTGCATTACCACTAATGGCCCTCTGCTTACACCTTTAAAATCCTCAAATGGGTTTGCAAACATGGCTGTCAAGATCTCTCCAAAAAAGAGAGCAATCCCTCTTAAGGGACCATCACTTAAGACAAAATACGATATAAAGGAGAAACACATAGTAGTCTCCTATAAATCCTTATACATTTTCAGCCAAATCCCTGCTTCCGGCATGTGTCTTTTTAGTGCTGAAAGATGGTCATTTTTCAGCTCTGATTATTTAAACATGATCCATTTGCAAACGTATGTGACATATGTATATGTAAATGAGAAAATTAAAAGTTCAAGAATTGGGGACAAAAATGAGAAAGAGGAAAGACAGCCTAAGAATTATTGCATATCAGGAAGAAAAAGAAGAGAGAATGCATTCTCATCTCTTTAGGAGACTGCAGTGTTAAAAGTAATGTGAAAACACCTGTAAAAACAGTACTCATGACCCTCTGTGAGGTTTTACAGTGTTGCTTCAGGGCATGTGTAAGCAAATTGCTAAAGCATAATCAATAAAGTGCTAATCTGCTGTCACGCTTCAAGAGTGTGAAGTAGATACTGAGGCCATGACAATCAATGCTGACATTTCAAACAACTGTTTTGCCAGGTATTTTGTTTACTTTTGGTCTGTAATAGTAATAAAATAGTTCCAAACGAATAACCTAACTAATAAATTACTAATAAAATAACTAGCTTATAAAATAGCTCGAAAAGTAGTCAAAACAGGATCAAGTGTTGGAATTGTCTTCAACAACTAGAAGTTCTTGTGCTGTTTTCCAGATTTAAACACTGCAGCTGAGTAGAAGATTTTTAATGCATTATAACCTAAATTCTGCTCTGTTCTTCTTTGACTTTTTGGTTTGTTTCACTTTGGCTTATTTTAATTCCCTTTCTTTCGTTTTTCTTTTTTGTTTGTTTGTGGGCAGAGCAAGTAACAAGCAATATTGTGTCTAAAATGACTCAATATTAAAGCTGCAGTCTATACGTTTTGCCTTTTTGTCACCATCTCTGTTTAAAACCTGCAATTGCAGTTATTTGCGGAATTATCATCTCTACGTGGGCTGTGCATCGGCACGGCTCCTCAGCACGGATGAATCTAATGTTTGCTGCCAGTCACCACATCGGTGTGGATACTCTACTTCGGAATCACAGATTCTACGTCTTGGAAATATGACCAAAATAAGAATTTTCACCGGAAAATGTCATCTGAGCAAGTAAGTAACATGTCTGCCACTTTTGTTCTGACCAAATGAGTAAAAATGCATTACAGTTGCACTGCTAATGGTGATTAAATCTAACCATCGCTTAGCTCGGATCAAGTCAAACCATGCAATTTATTATTATTGTTATACTTTGTTCTCAAATTGTTAATGTTAACACCATCAGTATTGGATTTAGTGTGTATTAGCGTTAGATTTCAATTTCTGTAGCCACTCCGCAGTCCGAAGTCTTTTGTTTTTGACTACGAGTGAATCTCCAGTTGTCACTGATGATTGTCATTTGGACTTTTTTAGATAACAATCCGGCATAGGGATGCTCACATTGACCGTTTAACCGTTAACCGAAAGTAAGAATTTTAACCGATAAATACTATCAGTTAAACGTGTTTTTTTTTTTTTTTTGCTGTTTGCTGCATGGTTAAAGAAAAATATGCTATATATACATATATGCTTATTTGTTAACTCGCGGGGCATTTCACACGTGCCAGGCATATTTCGCTAAGCAACAAGCAAAATGAAGCGAGCGAAAAGAAGTACTGACCATTTCGATAGAAAGGGTCAGGCGCGCCGTTGGCACGGGGGACAGGGGGATCAGGACCCCCGCAGTTTTGAAAAGACAGAATTCGACCCCCGCACTTTTGATAAGGGCTGCTTCAATCAGTCACAATATATCATCTTTTAGCTTAGGATATTTTCTTTCAAATGAGACCATTTTCACGTTGTGAGCTTTCGTTCATAAATAATCAACTGTTTTGTCGCATATGTGAAGAAGAGGAAATGCGCTCTCGAACAGAGAAACACGCGATCTCCAAGCAATCTATCACAGCGTGCTAACGTTTTAGGACAGGTCGATGCTATATAAATCGTGGCCGAACGTTAGCGTTTGTCAATCAAGCAAAACCGTCCATTCAGAAACCGAGAAATTTGACACTTTAAGGTAAGAGGCTGATCTCTCAGATTCACGCGAGAGCTGCCTTGACTGAAGTTTTCGTGAGGATTTGTAGTTTATGGACTGTTTTGAGTTCGGTAATTACATCTAGAAAGTTAAAAGCATTGATGGCATCTATAAAAGAGATATCTAAAAGCGAAACGAAAATTATTGCCTCGACCGGCGACACAGTGGGGAGGACGCACGAGGAGACCTGCGCGTATAATTGGTATGTGTATAGCTACTGTACTACTGCATTTACAAAGCTTATCAGTGGCATGCACTTTGGTCCGTGTACGTTTTGATAGTTTGTTTTCCAATTTGAAATGAAATACGCAGAAACGAGAAAACGGTCGTTTCCCGTTTTTTCATTTGTTAAAAAAAAACGGAAAAACGAGATTTTGACTCGATTTACGTTTTTTTGGGTCACGGATAGAAAACGGAAACACGACTTCAAAACTCGTTTTCCACATGTGGGCGGCCATTACACACCCCTTTCAGCCGATTGGTCAATCAAATCTGAGCCAGTGACGTCATCTTCAATTGGCTTTCTTCTGTGCAACCTAACGCGTATTTCACAGAAATATTTATTTCAGAAATGTTAATCAGCACACAGATTGTAATGCTGTTTGTAGTTTAATATGCATGGTGAAACTGCACTACCCACACAGAGGAGCGGATGAAAAGCACAGATTTAAAAAAAAAAAAAAATAATAATAAATAAAATAAAATACAGTTTTTATTTTATTCTATTTTGAATAAATAGAATAAATCACAATAAATAGCCTAAGTAGTGTAAGCAATTTTGAAAAACGAACAATAGCTCATCTCTCTTTATTTATTTATTTTATATACATTGCCTGCTGAATATAGGCTAATGTTAATAACCCTTTGGTTATATGATTGAGGGAATATGTAAAGATCAAACATTAAAGATCAAAATTACAGCTATATAGCTATTTTAGTTATGACAAAAATAATATAAATGTTAAGCCAAAACGAATTAATTTAAAGCTGAATTGAAACAGAATCCGGCGTTATAACTACCTCTCTAATTTGACACAAATCCAAATGTTTCAATATTCACAATTTGGAGGCTAAACTATTTTTATCATTTAAACGCTTTTATTGTAGGCTACACAGACTACTTAAAATGAGCAGTATAACTTTTTATGTATTTGGTTGAATGTATGTTATTTTAACAGTTACAGGCTGTGATGTCAAATTACTAAAACTGATGTTGCGCGTGAGGCGCCGACGCGTTCACTTGAATTTTCTTATCCTAAAAGCGGAAACAGCTTAAAATACTCTATATACCATACATTTATGGTCAAATATATGTAACACCATTCGAATCTGTGAAGGGTTAAATAGGCCTATTATTTTTGTACACTCACAATAAAAACCAGGGGCGGTTTCTTCATTAGGGAAGTGAGAAAGGGACGGATTTTTCAATCACATTCAACCACAGAGTTACCCTAGCTGTCACTGCTAGGCTGTATGTTCTGGCTCTGGATCATGCTCTGGATATAGTCCAATCAGCGTCGAGTCACGCTCTGTGGAGTACCGCCTCTTTTTGGGCGATTTCAGCCTGGTCGAGATTTGCCCCGAGTGCTCCCATAGACTTCCATTCAAATAACTTTTTTTTCGAACTGCAGGCACTGCAATGCATTCTCTATGGGTTCCGGGAGGGCTAGCACTAACGTGCTTTCGTCATCATACGTAACCTTAACTTGCGCGGCGATTGGTGCAAACTAACATACCGCCATTAATAATATTTTTTTAAGCTGAAGTGACATCCAATAATTTCCTCAGTGCATGTTTACATTTCACAGGTATATTCTCCATCTGCAAATGTTAGAAAGTCGAGAAAATATTTCCATTTTGCAGCCAGGCGTGGACGAGCCTTCAGCAAGCACAAACTTCCGTGAACGAGCGCCGCCGCGAGTATGCACGCCAAACATACGGAGTTCAATCTGAGTCAAATACATTTTGCTAAAAATATTTGTTGTTGAAAATTTGTTTTTGTTGGCGAACATAATTATGCCATATGTAGAATTTCTAAAATACAACAGTGTATTTGTACAATAGCAGTAACTGTGTAAAGTGACTGTTAATAGGGTAATCAACATAATAATAATTAGTCTGTTCATTTTTAGTTTAGTGTAATTAACTTCTGCTTTAAAAAACATTTTGTTTTTAGATTGTAAAGTTAGAATATTAGAATATAGCCTAGGCCTAATGTGATTTGACCCCTTTTTTGCACATAATATATCATATAGTACACAGTTACATTCATGTTTGGTTTTTATAGCCTTTAATATGAACATTGTTTCTAGGACAATCTTGGGCAGAATGTGAATTAAAAAAAAAAAAAAAAAAAAAAATTAAATACAGATATATATTTTTAGATCCCAGCCCTGCTTTAAATATTGAATTTTCCACTTTTTAGATAATCAATAATGATACATGATTATATCACTTGTTAAATGATTATTTAACAATTAGCCTATTCATTCCTGCATTTATATAAAAAAAAAATAAAAACAAAACATTGCTCGTAAAATAAACAAAGAAATGTTGTGCCGTCTCGGTTTCCTTTCTGTGAACTTCTCAAAAATGAACCGACACTCATATTGTCGCATTTTTTTCCCCTTTCATTTTGGTAATATGTTACTTAAGTGAAATAAATTTCGCGCATAGACATACGCTATTAATTCCTTTTATATAATTGAATCCTTTGTTCTCCATTCAAGCGCTGCAGGTGCATGATGATGATGAATCCTCATGTTCTGTTGTTTATTCTGCTATTTGTTCATGTAGGCTAAAACTAAACCCCTGGGATTTTTTAATGATTCACAGACATTTATCAAATTTCGTTTAATTCTAATTTAATATAGGCTAATCTTACAAAATAAAATAATTACAACGATGATAAAAGATAATAAAATAATTACAAAGATAATAAAAGTTCTATGTTTAATATACGAGAGTTTTTGTTTTGCTGTTGTCCACTAAAGCAATTGACGCAGAATCGCCAATAGCCGTTAAATCGAAATTGAAAGTCGAATGTTCAGGGCCATTTATAGCTAATTCATTCAAAAGCGAAGGAAAGACAGAAAAAGTGAGGATAGCAAGTAAACTGTGATATATAATAATGTTCACTGTGTTCATAAAAGTGTTTAATTTAAGAGATAAAATCAGCATTTATAAGCTAAGAAAAACTAAAAAGCCCACCGATGGTGATACCGTTATTAGGTGTTGCCACCTAGTGGATAGCCTATTATCTAATATGACTGCATAGTCTACTGCAAGGAATGCATCTGCTAAATGTTTGAATTTAAATGTATAAAATGTAAACAAAACATTCAAATAAGAAAAAAAAAATAAAAAAAAAAAAGAATAGAAATGAGTGCAGTAGCCACTGATCTATAATAGAAAATAGTCTATCATTATGTATAGCCTATTGATTGGTGGTATACCTATATAGTATATAGTATATAGTAGCCCAAAGGATGTCACGCGCTTGGTAACAGATGTAGAGGCATTTACATTTTACATTTTAAAAACACAATGACAGCTTAAAAACAGACTTAATTAAATTTACTGTAGGTTTTTTAAACTTTTTTTATCTGTGCAAACATATTTGCAAAACTACGCGTTAGGTTGCACAGACGAAAGCCAATTTATGACATCTACCTACTGATATAGCGGCAGAGGACTTATTTTGTTGAACGAACTGAAGATGACGCCATTGGCTGAGATTTGATAGACCAATCGGCTGAAAGGGGCGTGTAATGACCGCCCACATGTGGAAAACGAGTTTTGAAGTCGTGTTTCCGTTTTCTATCCATGACCCGAAAAAACGAAAATCGAGTCAAAATCTCGTTTTTCCGTTTTTTTTTTTTTTTAACAAACGAAAAAACGGGAAACGACCGTTTTCTCGTTTCTGCGTATTTCATTTCAAATTGGAAAACAAACTATCAAAACGTACACGGACCCACTTTGATCACGAAAGTGAAAGTTCCTTTGGCGGTCGCATCGCGGTGCCCCCGCCCCATTTCTCTCGATGTGAACCGTGACCTCCAGTCCATTACAATTTAGGGCCATATCATTTCCCGCATTCCGCTCAGTCTCGTGCGCGAGCCTTTCAAAGAAACTCCTTTGCCCATGAGCGCGGAAAGACGCTCGGTATGCACATGTGCACCGTCCGTGGTCATAAATAACAATCCTTGAGATAGGCCTGCTATTTTTATTTGACGGAAAAAATGTCTAAAATACCGGTTGTTCAAAGCTTCAATGGATTCACCGTGTTTTTGTTTTGTCATCTTAATTTGTTAAACATTTAAGTGAAAAATATTTAGTGTAGGCCTATTATTTTATGCCTTTTATTTAAATTATTTTTTTCTGTTGTCAGAAACAATTTGATATTGTGAATCCAGGTTCTGTTGTTTATCTGTTCTATGCTGCTGTTTACATGTTAAAATAAACCCGTGGAAGACACAGACACTCGTCAATTGTATTTTTTATTTAATGTCATATATATGTCATATTATCATCATATAGGCTATACAATATTATAATCTTATCAGTTAACGGTTAATAATCGGATAACGAGCGTCGGTTGTCGGTCGAGAAATTTAACCGAAATGAGCATCCCTAATCCGGCATCAAAATTATAAGTTTAATTATTGCAGCTGCTGTGAGAAAAGGCTATAAATGATCCGCCACCTGCCATATAGCCTAGCTGGGACTTCTTCATGTAAACATACGTGACACAATGACACAAAGACGAACGGATGCGATCTCGAATTTCCCGCGGAAATCCACCAGTACAGATTTTATTTTAAAACATTATTAAAAGCTTATCATTGTGAATTGGGCTAAGGTAAGGAGATAGTTTTGAACACTGGCTGGTTATGTACTTGCTCAAAAATTGATTTTGGATCATTTTTAACCAAATAAATGTTATGGACTGCAGCTTTAACTTTTTGAACATGTCAGTATCAGAAACACATTTGTACCATTGAACTAATATCAAGCCTGTGATTCTAACTTTTATGTACAGGTAAACTTATGTATCAGGCATTGCTTATCAGATAAAGAAGTTTGTTATTTTCAATGCTTTGACACTCCTTCCAACCAAAGATTTTTGCTTCTGTTCATATTTGGTATTTTTATCACACTTTCAGGGATCTAGGTGAATGTAAGCTGTGTCAGACCTGTACAAATAAAATTCACAGGCTCAAACAAGTGCCTTGGGTATATAGCAGCTGTCATTATCTTTTATAAAACACTGAATGTGTTCTGTGTGATCGGTTATTTCTTGCACACATTGCATGTAATATTAAAGTATATTTTAAAGTATTCAGGTTCAGGCAAACTTATGGAAGAGGAACTTTAAAGTGGGTTGTGGTGAAGCTTTGCAAACAGATCGCAGGTAGGACTAGGTTTACCTCGTAAGCCCTCCACATCAAACTCAAGGGAAAATCTGGAAAGTTTTCTTGCACGTATTCAGTGCACTACTCCGTAGGTGCAAGATAACTGCAGTTGCTGGCTTTTTGACAGAAGACATTTATAACAGGATTTTCCATCCTTATTTCTCAGAATGTGAAATTTCAGCCTTTTTTTTTTTTTTAAAGGTGCCCAAGAATCAGAATTTGAATTTATCTCGGCATAGATGAATAACAAGAGTTCAGTACATGGAAAAGACATACATTGAGTTTCAAACCCCATTGTTTCCTACTCCTTATGTAAATCTGATTTGTTTAAAAGACTTCCGGAAAACACTTGGATCTCAGCATAACACCGACTGTTACGTAACAGTCGGGATAATTAATATGTATGACCCCAATATTTGCATAATACCAGCCCATTCGACGCATTAGACAAGGAAAGGCAGTATTAACGGCTGGATCTGTGCACAGACAAGGTAAGCAAGCAAGAACAACAGAGAAAAATGGCAGATGGAGCAATAATAACTGACATGATCCATGATATCATGATATTTTTAGTGATATTTGTAAATTGTCTTTCTAAATGTTTCATTAGCTTGTTGCTAATGTACTGTTAAATGTGGTTAAAGTTACCATCATTTCTTACTGTATTCACGGAGACGAGAGTCGTTGCTATTTTCATTTTTAAACACTTGCAGTCTGTATAATTCATAAACAACTTTCTTCTTTCTTTTATAACTTCTTTATAAATCTCTCCAACAGTGTGTAATGTTAACTTTAGCCACAGAGCACAGCCTCAAACTCATACAGAATCAAACGTAACCATCTAAATAAATACTTTACTCACATAATTCGAAGCATGCATACAGCATGCATGACGAACTTCTTGTAAAGATCCATTTGAGGGTTATATTAGCTGTGTGAACTTTGTAAATGCACTGTAATATAGTCGAAAGCTCGTGGGGCAGAGGAAGCGCATCTCTTAAAGGGGCCGTGCTGAAAAAAATCAGTGCATAGTTAATGATGCCCAAAAATAGGCAGTTAAAAAAATTAATTAAAATGGGGTAAATCTATGGGGTATTTTGAGCTGAAACTTCACAGACACATTCAGGGGACATCTAGGACTTATATTACATCTTGTAAAAAAAACAATCTAGGGCACCTTTAAATCTTGTTTGTAGTTTATGGATTTGCTATGCAGTAGCAATACTACTGCCCTACCTACATTATTTACATGCAAAGTATTGTAACACTGCTAGAATAGTAGTACCATTCCTATAATTTATTGCTTCCCGTGTTTCTCTTTACATGCTGTTCTGGTGTGACAGGAAATTAGATTAGACAAACTGAACCAGGGGTTCACCTCCAGGCTTTAACAAGTTTCAAACTCACATTGCTATCTGCTGTGCCTGGAAAGAGACAAGAAGTCATGCCTCTCTATACTTGAGCAACGTTAGGCAAGACATGAATTTAAACATCTGATCTGGTCATGCTTTTTTCCGCTATCGCCAGAGTGGATAATGTGTCAAAATGTCCACAATCTCTAAAAGCAGTTAATGTCCAATATGTTATTTGGAATGCTTGCAGGGTTTATCAGACGGAGAACATTTTTATAAACTGGAAGCTTACGCAATTTCACAGCACCGTAACCCCATATTCCCTATTAAAGTTGGCTCATAACATATTCTGCTTGTCGCTGTGCAGTTAATTCATACCCTATCCTGCAAGTTCAGGACTGGAAAAGGAAATAAGCTTTTTTTCCTCTTGTGGAGCCGACAAATTAACAGTTTAATTTCATGTAAATGTGTGTTGGAGGGGAATGAGGGTCTTTGTATGTTAGAGAGAGTTTGAGTTGCATGTACTGTATGACAGCTGGCTGCATACAAAACTTATATACTCAGCATTTTTTAGTTGATGTATTAACATAAAATTGCCAAGGGAAATCTAGTATTCATTCATATATGACATGGAATGACAGTGTTTCTGTAGATTTGTTTTTTTTTTTTTCATTGTGATTTATAAGATGTGGAAAGATAATGGTTTTTAATGAACAGGAACATTGAGAGATACAGCAAGGTCCAGAAATCTCAACATGTAATGTTTCTTTCTTTTGGGGGGGATTTAAAAAAATGTAAAACAAAGAATGACATGAATTCTGCAGTATGTCTAGGTCACTTATCAAATATATTACTTTGTGATGTTCCAACCTGATCTCACGGCAATTCGTACATATTTTACGAGGTGGCTATTCGTATGAATTCATACGTTTTTTGCTAAATTGTACGTATTTTACGAGTTGACAAATCCGTATGAATTCATACGAATTACCTAACCCTGCCCCTAAACCTACCCGTTACTGGGGTTTAGACAAATCGTACGAAAAGAAATTCCTTTCTTTTGGTCTCTCTCTCTTTCTCTCACTCACTTTCTTGCTTCTCAACACCAAATGGTCAGTCCTAGGTATTTTTTTATGTTATTTTTTTTTTTTTTTGACACCTTAAGTGTCTAACCATTGTGAATATTAAAAGGCACTGCCTTTAAGTGCCTTTTCTGAAGCAAAGAGTGGAGTGAAGATGACAAAGAAACTCTTGACATGCCCACATGTAAATTCAGGCTGTATGACTTTCAAACAACAGAAAATAAACTAATTTCTCACCACCACACAAAATTACCCCTTCTCATGGTAGACTGGCAGACAGTCACCATGATTTTGTGAAGATGTTCCTGGGTTAATGTATGTTGTTGATCCTGGAACAACATTCCTGTCTGAAAATTTAGTCCTAAACCTATCCCCACCCCTAAACCTAAACCTAAACCTACCCATAACATCCCAAAAATCAGAGGGAAATGATAGGTGAATAACACTGATGTAGAAGCACCAAACCCTGGTTGTAAGCTTAAACTTGCCATAGACTCTACACTTGTCCTTCCAATCTGGTTGGTTGATTGGAATGTTGTTTCAGGACCAACAAAGATGTTGATCCAGGAACATGTTGTACTTGGTAATATCACCACCGGGCGACACCTAGAGTGCACCTGTAAAATACATCTTTTTACAATAATTGTTGTTGCATTCCAGAATGAAATAATTTCCCCCAATAAATATGTCAGTGTATGATGACAGTCACATAAGGAATAATTGACTCCGGGCCGTTAAATTCTTAGAAAATAATGCACACTCAAGGTGGTAATGCAGCCACGACGCGAAGCGGAGTATCCTCGGGTGTTCATTATTTTCTAAGAATTTAAAGGCCCAGAGTCAATTATTCCGTGTATACTACGGTTACCACACTGTTTCGATGGTGTATTTCAAGACATTTGTCAGGTTTTTGTTCTTAAAACACTCTTGTGTGTGGGACTAATTTCTTACGTATTTCATCCCAAGCCTCCATTGCTAATAGATTGTTTGCAATCACGTGGTTCTGGTGACGCGCAAAATTCCGGTGGAGGTCAAGCAGTGAAAATTAGAATGGAAGAGATGGGGAAAAGCCTTGGTTGAGAAGGTGAGGGAAGATGACTAGCAAATGTAATAATGTCACTAAATAAACTGCCTTTCACTCAAAATAATCACATACTTTGCTGAGTTTTGTATTTGGTTTTTGTGTAATAATTAACATTATGTTTTAGAGTATGATCACTCGGCTTGTGAATGATTATAACTTGCACACAGCCACTTCAAAACTGTTCACGAGCTTCTATGGGTTTGATTTTGGTTGTCATTTGTCGAAATAAATACAAAAATACAGCGTGTCTGTGTCCTGAACGTGACCCTCCGATTCTCCTCCGTGGTCATATGGGAAAGTGAATATTTACAAAAAGAACATTTAAACTAGTTACATTTACACGTTTCCAACAAATAAATGGATCGACTTCGGTCAGCTTGTTGAACACATTTATTTTATTTGGACATTTTCTACCATAGGATGGCTGAAGCAGCAGCGCGTGACACTGTTCTCATGGTAACCAGATCAACATTGTGAACAGAAAACTACAAAACTGAAGTGAAAATACCAAATTATAATTAAATAGGATAAAATATCTTTTCCTCCCTGCAAACAATAGCATGAAGAATGTGAATATTTAACCAAGTCAAAAAGGTAAGCAAGTATCCATATTCATACGTTAAGTATCAGCAGACGCAAAACAATATAAAAGCCGACAACTTTTAAAATGTAAAAACGAAATAAGTTATAAAAAATGGTATAAGTTATGTAAACGATATAAACACCTTCTGGGTTCTCGATTTTATCTATTTAGCAACCATAAACGACGCAAAACATGCAATTTTTAGAGTTTTTGATAGGATTCCTATATAGAAACATCACTCCCTGCCCTCCAGACTCATTCGCGCTGCTGCTGTGACGTCATGTGCAAACAACCTATTGACCCTTTGCTGGGAGTTTGATTGACAAGCAATCTAACCAATCATAATGCCAAATCCGCCATTTTGTCAGACAAAGCAGTCAGGAGTTAGAAGATTAAAGGGATAGTTCACCCAAAAATGAAAATTTGATGTTTATCTGCTTACCCCCAGTGCATCCAAGATGTAGAGGACTTTTTTTCTTCAGTCGAACTCAAATTATGATTTTTAACTGCAACCGCTGCTGTCTGTCAGTCAAATAATAGCAGTGATTGGGAACTTGAACAATAAGAGTCGAAAAAACTTCCATAGACAAATCCAAATTAAACCCTGCGGCTCGTGACGGCACATTGATGTCCTAAGACACGAAACGAACGGTTTGTGCAAGAAACCGAACAGTATTTATATATTTTTTTACCTCTAATACACCACTATGTCCAACTTCGTTCAACTTCCGGTTAGTGAGGTCTGCTCTCGCTCTGACAACTGAAGTGATGTCTCGCGCTCATTGAAGTATATGGGCGAGACATCACTTCCGTCATCACAACGCGTTTTTTGACCTCACTAACAGGAAGCTGAACGAAATTGGACATAGTGGTGTATTAGAGGTAAAAATTATATAAATAATGTTCGGTTTCTCGCACAAACCGATTGTTTCGTGTCTTAGGACGTTAATGTGTTGTCACGAGCCGCAGGTTTTAATTTTGATTTGTCTAAGCAAGTTTTATTTACTGTTATAGTTGAAGTTCCCATCTACTGCTATTATTTGACTGACAGACGGCAGCGGTTGCAGTTAAAAATCATAATTTGCGTTCGACTGAAGAAAAAAAGTCACCTACATCTTGGATGCACTGGGGGTAAGCAGATAAACATCAAATTTTCATTTTTGGGTGAACTATCCCTTTAACCTCGGTGGACTTGAACTTGAAAAATGGTTTGTATTTACGTCTTTCTGCGCTTTAAACAACATTTTTTTCTCATGTTCATTCATGTTTATTTGATGAACTAGTAGGAAGAGATGATCTTTTCACAAGCCGCTTGAGCTGAGGCACTACAGCACTCTGTCACAACACATTAAAGAGCCACAAAACGGTTCTTATTGTTCGAATTTCGAACAATTTGAAACAATTTGAAAGCTGGGACTTTGCTTAATATCATTAGTAACCTAGCTCTGTCTTGTCTGTCGATGTGTTGTCAGTGTCCTCTTTACTCCGCGATGTATTTTTCACTGTGTGTGGCATGACAGCGCCATGGCTTGTCGAACAAAGCAGCAGTAACTAAGAGGGGCGGGTCTTTGCGAAGGGTCAATTCCAAAAAGTCATTTCAGAAATAGTAACGGAGGCTTGAGCCTTGAGAGCAGAACAATACCGTTGATACAGTTATTAACGCAGAGAGAGAGAGAGAGAGCATATGTGAATACTACCTGAGTGTCTGTGCCTCTCTCACGGCAGCACTGTCTCAGCGAAACGAAACTATACGTTTATCTACATCAAGAATCGTACAGTTATTACCTCGCTGGTGAGTCATTTTACTGATTAATTCATCAGAATTAATGTCCATACTAACGTTATACAGTGCGTTTGTACGTTTGAGAGAGAGAGAGAGAGAGAGAGAGAGAGAGAGAGAGGATGCGCTTTCAGGACACAATCAAATGTATTTTGTGAAAAAAAAACATGACACTAATTTGTCGTTTTCATCCTATAGTTTACTATATTTCTTTTCTTGGTCGGTGTCGTTGTGGGTTTTGGTTCTTTTGCTGTTATAGGCTGTAAGGGCCTTTTGAAATAACTGAAATCATTTGGCGAAGTGATATGGAACTGTAATGCGGTCAAGACCTGCTAGAACTACTTTAGCCGTGCGTTTCCCTGAAAATACTTGCACACCTTAGAACGTTGATCAACCAGTCATTCAGCATTCAGCAGCACCGTAGTATGAAATGAATTAAATTACTGTAATCAGATTTTAAAATTGACTAGTTAAAAAGAAAACATATTGACTCTAGAATGCCAAGTGTGATAACATTCAGCATCCTTTTATTGAGTTAATGTGTGATACAGAACAATCCAAATCACTAGAACAATCTCTGCAATTCAAATTAGAGTGTCGCAGTTTGTTTATGAAAATGTAATTTTTTTTCAGTTCAATGACATGCTGCTCTAATTAAGAGAACTGCTCGAAGTGAAATCAAGCTTCAGTTTTAAGTCTTAATCTACTGTGCCAGCACTAAGCCACATGTTAAGTGTGCCTTGCATGTATTATACACTCAGTCAACAAATACCTTTACTTTCCTCCAGTATCATCCTGCTTCTACATCTTCTTAGAACATAAATTACATATTTATAAACTGCTAATTCACTAAAGCACTGCTACAGTTATTGTGAAATGGGACATGAAAGATAATAACAGATTAAAACGTCATAGTAATTAGAAGGTCTTTATTTGAATATGGCCTGTTGAACCCTCAATAGCAGAAGGCCATTTTCATTTGAATATTTTCCTCTTCCTTTGCCATTCTTTTTATCAGTAACTCGTAGCAGGCTATTGGTGATTTCTGGGGTGGAAAACATGATTAACTGGGACAAAACAGACAAAGCAATGCAGTTAAATGGCTAACTCAAATTGCTGACATTTAATCAGTCCTTTTCAAAGAATATGTTGCCAGGGGTATTGAATCCACTTCTATTTGGGTGAAAAGATGCCTGTCAGGAAACTATCCATAAGCTGACTTCCAACTGCAAGAGATATTTATCAGAATGAATCTAAGATTACAGTTTAGTTAGATTAGCTCCCAGTTTCATTTTGATGGAAACTCATATTTGATGCTTTTAAGATTACATAAGCGCAATATTGCTTTGAATGAATTGATATGAAATTATATGTTGGCAACAAAAATTCATATTGAGATGATGCTTGATAATACAATCTCTGCTGTATTATGTGTAAAGTATTGCATTATACTGCTCATAAAGCTTTATTATTCAAACATTTGTTTAGCTTCCCCTCAGTGAGCGTGAGATACGTTTTATACCAGTATTTGCATCAGCAAAATATAATACATCCAGCTATCCATCTTCTATACTTCTTAATCTTCTAAAAAATACTTGCATGGACAACTGTTCATGTTTTTTTCAGTACATAATCATTACCTCCTTAACATCAGCTAATTTGTTTTATAAGGAAAGATACAAAGAACCATTTTACCTTTCCTGTCAGAGTTGATCTTTCAAAAAGGTGTATAATTTGGTTGAATCAGAAATTACACTACTCAAGTAATTAACAGTAGTGAACTTAGTCACATTATTGGATATATTTAACTCTCAGCTGATAGATTAAGAAAGAAAGGTGGAAGAAATGTTCAAATAAAATGATAATTTGATTTGAGCTGTCAGCATGTCCTCATTCATCACCAATACATTTTAATGAATTTTATCTTTCTGACTCATATTTGGAAGTAATGTTATAATGTTTTTTTTTTTCTCTTTCAAACAGAAGAAAGTTTGGCAACACTTTATTTCGATAGCCTACTATAAATAATTAATGCTTGTTAACTTGCGACTACATGTCAACTAACTCTCATTAGAGTATTAGTAGACTGTTAGGTTAGGGTTATGTCAGGGTTCGGGTTAGTAGAATAAGTTGACATGTTCTTGCAAAGTTTAAATGTCTGCTGGGGAGCATCAAAATAAAGTGTTAGCAGATATTAAGCAGACTGTCTAATAACCAAATGTTGACATGTAGTTGCAAAGTTACTTATTGTTAGTAGAATGTCTAAAGTCGAATATGGAAATAAAGTGTTACCAAACTTGCTTCTGTTTGAAAAAGGAAAAAAACATTATACACTGTAAAAAATGACCGTGATTTTAACAGTAAAAGACTGTAAAAATGCTGCAGTGAAAAACTGTCAATTGGTTTACAGAAAGTTTCCATACTATATATGGTGAATAACTGTACTAGATCTAACGGTACATTTAATGTAATTTTACGGTAAAATACCATTAAATTCACAGTTTTTGGAAGTGAATAATAACAATTCATTGTAAAATTTACAGTGAAAAAACGTAAATTGACATTCCCACAATTCCCTGCGTGACACTTCACATTTGATATATTTTCGTTGAAATAACTCTGTTTCTTCTTAGTTTTTCTCATTTTTTTCTAATCAGTTATGTACATTAGGGTTTTATGTTTATGTTGTTAAAATTAATATGTTAAATTAATGTTTATTGCATTTTTAAAATTTCATGCATGTTACCATGATGGTGACTAGTGTGTGTGTGAATGACACTGTTTGCACCTTCTATATGTTAGTGTTGTCCTTCTCAGCTTGTGGAAAATCTGCTTGTGATGAACTTTGATTCATCATGTGACTCTTATCACCACTGTGTTTGGTGACTGTCAGTGTATTATAAAGGTACAAAACAGATATTAGTACTTCATTAGGTTGGTAAATGAACATTATATCAGTTAATGAAATACGTTATTTTACCGTAAATTTAACAGATTTTTTTTTTACGTTGCTACTGTATTTTTCACGGTAAAGTTCTGGCAACCACAGCTGCTGTTTTTTACCGTAAATTTTACTGGGATTTTTTTTACAGTGTAACATTACTTATAAATATGATGTGATGATATTTGCTAATAAGCCTTTTTTTTTGCAATGCCCTCAGTCCTGTAACATTCAATTACATATTTTTAATGTTACAGGGTTGGCATTATAAACAGATTTGAATAAATGAGTGATTAATATTTATTTCTTATATATATATATATATATATATATATATATATATATATATATATATATATATATATATATATATATATATATATATATATATATATATATATATATATATATATATATATATATATATATATATATATATATTGGGTGAAACTGTGATGGTCCCCCAATATACACTCAGAAATAATGTGCAAAAAGTGTACCTTTAGCACAATTACATCTTATCACTGAGGCAGTGCCTTTAAAAGAAACTACTTTGTACCATATTTACTCCAAAATAGTTGATAGTAGTACCTTAAGGGTCCATATTACTACTCTAAAGTACCAATATGCAACTTCTAGGGGTAGATAAGAGAAATATTTGTATTTGTATATTTGGGACAAGCTGTTGCACCCCTAAAGCTACAATTTTTGCACGTATTGTACTGTATATATGCTGGTTATGGTCCTGGTACTTTTGACAACAGGTGGGAAAATATGATTTCTTGGAAGTTCAGCAGTAACCTTTTCATATCAAATGATTAAAAAATCCTGAAGATTTCAGGTATAAATGGCATATTTTCCTGATAAAGGGCCATTTACATGGCAAGTGCTGATTCCATCACCAGTCACGTAGTGCACAAGAAAAAAAGCATGTGTTTGTGTGTGTGCGTGTGTGTGTGTGCGTGCGTGCGTGCACACACACAATTTAGCACATGGAAATCTCTCACATGCAAAAGTGTGCCAAGTCCATCAAAATTTAAGACAGCATACTGGGAGAAATGGGATCTCCTTCATATGAAGGCATTCTGACAATATTTAAATTAAATATTCAGTTAGATGTTCATTTTATTTTCCATCTTTTAATACCCTATCTGTGGTACAGATGGGCCCGGTGTGTGTGTTTGTGCGTGTGTGCATGTGAATATTAGGTTAAGGTGAAGTCAATGTGCTTCTTTCTGTTAATGCACATATGGTTTAGACAAGTCATTTAGCAGCCCACATTTTCTCAGTTCCAATTATTACTAATTTACAGATTATCATATTTCACAGAAGAAAAAGTTGATTTGTATTCAGCACTTGCCTCGGATATATTACTGCGTGTCAGAGGAGTGAATAGCGAATTTGAAAAGAATCAGGAAAAAAAACATGTAATGAAAAACTGAGATTTTCTTTTTGTAATTTCTCTCTGTTTGAATACTCAGCATTGGGAATTTAGACCTCAGCAGAATATATGGCATATTTTATCTGTTCAACCATTAATATGATGATGAGCCTTTTCAAGCAAAAAGAAATTTAAGTTGTTAGCTTGCCAACATTGTCAAAGTGTGTAATTGTGTGTGTGTGTGCATGTGTGTTGATCAGTCAAGAAAAGCAGCATGGAGTGGCATTTCTTTCTCTGCTGTATGATTTGCTGTAAGAACAAAGTATGTGTAAATACAATAATTTTGCTTTTCTACTCAAAATGCTTCTGATTGTATTGCAATTCCTCAATGAATTGCCATTGATTACAATAATATTTCAACTTTCAATTGAACAATCATCCCAACAGATCCTTGAACGTAATGTAATGACTGTTTTTGTTTATCTAATAATAAATTGATGCTGCTGATGAAAAAGGAGGCAGGCAGAATGAAAACAGAATGAGAGATGAGAGCGCTCTGTCATGGAGAGACACTGGAAGAGAGAAATGCACGTCAGGAGGACTTGTGCTAAGCCTCAGTGGGCAAAAGGAAGTTTGTAATTATCCTGACAACAGCTCAGATAGAGGCACAATCTGTCTGTTGTTCTCTATTCAGACGCAGAACCATTACGGCACATTCATGTCCCCTTTATTTACCCTTGATAATGATCATATCGCTTCCCCTTTATTGATTTCATTTAGCAGATTCCCTTTATTTGCACTAAGTAATGAATTTGCATTTCTGCATTTGCTCTGCTGTGTTCTCCATCAGTCAAATCAAGCTAAGCTTGTTAGGCTACAGTATCTGTCAAAGAGGATATTCAATTCTGTAGTGGTTATATGATTACATTGAAGTAGCCTGATACAACATGAGATTGTTGCTGAGAGTGACCCATTATAATAGTTAATGATTTCAGCAATGATGAATGCGTCTATCTTGCAAGAGAAAAAAGACCATGACCAATAAAATGGTACTGGAAGAGTATCATTAATCATCTGCTAACACATCAGTTGACTTGACAAGTTAAAAATACTTAAGTACTCGTCATTTTAAGCATGTTTCATATGATGCAAATGGCAGATAAACTCGGCAAGGCGTCATATACCGGTGTGCTTAGGGATAAACAAATTCATCAATTTCTATGAGGATAATAAAGAGAATTTTCCAGTGGGGGATTTTTAGAAAGAAAAACATGCCTAAAATTCATTTTGTATGTTTGCACTTCAAACAAAAGATAAGTGCGAAGAAAATGACAATGGCTACAAGGACGCCTATGGAATCACACATACTTCTCATGGTCGCTTTCAGCGCAATCTATTCAAAATTCTTTCTGAGGCCTATATATACTTCCATAGCCCCATTTATCTGTGTGTCATTATACTCAGGCAAGCTTGAGTGTGTTTTAAATATTGTATGTTCTCATGCTGGATACAGATGACCCACGTCTGTGGCAGCTTGAAGGAGACCAGCTTAAATGCCAGAGGTGAGCTACTGCACATTATTGAAAAGCCAATTTGCCCCAGTCAGGCTGTTGTTATAGCACACAGTCAGCTGGTACAAGAACCCAAGGAGTTTATGAGAAGTATAAGACTTATAGCACACCAGAGGCTTTGTTTGATGCTTAGAGTCTTTCACACAGGTATGCCTACATATACGGCACATCTTACTATGTATTACTAAATGCTTTTTCATTAATATTGAATGAGAGATGACAATTTTCAGTAAATAGGTATCAAATTTAAGAGTGTAAAAGCATTTAAAGTCAGTATGAAACAGAAGTCGCAATAGTCTTTTCTTCCCTGTGATGTATATCTGAGAGAAATGGCTTCTCAAACTAGAAAAAAATGTAGGGCGGGACTTAATTTGTCTATCTCAGGGTGACCAGAGTGTCCTGTTTTTTCTGTGACAGTTCCGTATTTCAGGTCTATTTTTAGTGTCCTGGCTAGTTAAGAAAAAAATCATGTTTTTATCTTTCCCAAAATTTCATTATGACTGATAGAACGAGGAGTAGTAGTAGTCGATAATCAGATTCGTCGTAAAACAAAATTACCATCCAATCACAATTTGTTATAGATTAACTTTCCGTTAGTGAAGGCAGGATAGGCGGAATCACGCTGAATGACGCACACCAGAACAGTGACGGAGCCAGGATTTTTTTATAGAGGTGGCCAGGCAGGGGCCAGCAACCAGAAATATTCATTATTTCAACATAAAAATGAGTCTGAACATAATGTAGCTACTGGAATTGTCCAACAACACAACTGAATGCAGTTAGTTTGTAGCCACATAATTGTAATTGAGATAGTGAATTAGATCCTGGAATGCTGAGTGAATTTGACCTTTTTTTTCTTTTCTTTTCTTTTTTTTTTTTTAGTCATTCCTTGCAGGCATATTAATAAAGGGGCTCAAACTATAACTAAATTTCAACTTGTTAAGTCAGTTCTGGTTCTCAAAACCCCCAAAAGCTTGTTCTCAATTGTTGCATCTCAATGGATGAGACATGCAGATAACTACATACTGTAGTTCAAAGATTATTCAACCTTCATTGAATTTATGTAAACACTAAATGTTTAACTTCCTATATTGTCAAAATAAATAATTGCATTAGTTTTATCATACCTAAATTAAACTTAGTAGGCCTACAAAGAAGAAAAAAAAAGTGTTCTCTTTTGAATTCCTATTAAATAGATGCAGAAGTCGACAACAGCAAATGCTAGAATGTAAAATTAATTATGCATTTAAATGTGATACATTTTTGTTTGTACTTTATAAATGAATGCAAAATTAGCATCTTCTAGTACAAATGCACAGTTATCCCATTTATTTATGCATTAAAAAATTACATATCAGCTTGTGCCTTATATTGTGATCTCACATAGCAGAATATTTTAGTCCAGAGACATGTGACGCATATATATATCAAATAGGCCTACACACATGCATGCACAGTTTTAACGCAGCTTTAATTGCCTTTTTGGTTATTTCATGACTTAATAGACGACAGAACTACGAATGCTCGTAGTTTCTTTTGCGCTTTATTTGTAGTGAGTAATATACAGCGCGCCATATTTTCGCGTGATTGAAAAGTACGTGGTCTTGCAACCCACCAGTTAAGAAAAATTTACGTAAGCTATATATAATGTTTGCCGTTCACTGTTGTTCTACTGAAGCTCATTCGGCACCTGTATCATTTCCGGGCGCGTTTGACTTGCGCCTGGCGCTGAGGCGAAGTTAGAGTGCGCGTCTGAAAAGTCTCCCGTTTTTTGTGGTCTTAAAGAGACGGCTCTGCGTTTAAATGAACGCAATTCTTGTCAACGAAACAGCAGTTGTGAGCGGCCACCCCTGGCTCCGCCCCTGCACCAGAAGCGCTCTCTCGCGCGATCTTTCCTTGCGCGCAATCCAGTTCTCTCAAACAGCACGCAATGAGTTCTCATTGCGCCTGAATTGTCAAATGACATAGTTGCCAAAATGTTCATAGTGTGGAGTTTCTCATGTAAATACAGTCGGTTATGGCTTAAGTGGACGTAAACAGGTCGGTGAAAACCGAATATGTGTCAGTATATTACATCCATGAATTCTGTCTTAAAGAGACAGTAGCCGAATTAAATATTTGTTTGTCATTATTAATCAAACAACAAAATATGTTAAATAAATGTATACATGGTAAATAAACCTACTGTATCTGAAAAACAAGTTTATTTAATTTGTATCTCTATTGTATTTGTTGTATTATTTGTAAATTTCTTCTTTAGATATAACAATAATTATTTTGAAATAAAAATTTCTCATATTACAAATTAAAAAGTCATATTGCCCACCCCTTGCTCACCTGTCCCGGATTCCACCATGAGAAATATGGTCACCCTAGTCTATCGGGAATTGATTGGATTGTGGTTTGCTGTTGCTGTGATCTCATGTGAGTGACAGGTTGTCCCGCCCTCGCGCCAGTAAACACATCATCAGAGAAGAGAAGAGATGTCTCTACAGTTATGTTGATTAAAGAATATGAGGGCACATGAATAATGATATGCATGGATAAACCATTTATAATAAATACTGCAGTATTCCATAAAATATAACCATATAAAGTATTTAACATAATATAACCTCATAACTCTCTCTCTTTCTCTCTCTCTCTCTCTCATATATATATATATATATATATATATATATATATATATATATATATATATATATATATATATATATATGTTTACACATTATTGAATACTTGGAAATGAAAATGAGTGCTGTCTGTTTTATATCTGAGGAGTTCCATTGTCATCAATAGTTTAAATGCAACCTTGAATGTAAAAGCAACAACGTCCATATGAAGACAAATTGAAATGCAATTGTAAGCAGGCTGCAGTGAGAATACTGTTAAGAACCAGTGAGCGTCCAACAGTGGCACAAAAACAAGAAAAAGAAATGATGAATGCATTACGAGATCGAGAGCTCCAATTTTCCACTGTCTGCATTTCTGCTCATCCAATTAATTTGCTTTGCCTGCTCTTTGGGCGTCGTGCCTCAAGGAGACAGCGAATCAGAAGACAGCCTCCCTGCTCTTGGCTTGAGTCATTAATAAGAGCGACGCACTGTACTGAGAGATGCAGTGCCTAATGCAATTTATGAAGCTAAAAACAAAATCTAAATGAAAAGAGATGGGCCTTGTCATCCTGTGTGTCAGGTCTGCATAGGGAGGGATGTCTCATCTACTGTGTTGCCAGATTGTGCTTGCATATGTATGGCTTTGTTGCATATTTCTTGGCCACATTAAAAAATCAGTGACGTGACATCTGTTATTTGTGCTTTTGGCACATTCTGCGCCCCGTCATGCTCTGAAATGTCATTGGCCTGCCTGTTTTCAGACTGTTTCTCTGTATCTGGTTTCTGGAGACATTAAACAATTGTTTAACTTTGAGTACACTTTGAGAATATTCTCACTGCCTTTGTTCTCTGGAAGTTAGAAAGCACATTACAACTTTGTCACTTATTAATGATGCAAACTGAAAACATCACCAAGTACCATATCTGAATAAGTAAAATAACTTAATCATCAACATCACGCACCAAGGAATTATTTATTGACAAAAACTCTTGAGATTGACATTTATTGTTTGAATTCTGTATTAAAAAAGTTGGTATGAAACAGAAGTTTCTTGTTTCTTTTCTTGTAATGTATATCTGAGAGAAACGGCTTCTTGAACTAGAAAAAAATGTTGGGCGGGACTTGATTTTGTCTATCCGGAATTGATTGGATCGTATTTGCTGTTGCAGTGAAAGACTGTCTCGCCCTCATGCCAGTAAACGCATCATCAGAGAAGAGATGTCACTGCAAGAAGGATGGGAAGTTATTTTGATTAAAGAATATGAGGGCACATGAATAATTATGTGCATGGACAAATCATTTATAAAAATACTGCAGTATTCCATAAACCAATGGTAACACTTTACAGTAAGGTTTCATTAGTTAACAACATGAAATAAGAATTAACAATACTTCTACAGCATTTATTAAAATCAAATGTATTTGTTAACATTAGTTAATGCACTGTGAACTAACATGAACAATATGAACAGCTGTATTTTAATTAACAAAGATTAATGAATATTGTAACAAATGAATTGCTCATTGTTAGTTCATGTTAGTTAACGCATTAAATAATGTTAATAAATCAAACTTTATTCTAAAGTGTTATCAGAATTTTAATATCAGTTTTGATTTTTTAAAGTAAAACAAAACAATTATAAATCAAATAAACAGTTGCTTAAAATCGTTTTTTTTTTTCATTGCAACTTTGCGACTTCCGACTCAAAATAAGAGCATAACATAATTTTTTATAGTTTACTTCATTTTTTTTTTTTTTTTTTTTTAGCTATTTGTGAACCTGGACCACAAAATCAGTCATAAGTCGCACGGGTATATTTGTAGCAATAGCCAACAATACATTATGGGTCAAAATGATGAATGAATAATTTGGATATTAAGTAAAGATAATGTTCCATGAAGATATTTTGTAAATTTCCTACCGTAATTATATCAAAAATGATTTTCTCAATATTTTGATTTTTTTGCACCCTCAGATTCCAGATTTTCAAATAGTTGTATCTCGGTCAATTATTGTCATATCCTAACAAATGAAAAACGTATTTATTTAGGGTTCAGATGATGTATAAATCTCAATTTCAAAAAATTGACCCTTATGATTGGTTTTGTG